>NW_005054307.1:6920268-6943981 GCF_000277835.1 Geospiza fortis | reverse complement strand
AGCAGGAATTATTTGAGCAAACAAAAAGCAAGAAAAAGTGGTATCTTCTAAGCAAGGCAAAAACATAATACATAATGCTTTGTAACATGGTCTCTCCTCTAACTTAATGTTTTTATATATATTTTCCCTTTCAGTCTGTGTTGTTTCTCACTGAATGACAGCTATACAGAACATACTATTGTAGTAATGAGCATATGGCTCAGAGATCACTGTTGACATTTTCAGAATTCAATTCAGACATTTTTATTTAAATGCATGAAAAACATCTGTATACTCTTTCATTAACTGCATTTTACATTTGTAATGTTCTACGTATTCTTTTGGAACCATTTCCATTAAAATGCCAATTCTGTGTTTGCATAGCATGTATTTCCTTTGTAACACTAAGGGAGGAGTATGTTACTGTCAAAATTTCTCTCTAAAAAGTCCTTGCTAAAATATTTACCCTGCTAGTCAGAACAGGAATATCTGAAGTTAATTCCAAATGAAAGAATATTTTAGAATGAATCATGAACTAGATGTTAAAAAAGGTAACATGCTGCCATTCCAATGCCCCTTCCCTGCTGTAAAACTAAATGAAAAACAACCCTGCATTTCCATCCACAGAATACTGTAACATTTTGGAGTATTCTGAAGTTTCCTAATTGTAGTTATGCAACAGAACTATCACAGCCTAAAACAAAGGACAAAAATTCAGCAGCTTAGTTTATTGGCTTTGAAATTAAGCACTCTTAAGACATGGTTAACATGTCCTCTTGATTATTTTTGGTATTTTAAAGTTACAGTGCAATGCTTCCTACTCTATACACAAAAGAAGTGGAACATTTTAGAATACTTATAATTTTTATGGCATTGTTTGTAAAGTCACATATTTAGCAACAGTGAAAACTGTTGAGCACCAACTTCATTTACAATTAAGGCACTAATTTCAAAGGGTCCTTTAAGGTATAAGACACTGCTCAACATTAATAAAGACAGAATGCAATGGCATTTGTTGAATTGGTCACAATGGTAAAATACAGTGTCTTCTTGGAAATGGGTATTCTCAAGGGTCATTATTTTCAAAGAAGGCAAATAGGATATTCTGTGGCCACAACAGCTATGATATTAATGAAAACCAGATATAAACAAAACAATCCACCAAACCTTGTGATCCTTGGAGCCCTTTGCCATTACTGAGTCAATTTACCATGCTGACCAGCTATGACACATTTTTGTGACTAGTCAGGAGTCTGGTTCCAAACGCACAGACACTACTTACACATAAGTTTTGAGGGAAGACTGCTTCACTCTGAAAAAGCATTTAAACACAAGCAAAACACATGTTTTATGACTAATCTGAGACTAAGGAAACAATGCTTTCAATTCTTCTTTGTTCTAACCTTCAAATTCATCAGGTCAACAGCACAGGATAACAACTGATTCTCCTCTGTTATCTCCTCTAATTCAGTCTTTCAACCTCATTTTTAATACTGGAGCAATCTGTTGACATAAAATTAAGCAGAAGTTTAAGAGCTTTGCTGAAGCAGAGCCTTTGCTCCCTTTGGGACTGAAGTTGAACCAGAAAGTGCAAGTATATATCCCAGCATGAGTTTAAATGTTTTATGTGTATAGACTTAAGCGTTGGTACTGTATAGCTGTAACAGTAAAGGAGAAGTAAAAAGAACCTAAAATAGTGATGTTTATAAGTCTTTGGATAAGGTTTCCAATCCAAAAATGAAGGACACATTTGATCCAGGAGCTCAAACCTTTGTAATTTGCTCTTTCCTAGTGCCAAACTATTTAGGCTTAGCAGTAAAAGAAAGGAAAGGTTGCTTGCCCACTGCTGCTAACAGCATTGCCCTACACCCACTCCTAGAGGAACCCCAAGAATCCCAGTTACACCACAGAAGGATTTGACCTTGTGGGAAGGATTGGTGCTCTGGAGTACCAACATTGGCAAATGCCACCAAACCACATCTGATTTATTAAAACTAAAAATACATTAATCATTTAAATGTCTAAATATTTTCCCTTGTTGTTGCACCAAGAACAAACAACAAGCAGTATTTCTGTTATTTCACCCCCATTTCCATTCTGAATTTTCTGTCTTCTGGCAGCTGCCTGTGAATTTACTAATAACGTGTGTCTTTTCTTTGGACTTCCTAAAAAGGATATTCTCAAAATGGAAGGAAGCTCATTTTATTTCACTTTGAAACCTGAGAAACCTGTAACATGAACCATACGCTGATTACAGAGCACTGATATATAAAGGAAGCAGTTGTGTAAATGTGTGAAGTGACTGTGGTGGGGAAACAGCAATGCAGTGGTGCAGTTCACACAAATAATGCTGTTGTAGGATCTCACTATCATGACTCATGTTTAACAGGATACTATGTAAAGACCAGTCAAAAATGAGGACCGATTATGGTGGGAACCAAAGTAGACTTTTCACACAGCCTCCTCCATTAAAAGCTCACAGATAAAATGGACAAGACAGACCCCAGGTGGAGAAATTGTGAGACAGTTCCATGATGCTACATTTCTATGGGAGTAGAGTCAGGAGGACACAGGAAAAACAGAAAGAAAAGTGATGGAGAGAAAAGTTCTGGAGGAAGGGAAAGAATAGAAGACTGTGTAAATAGGAAGTGAAAGTGAAGTGAAAAATTCAAGGAGAAAGAGAAGGATGGAAGAGAAAAGGGATCAAAAAGTAGGAATTGCACAGGCAGAGAACATGGAGTTGAAATCACTGAAAGCAGCTCTGGGTGTCAAGAGGTTTTGGCTTTGGTTGCTCTAGCAGCTGAGTGTAGCTGGCTGATGGCCCCAGGCTGGTGCTTCTCTGCAGTTTCATGCCTGATGGCCCGAGGACAGGAAGCAGGGAGGAACCGTGTCTGCTCTGGTATCCACAGGGGTGGGTGGGACAGGGGCTCTCCATGTGTCTCTCATCTGACACACTGAATAGGAGGGACAGGCACAGCCTCAGCTGGGTCTCGTCTTATTCCCTCCCTGTGAGTGTAACAGCTCAGCTGTCTTGGGTGATGAGCTATTGAATGGACTCTGGGGATCACCACATCCACATCTGTAAATATACACACACACACACACATACATACATACCTACATATATATACATATATATATATATACATATATATATATATACATCCATGCATACACACACACATGTATGTGTGTGTACATTTATGTGTGGTGTGCTTTCATGTGCACACACATGAAGGCAATATACACCAAACCACTCTCCAGGCACAGCAGGAGAACTGGTGCTACCCCTCATGGATCTGTGTACTCTTTAAGCATCTGCGCTGCCAGCTCTTGCCTTTTCTGGGCCACACCTATTTTGAGAACATGAACTCTGGAGACAGTAGAGTGATGATCATAGTTTCCCTTTCACAAATAGCAGTATTTTTTTCCTGCAAATATGTTAGAGGACTTTTGCAAAATACACTTATATATGCATGTGCATGTATACATGTTTATGTGCCTATGTATTCATAAATAACAGAAAATTCTTGAAGCTGACTTTATGTTCTACATATGAAAACGTAATACAAAAAAATTTCATCTCTGCCCATTTGTATGGAACTTTGTTTTCTGGCATAAGCTAAATACATCTGCTGAGGAGGAAAAGAAACAAACAAAACATATCTTGATTAAATCAGTATGCCACTAAAGTAACACGCTTCAAATTAATTTTTACTGTGGGATACAATAACCTGCCTATTCACTGGCATAAAACCAGTGCATACAGCTAGTCCAAAAGTATTAAATTTCTCTTGGGGTGGAATAGAGAAAACAGTTTTATGGGAAAATAACTTACTTGATTATTATATTGTCTTTTATTAGCTATGAGTTGTCTGTGGCCAACTCTTGAATTGTTTTACACTATGGCTCTATAATTGCTGTGAGTAAATATAGACACTTCGTAAATATTCTAGTTTAGAGAATCTGAGCTGCATTAACTTGGGTTGACTGAGATGGTGAATGCATTTTGCTACAATGCTTCTTCTTCCAGATCAGCTGAGTTCAACCCTTAGAATCCTTAGTTTAGTAAAAAAAATATATTGCCCAGTTTTCCTAAGCATCTACCTTTGTCACAGTTTGTGCTATTGTCTACTCTTCCCCATCTCTATGTGCTTGTTTTGGGATGAAGAACAATTTTGGGGTTACTGCACAGGGGACTGATTTCCTTCTTAGTCCAGAAACTACTATCAAGAAAGTGATTCTTATCTGCCCTAGCAAAAATCAAGAATGGCTCTTTGAACTTCTTCTCTTTACCTCACATCTGCTGCAGTCCGACCTTCAAATTACTTGTCAAAAACAGCATATGGCTTGTAAGCAAATTTTGAACATGAGTAAATCAAAACACTTCAGTGTATTTTTCTGCCACTGCTTTATGTACATCATCAGCTGCAAGCTTTCTCTTGATTACTTTAAATGTGGCATGTCATGTTTGATGAAGAGAAAGACTTTGGAAACATGAGTGACACTTGTGCTGACCACTGAGGCAGGATGTGCTTGCAAGCAAGTTGTGCCTGAGCACCACCACCATGAGACAAAAGAAGGCATCTCAAAAATATTCCCCACTTGGAGGAACTGTCACTGGCTGGATGCAGAACAGTGTGGCGCTGTCTCTGAGATGCTGCCTGGCAGCTCAGCCCCACTTCTGTACCTGACTGACAATTATTCCTACCACATGCTCCCTTTCTTTCAGTGTCACCAAAGCATTTCACATAGCAATTGGTACTGTACTCATGTTCCAGTAGCAAAAACCCTGTGTCATTAGTAATCTGAGAGTGTCTCAAGGGAATGCAGAGCAGTAGGATCCATAAACTTTTTTATGCATCACACCCATGTCCAGCTCTGCTGAACTGACAGAAATTAAATGAACTGATAGCGACATTTCACTTCCAGTGTTTGTAATATTGCAATTTTGCAATGACTTGATCATAAATCTGTTCTACCAAGGCTCAATCACCTTCCCTGCCCACAATTCAGAATCTCTTCAGTTTCTTAATTTCCTCTGACTTTTTGAATAAAGATGATTTCTGGCCCTCCATCTACTGAAAACAATAGCTTCCTTCTGACTTCAAAAAGGATGTGTCCCTTAGGGCCCTACTGGACTTCACTGCTGCCCTGAGAGTAGAGAGCACAAAAGAAAAGTAGGTTGAGATGTCTATTTACAGAACCCTTGATAGACATAATTTCACAGTGACATTTCTAATTTAGTGTCATTGTTTTGAAAGACTAAAATTATTATTTCAGGCAGGTTGCTTTCATGCATTATGCTCCAGTGTTGCTTGACTGCTTTCCAAACTGGAACTGAAAAAATGTGAAGCGCTCCAATGATTTTAAATCACTCTAGTCAGGACAGAGTGATTTAAAATTACTGGAGTGCCTCACATTTTTATGAGCTCTCAGTTTGCAAGCAATGGACGTCCCAGCAGTCCTAGGCTACAACACTGCAGAAAACAACTATACATTATCATCAGATTGAAAAGGTTTGCATTAGAATTTTGAAATGGTAGGAATTCTAAGATATTTAACACCACCATCATTAAAATCAGTGGCTGTACACGAACAGTAAAAAGATCCAAGATAAAGAAGTAATTGCGAGGATACCAAACTATATTGTGTGACATCCTGTGAGCTGCAGTCTCTTTACTCACAGAATGATGACTCCTCCTAACACCTCGGTCAGCTTCTACATTGCTACCTGCTACCAGCCAGAGATGTGGGTGTGCCTCTACATGCAGCACGGTATGGGAAAGAAATTGCACCACCTACAACACAGGGAACAGCCACTCTGGAGAGTGTTTAAAGCTAAACATTTTTTAATGTTTAGCTGCTTCAGCGCTTGTGCAGGACACCTACTCTCTCTTGCTACCCTTTCACACAGATGGCAGAGAAAGAAAAAAGAAGATTTATCCCACATAATATATCAGTTCAGCTCTTTTGTTTTTTATTTATTTGTACTGGCAACTCTTCTTTAATTTATAATACAGATTCAGAACAAAATCTGTTGCAAGATAATCCACAAAAAATGAAACCCTTACCAGCTGTAAATGGGCACCATTTCACTGAAGCTAATGGATTTACACTTGTTAGTATCAGCTGGGGATCTGATCCATTATTTGTCGACTCCAAATTCCTCACTAGGTTTTGTTTTGCTTCTTTCTTTACCATAAAAGTACTGACAGGAAAATGGTAATAACAGCTCTTCTGTTAGTATCTTTCTTAATAATTCAAGCAGGCTCTTTTTTTAAGTGACTTTTAACTTTGATGTTGTTAAATGCAGCCGCCCTCTGAAGACTCAGTACTGGTGAATCTGTTTTCCTGGAATATCTTGCTTTATTTTCAGAACTGCATGATTGTGTGACATCTGCTTCACATCTCATACGTGATCAACTGAGCAGGTACAAACCACGGCATACGGCTGAGTTACCTCACAACAGTGAACACGGGTCTGCTTTCTGAGAAACAGCTTCTTCATATTAATTTTCTAAGAGTCTTGCAAAGATGTCACCAGCCTGCCTGGTTTAACAGCATGTAATATAAGCTAACAGGGATGCAACAATAACATGTATCCCATGGTTGAGGCAAATATTTAAAAATTCCGTTTATGGGCTACTATCTGATAAGCCCACAAAAGAGAATTAGGGTCACTGCTGTACTTTCTAAATTTTAGCCATCTAAATACCAGAATCTGTATACCTGAATGAGATGGGTGTATCAGCTTTCTATGCAAAGAAGTAAGTATCCAAAAAATATTCACAGAAGCCATTCGCTTGGGTGAGGAACCAGGACACAGCAGAGAAAAGCATATACATTGAACCCTGCTCACTCTGTGATTTGGCTGCTCTGTTCAAGGTTGGAGGGAATAGCATGAAGATTCACAAATTACAGATCTGAGAAGAAAAACATTCCCAGCTTTTGCAACATTCTGTGATAGATAACATATGCACCTGCTGTACTGGAAACCTTTGCTTTGTTGCCTCCTGTGTTGACTGTCAGATTGAAACTTGCACAGCCCACTTAGCACATGTAGCCTAAATTCTACATTTCTGTAAGAAAACTATTGCAAGAAGCCGCAAGTCTACTTATAATGACATTACCACACAAAGTTAACTTTATTCATTACTAAAATTAAAGAACCCCAGTAAAAGTTTCTTGTCCCCTCCCACTTTTAGAGACTCTTTGGTCTGGCAGCACAAGATGACTAGAAGGAACTCCAAAGAACCATTCTGCAACCACTTAATGTACAGCTTTACACACAAAGCCATTACATGCATAGATTAATTTAAAGCTAAGTATTATTAAATACATTGCAGTGTTAAAGCAATAAACACCATCTTGGTTGCATATGCATGATTTCTACATGAAAAATGTAGTTAGTGTTATAAACAACCATATCCATATTAAAATTAATTAGAATCAAAAAAACCATGCCAGCACAAGCATCAACATGAAATGTGACCACGCATTTAAACATGCTTCAGTCCCAAAGGCTAAGACATCAAAATGCTTTAGTGGTCTGTTAACTATTTAAAAGAAAATGATGGTTCTGTGGCATATGTGTCATTCCCACTTCCACTACCCTTATGTCAGCTAACAAAAGTTCCTAATGAGCCAAGGCTCTTGGAGCTCAACTGCTAAGACCATTAACGTTACCAAAGACTGGTGCATGACTAACAGCTGTGTCCAAAGGAAGCTGAACCTTGCATTTCCACATAAACTGCTCTAAAGTTAAAGAGTATCCCAGGAAGAAAAGAAGGGAGGAGACGATGGGTAGAGAGGAAAGAAGGAAGATGTTGTCATTGCTGATTCTGATTCATGCCATATGGAACATATATTAATCAGGTCTGACAGAGGAAGCCAGCAAGTGTGAGCGTGACTACAATCCAGCAGTTATAAAGGCTGAATATAGTTCTCTTTCAAAAGTGAACACTATGTCCACAAGTATTTGGAGTAGTGTTCACCATCCCTCTAGCTCAAAGTAGACTCAACTAAATAATAATGCAAGGGCTTCAGCAGAAAAGATTTAAAATTGCTCTGTGCAGAATAACCTAGAACTCAGAAGCCAGAGCCACAGAAATGGACGAGAGCATCCACACTCCTGGTGACAAAAAGGGGAAGTGAGCATGTCTGCTCTAGATCCTGGGTGTGTATTCCCACTACCAGGCAATGTCTCATAGGAAAACTACCTCTCTTCTATCATGTTATGGACACCTGTCTCTATCTTCCTAAAACACCCTCTGGGGTGACTCCTACTGCAGGGACTTAGGCATTAGAAAGGCATTGTTGAGCAGCATTGAGACAAAAGCTCTAGCTGTGTTTGAATGATCAATATGCCTCATTTCTCTGAACTGCTACAGTCTGACGATTGCCTGCAAAACACAAAGAAAGTTCTTAAAATGGTACCAGTGACACCTTTATTTCTTGACAGGTGGTAACCAAAAACCCCAGCACGCCTCAAACCAGCAGAAGCTGAACCTCCCTTCCCTAAATGTTATGTAATGATGGTAGTCAATTCACACAAAAAAGATCTTTTGGGGCTGATACTTCTCTCATAGCAATTTTATGTCATTCAAGGTCCACTAACAACTGTTGATTTTACACCATGGTGCCAAAGAGGTATATTAGATCCTTCAACTTCAAGCTATCCAGAGCTTGGCTCATTTGGCACTTGTGTGCTGCTTGACACACAGAACTTTAACAGATGGTCTTACAATACTGGCAGTTGTTTTGTACTGTGCTGGCGGTGAGGGGAAATACTCTACACAAATTGTCTGCAATTCTGGAAAATAAATGAAGTACAAATCCATATTAACCTCAAAAGCCAAACTATAAAAAGTCAGATTAGTCATTTAACGATATATGTGCTCTGGGTTAAATGCTCAGCTGCTACAAAATAGTAGTATTTCCCTGCAGCCAGGAGAAGTATGTTTTGCTTCAGTTTCTGTCAGGAATATCCATAAAGATTTTATAATTACAAAGGTATTGAAATATACTAAAAATAAGCCTTGAGACCCTTCCTCAGGTGATCAGCCCTGACTATCAGCGAAAGTACATCCATAAACTGGATATTTTGACATAAACATGAAGCAACAGGGTGCAACTTAAGTTTACTGAATCTCTCTTTTCCTGTGCCAAACAGGATTCAAGAAAAAACACATCAGCTGCTGTGAAAATGTTGAAATCAACACTGATGACCAAGTAAACAGCAATTTTACATTTTTCCTCACCCATTTAAAAAGTGATTATGTACCACAAGCTGAATTTTACAGTCACTAATTTCACTGGTTGCAGTGGAACTTGCACTGTACATAAAAGACCAAAATTGCTCCTCCTTGTTTCTGCGTGGCTTTTCTACTTTATTCTGCCAAACTATCATATATAGCAACTGGGTTAACTAGCAAACCATTTATACAGAATAGTGCTTTTCAAATGTAAGCACAATGATTTCCTTCATCAGTATAAAATCTCCATGAAATGTATATCCAAACATATATTTGACAGTCTCATAATGCAATTTCAGAACAGAACTTTTGGAAATCATAAATACTTTAGTACAGTGCTCATGTCTTATCTTTCCTTTAAATGAAACACAGATCAAAAGATACTTCAAACTGGGATTTCAGAGGCTTGGTCTTTCAGATCCCATCAATATCAATATATTTAGTTAAATAATATGCCAGTCACCTTGCATCTTATTTTCACAATGCCAGTTAAACTGAAATACAGTTCATGTAAGCAGCTTCAAAGTCCTAAGAGGAAAATAGAACCTTAACAGCATTATAATAAAATAGTCTTACAATATAATAGGTACATTCCAGTCTTCTGACTGAATCAAAGCTGTATCAATTTTTCAAAAATTTTATTTTATCCCCCATGTTTGCTTAAAAACATGGTTGCTGGAACTGACTGATATTATACATATGTGACTTTGACACCAGTGAATAGATCTTTATTCACTTTAGTTCTAATTTTATACTGAAAGGTCAAACACCTCCTAAGTTTGAAGTTGTTAGAAGAGTTATTAAAATAACTAAATTTTCAACAGTTTTCATGTTTTCTTTTCCTCCCTGAGGACTTTTGCCAGACTAAGATGATACAACATAATTCCAGAAAGTACTTATACAAGTGAAAGATAATGGAGAATGCATGTCTGAAAACATAAATTATTTCTCCTCACACAAATGAAAAAAAATATTAAAAGAAATGTTAAACAGACACAGTCAAAATGTTGCAACATCAATCTCTCTGCTTCTCTTCCCAGGTATAAACATTTTGTCAAACACCTCAACCTATGATCCTCAACGTGGCACTTTGCTGTGAAATTCCCAGAAAAGCAGAGGAATTGGTATAAGGATCTTAACAACAATAACGCAGGCACATCCTACCCCAGGTAGGGGTCCTCCCTTACAGATGCAGAATATTAGATAACATGACAACAAAACTTCATCATTGTCCTCCCAGTTACTGAGAGGCTTCCCAGCTTCTGTAACAACTGGTCATGACTCTCCCCACCCTTCAGCCCATCCTCTGCAGCACGCACCACACGCCCACAATGAACATTTCTTGCTCTCAGAATGTACACAAACTCCTGGCAAGAAGGACACAAACCAAAAGTAGCCTCTTGGGGAAATAAAAGGCAAAGGAAAAGGGATAAGGAGCACAGGATTTATTTTATCCATTCTAGCAACATCCAGCACTTCACCTTTAAGGGAAGGTTCAAGTAGTCTCTGCCGAAACAATAACAGAATCATCTGCCTGCAGCTGGAAGTAAAGGTCTTTCTTAATGATTTCATAGAATCGTGGAATCACAGAATGGCACAGGGACACCTTTCACTAGACCAGGAAGCTCAGAGCTCCATCTAACCTGTCCTTGAACACTACCAGGGGTGGGGCAGCCATGACTTCCCTGGGCAACTTGTTCCAGTGCCTCACCATCCTCACAGTAAAGAATTCTTCCCTAATATCTAATCTAAACATATTCTTTCAATTTTAAACCACTCCCCCTTTTCCTGTCACTACATGCTCCTGTAAATAGTCTCCATATTTCTTGTAGGCTCCCTTCAGGTACTGAAGGCTGCAATCAAGTCACCTCTAAGCCTTCTCTTTTTCAGGTTGAACAATCCCAATTCTCTCAGCCTTTCTTCGTAAGATAAGTGCTCCAGACCTCTAATCAACCTGGTGACCCTGCTCTGGACCTGCTCCAACACGTCCCTGTCCTTCCTGCGCTTGAATGCTACATTTGGTACAACAGGAGAGATTCAGTAAATTTAGAACTCTGAAAGAGGAATAAAATCACAAATGCAGCATTTTTCACAAAGAGATTATACCTGTTACTTTGTGCTGCAGTTCATGTCCCAAGCTGGGCACCACTCAATTTTGATGCAACAAAATCCTATGGGATCACAACACAGTTTGTCTGATTTATCTCTGAAATACTATCTCCTAAAATCTTTCTCCTTAAATACCTTTATAGTTTCAGTAGGTACTCCAGGCTCTGGAACTTTATCCAAGTAAGCAGTCAAGTCTTGATCCACATGTTCAAACACCAATGTTAACTTGGTCTCTCTGTCTGTTCGTGACATGGTGCACACATCAAACAATCTGAGAAGAGGAAAAGAACAGAAAAGGTAAGTATACAGGAACCAGTACAGATGAAATTGCATCTCAAGCATGTCTATTTAAATTTCTTACAGTATACACAATGGAAAAGAGCCTTCCAAAGGCAGACCAATCTTTGAGCTCTTGATTCATCAGATAACAGCTGATATATCAAAACTACCATCTCAGTCTCTCATTTGTGAATTCTGAAATAGGATAAATTATTAAGCACTCGTCAGCTGTTAAATGTAAAATAATTACATGGAAATAATTTATTTTTTTGACACAGTAACCTGAGTTACTACAGAAAATTACGTGACATTTATACACATTCTAGGCTCCAGTATTTATAATCATTAGGAAAAGAAAAAGAAGCAAGAAATATTTTTGAAAAATACATAAGAGTGTTTGCATGCACCTTCACTTTCTTTCCACAGAATTCCCACATATACCATTACACAGATTTATAATTAGATCTCCTTCAGCAGAAACAGAATTTTTTCGCCAATTCCTCTTGCAAATTCCTGGACACAAGGAATACCTCCAGAATCAGCATATTGTTTGAAAAAAAGCTTTGTGCACAAGATGTCACTACTTCTTTCATCACTTTTGGTCATTCTTCTACTGCAACTTCTTTATCATTTCACCTTGTTGCACAATACCGAACTGATCAACAAACCTCTTCATAATACCGCATTCCTATCTGATTACTCTACTTTCTATTGTTTTCTGGTTTTAAGTAGGATTTCTCTCATCCCCTCCATCTACCATGCCAGCTTTAACCATTGCTTTACCGTTTTCAAAAACATCTGCCCGTTCTTCTGTGCTTCGCACCCATATTCATACCAGTGATTTTCACTATCCTTCTTCAAGTCCCACTTCTACAAAATCCCAATAGGAAACCATCTAAACAGCCAGAAGGACATTTCTTCCTTGCTCACACACTTCACTCATGTGCTTATTCATTTATATTACAAGATCAGATCGCATTTCTCTCTGAGGTGAGGCAGAAAAATGACTCACTATTTTTACTAGTGACAGTAGATTTAAAAAATGAATGAAGTTACTGAGAAAAAGGTCTAGACAGTTAAACTGAAGAATTTCTCATTGATAACAGACCAAACTAGTGTTGATACTATGGTTTATTTTTTCCAACATCATATCAGTGATACTGGTGGATTAATTTTATCTTTCATACTCTTCCTTAGAATTACTTTATTAGAATTAAGAAGTGCAAGACTTCTGGTAATGTTATCAAGTAGTAGTTTTGCTGTTTGTTCAAGGACTAAAGGCTTTATAAGCAGGATTTGAAAACAACTGATCACACACAAAGCCTTGGGGGTCCCTTCTTTTCCCAGAGGACATCTAACAAACAGACAAGGACAAGATGTACGTGAGATCTTGCACTGCGATTTTACTTCTTACCTTAAATCTCAATGTATTTCACAAGAGAAGGAAACACTAGAATTGGCATAACCATTTGGGAAGAATGTAATTCGGGTTTAAGAGAGCAGTATTTTTCACTTGGCATTTACCACAGTAAGGCTGTGCTCTCATTTGACAGCATTTCCTAAATAATCTTTAGTTTGACACTGAAAAAATGTTTATTAGCCACCACATTTTGAAAATGCATACATGCACATTCATTTTAGGTTAAGGATGCTTTTCAGTGAGTAATAAATTAGGAACCAGAGTTCCAGAATATGATAATAAGACTGTCACCCTACCTCTACTTGAAGACTAATCTGTACTTAATTGTAAAAATACTGAACAATCATACTCAACTGTAATCATAGTCTGAACAAACAAACATTAACTATTATGGTAACACAGTGACTGTAAGAGAAAATGTGTTGGCATATTTCTCATAATGACAGATAATGTTCTCTAAGATTCCCTCAATGGAGTGTACGTGTCCTGTACATGGTAAGTAAGTTTTGTGAAAAGTCACAAACCTTCCTGAAAAGTGAAATTTACTGGTATTTGGCTGGAGGTTAATAATCTGCAATATATTTATATAAATCAACGTGGAATGTAGCCGTACTGCCTATAACCCCAACACATGCAAAGAGAGAGGAGCCAGACAGGTCTCAACATCTGAACATAAACACTGGAAAATATTTCCAACTGTATGATTCCTTTGTGTTGACCTACATTCACCTAAAATGTTCTAGAACGCCCCTTTTGCCAGGTATTTAATATACTGGCAAAACTCACATATTTTCAACTATAGCAGAGTTATAATTAAAGAAAAAAAGGAAAAAAGATTTCACTGTATTAAACTCAGAAGCAACATGTAATTTCCAACTCACTAAGGAGAAAAATGTTGTTGACTCTGTTAATTCTTCTGTATGTGGGTTATTTTGATTATGGCATTTTCTGGCACAGTAAAACAAGGAACTCAGAGAAACACAATTCTGGTTACCTTTTACTGAGTAATAATATTATCACCGAGTATTCATATTATCTTTCCTTTCCATATACTCTTTATGTGAAACTCTAAATGCTTTACTGTTAATCATAAAAGCTCCAGATTCTGCACTGGGCCGGGTACAAATACATTGTGTTTACTCACAGAAAATATAGCTGCTACCCTAGAAAGATAATAATTTAAACCATAGGTTATATTAATCCATGATATTACACAAAAACAACATCTGGCATTGCTCCTGCTAATCATTCTTGAAATAGACTGAGAAAGACACAGCCTCTCTATTTAGTAGTTTCCACAGGGATAAAACTACTTTTTATAAATTATATTCTCTTACATTCACTGTGAGAATATCACCCATAAAATTGTCTTTGTTAATTAGGAACATCTCTGCTGCCTACATTGCACATCTCTGAAGCCATTTCCTCATGATTTTCTGTATGTGACGCATTAACATTGCACGTGACTGCCTCTCCGGAATAGGCAACAGCAAAAGGCCTTTTATTTAAAGAGTTACTAGGTGGACACTGTCCTAAGTGAAGTAAATGTACCTCGATTAATACAGGATTTCCATACTGAATACTTTGTAAACACAAGCCCTGCCCTTCTATTGTACTTACAAAAGAAACGTTTGAATTATTTGATTAAAGTAAGATCCGCTATGGGAAATCCTGCAAGTATTTAACAAGATGTTTGGCTGGGAGTCATACACCACCCAACATGTCCATCTGAACTGGAACACTGTTGAAGAGACATCAACGGAGAACCTGGGTTTTAATGTACACATTTTTTTCAAGTTAATTGTACTAAAGCAGGAGCTTATCAGCTACAAATCTCTGTTTCTGTTTTATGTGTTTAGTGCCTAGTGGATCTTCCTATAATCCAGCAGAATACCCGCCTTCCTACAAAAATACTTTGGGATTTTTTGCATGCAGAAAACCAGATGATGCTCCTTGAAGTCTCCATAGTGTCTTACAACACAAAATCAGACAAATGCAACCTCAGTTCACTTTCATTTTACAATACAAATACCTAATGCTTTTAA
Source organism: Geospiza fortis (assembly GCF_000277835.1). Taxonomy (NCBI): domain Eukaryota; kingdom Metazoa; phylum Chordata; class Aves; order Passeriformes; family Thraupidae; genus Geospiza; species Geospiza fortis. The sequence continues at coordinate 6,928,892 of NW_005054307.1, read as the reverse complement.
AGGAAAGACAGTTATTCCTTTGAAAACTATTGCATCTACTGAGTGGTAGCTGATTGGGATTGTAACTGATCCCAGAAAGTCCCTAAATGTTACTAGATTTGCTTTTGAGATGATCTGAGAATTGCTATGAAGTTTCCCGCTTTCAAGTAGCATAAACATTTTTTCCAGAGCAAACTGAGATAACAGCAATGGAGATCAGCCCAAGACACCTGCAAGAAATACCGAAAGACAGATCTGACTGTAAGACCTAAAAAAAATGTAGGACATAATTTCTCTTGGCTATTGTCAAACAGATGAGTAGGTACATCTGGAAAATTAACTGGATCATAGCCAAAAGGAAGACCAAGAATTAGATAGCTGCTGCCAATGTGTCCAAGGGCTTACTGTTATTTTTCTGCAGTAGGACTAAGCCAACATGAATACATATGTATCCCTGTATGGTCACTCACAGCACTGAACAAAACCAGTCCTCGCCTCCTAAAGATTTCTAATAACATGGATTTACTTTAATTTTCTTTGGAACAGTGTCTTCCTCAAAAGAGTTACTTCCTAGCTTATGCATAACAGAGGAAGAGAATTGGAGCCTTTGATTTACGCGTAGGAGAAATGCTTTAGAAGACTGTGGTTACGTAAACAGTGGTATAATAATATGCTACAGTTTTAGTATTTCACAAGTCTGAGCAAATACACAGATGAAAAGAATTTGGTGGCCTCAACCTCTGAAAGGTATTTATCTGCATGACAGAAAACCAGCACAGAACTTGTGTATTGACAATGTTTATGTAAACACCACAAGATTGGGATACCAAGATTATCACAGGCCATGACTGAGGTTTATTGACAAATAAGAGGAGGAGGACCTGAACACCTTCTGCTTTTACTGCCTTGATCAGGTTATTCCTGGAAGTTCACATGCACAGAAAATTTCTGTCTCTCATACCCAGAAGTTCTGAAGAACGACAGTTGGTCATCCTTTTAGTCCAAATTTCAGAAGCAGCCTCAGACTCCTGTGTTCTCACTCAGTCACTCAGCAGCAAGCCCTTTGTACAGCCCAATCTTATAAACTAGGTACTCCGTAAAAAAAATGGTTTTACGCCTACTTTTAATATTAGCTACCTTTTCCTTTCTTGATTTTGATGCAAAAAAAAGACTGCTGACAGAAACTAGTCTCTACTTGGAATCACAAATACCCAATGTATTGGAACAAAGGGGTCATCTTTCAGATGAAGAAGACAATAGCTGGGGAACTGGATTGGAACATGTGCATTAGGAGAACCAAGTCCCACCTAGCAAAACAGTAAATAGAGTTTCCCACTATGAAACATATGACAGAGTTCTTACCCTCTGTTCAGGACATACTGCTTTGTCTTATTTTAATCAGCAATCAATCACCCACTTCTCCAGGCCTCTGAATGCTGGTATTTCAAATGTTTAGTTTTCTTGCTCAAAGGAGCTTTAGTAAAACACTTTTAGATGGGAAAAAAGTGCACATGCAGAGGAAGAGGCCGCTAAATTCAAAGTATTTAAACGGCATTTTTCCTGATATAACATCTGTAGAACCACATAGTAACGCAAGACCTAAGTTCCATTTTCAGAGGCACGTGGGGTCTTCAAGAGCTTCACAATGTAATTTAACTCCAGCTGCAGCTGCCCCAATGTGCATCAGTGCTTAAGGTATGGGTCCACAGCAGACTGCAACATAACAAAGACTCTGCACCAACAGAACCACCTCGGTACTGGAAACACACAGCATGAGGGCACAGTACTGCCTGCAGCACAGCCAGCAAGCCCAGAGTCAGCTCCATCCAGCAACAAACCAGATGCCCAGAGCCAAACTTGTTTAAATAATCTTGGGTATGTCCACAGTTTTCACGGCAACTTTATGTCTTAAATCCTTATTCTCTATTTTGTACTGGGTTCTTGGAGTTAGTGAACATTTCTCCTGCTTTGCTACCCGTCCAGGGAAGAGTAGCAGGATCACCTTTTGTCTCCAGGAGAAACTTCTTTCAGGCAAACAGTAGTAAAGGCAGACTTAACATCAGGTAAAATCAATTAATTTACGTAGGACAAGTAGACGTTCTGCAGATAGATGTTTTAAATTCTGAAGTCACTCATTTATTATCTGCTGTGCACAGAGCAGAAAGAGATACTGCGGAGAAGCAACTGCACCATGAAAGAAAGGCAGCAGAAAGTTCTGTTCTGGACACCCACTCCAGCAGAGCCCAGCCAACACTGCTGCTCACAGCCCACTCACCAGTGAGGTTTAAGGAAAGGAAGGGGGACATTAGGATGACAAGGCAATCGTTCATATGCAAGCTGAGCTTTGTGCTGTAATTTTTTCCAGTCTCTCTCCCTTTCTGACTTGGAAAAATTATTTAAAATGCTTAGCTGTATAAAGGAGGTTTTTGTTCTTTAAGTGTGCGTGAGGAAGAGAGACAGAGAAAGTGACAGAGAGAAATAGATGCTCGTGAAAGCGAAGTAAATAGCACTGGCTAAAGTCCGATAGAGTGGGCTGACTGGGCAAGCGTTCAACGCTCAGTCCCAACTGCAGCCCTGACCTGCAACACCCCTGCTCTCCTGCACTGGGCCCCACTCAAGCAATGACGAGCTCTGGTGCCAGACTGAATGGTTTTGTGATGCAGACAACTGTCTGCTCCGATGAAACCACCAAAACCAGTTTTCATTTTCAACAAAAACCAAGATTTGTGCCCAAAAGATGAAAAGGCTAAGGACATTTTCTCAGTGTGCCACCCAAGCCACTAAAAGATGCAGTTGTTAAAAGAATTTTACTTCAAGGAAAAATAGGCCTGACAAGACGTTCTCTGCACCTTTCTTTGTTTATAGCAGTACGCTGCCTATTTCAGCCCTCACACTGTCATTTCTCTTCCACCTTCTTGGAAGAGGGAGATTGTCTTTAACAGACAAGAACCAGAAAAGGATCTTGTAAGACTCTGTAATTCAAACTATATCCTGCCTTGCAGAACTCCTCTTCAGGACTTATCCTACAGTTCGCCAGTGTTTAAAATGCTGAATTCCTCACCAGTCCATGAACAATCTCACTGCAACTGATTTTATCCAAACTGGCCACACACGGAGCCCTTGACAATAGGGAGGAAAATCCCAGCTGGGCGGTGCCTGAACACACGCCTGTGTGCTGTCCTACCAAACACTCTGTCCCAGGGCAGGCCAGGGACACGCCAAGCCACCCCCGAATCAGAAAAATAACATGGCCTGTTATGAAGACAGTCGTTGACAGATTGTTTAGGATCAGCAATAGATGTCTGACCTATTCATAGTGCTCTCATGTGATCCTTCAACAAGCAAATGTACACTGCCTTTCCAAGTCATGTACACTGCTGCTATACAGTGCTGTGAGCTTCCAGCAAGCTTCCGTAAGCTTGCAGTTCAAACTAAAGATGCTCCCATTCATTGGCAATATGTTTGCATCTGTTGTTTTTTAGATTTTCTTTATAATACCTTCCTCAGATAATAGGTATATTTCCTTTTAGATTCCCTAATTTGCTCAACATGTAAGTAAAACATGCCTGAATATTGATTTTGTTTAATTCAAATGAAATGAACCCAGTTGTTATTCTGGACTTCCAGCTGTACACGGTGTAAGATGAGATACAACAAAATCCAGTCTTTACTGTAGCTCACAAACTGCTTGTTACAGACTCCACGTTTCCGTTTATATTTTGAATTCATTCTTGCACCAGACCTACAGGATCTAAATCTAAGAAGAACACCTCTCTTCTAGGTTTGAGTGAAAACAACTCATCTTCAAAATTTATATTTCACAAGAGTATAAATTATCATTCATTCTTCAGTGGCTTAATAATCTAATCTATGTACACATGAGATTTAATCATGATGCCAACATATCAAAAATAACAAAGGAAATAATAACCCTTCACTCCACAAAAAAAAATTGCAAAAAGTCAAATTCGAAGTACTGTTTGACACTCTGTACAATCTCATATCGTTTTTTAAAAGCCTGCAATATTACAGCAGTTCCTGAGGTACTAAATTCAGTTTTTTAAAAATTGTATATAATTCCAATGCAAATTTGAGTACAAACTCTTGCTTCTTCTAGATTCATAGGAGAACCTAAGAATAACAGAGCAGCTACTCTAGAAGGTGACAGAAGAGGTCCTCTGTTTTGATGCTTATCATCAATCCAGGGGCCCCTGTTCCTGAAAGACCTCCAGGTTACCCCATGGCCACAATTATTCTGGATGATGGTGGATGCACTGAAAACTCATGTGCTGCTTGAGCCCTAATTAACCACCCAGCACAAGCTAAGCCCTTGGGAATACAAGCAACCTGAGAAGAAGCAGCCTGACTGAGAGTAATTCTGAAGGGCCTAGCTGTCAGACACTGAAAAGCAAGCTAAGGGGCCTTGCTAAAGGCCGCCAATACACCTGAGTGCTGATGATGTTGCTACCACTTCCCAGGATGGACCAGTAGTGGCACCACTTGAAAGGAGTCCAAAGCCATGATGTGATGGTGAAGAGCAGGGGAGACAGAGCAATAAATGCAAAATATTTTGCTGTGGTTCTGTTACTGGCATCAAGTATTGATGTAATTATCTGTGAGATACTGACACATTAAAGCCTTGTAAGAAAATACATTTCTATTTTTCATAAGTAGAGTTGGGACCAAACAGTTTGTCTTCCTCACAGAAGGATAAAGAGATGACTTTTATAAGGGGAAAACTTCCACAGTTTAACAATACCACGAATTCTGTTGCTAAAGCAAAAGAGCACAAAACAGAAGAAAAAACAGGACTTAAGAAGAACAAAAGGCTAAATTGGCTAAAGTTGGCAATACTATACAGGTACAACGCAAATAAGCAGCATATATGGTAGTAAAAAGAGATGTTAATAAGAAAACAAAATGAATTCTTTTAAATTATTTGGATTGTGTTGCTCTGATGTATTCAGGGAATACTATTACTAAGGGATTCTACAGACCTTTTAATGTAACACGCTATATATCCATGTATTAAACAGAAAGCAATTAGCAGACAAAGGAGTAAACCACAGTAAAACAGTGCATGGTTCACTCTCATGCCCATTTTTTATACTTGGGTTTATTATTATGTATCATTTCTTAATAAAAAGTTATTGTCTCTCTAAATGACATTATAAAAAGGAAATCCTTGGTAAGAGAATGAAACCAACATCACCGGGAAATAGGGTGCAAACTTCTACCAATCTATTTATTGCTATGACAGCATGGTCAGTCTACATGACAACACAAACTTTGAGTAGTATTGTATTAAATTTTTTAGACCTGTCAGTAGAAGAATGCATTTTTGAAGCCAGAGTACCAGCGTGTAGAGTAAACCTGTCATAGATCTTAACCTTGCACGATCCACCAGCCCTGAGCTACCAAAGAACTTAGGCTGCACTTAGCCTGCAGCATGCAAAGCACCTGGCTGATTTTTGAGTATACATATCACCTAAAGCTTCATCTGCCTTATCTGCCAGGTATCTTTCCTCTTTCATATACTCAGCCAGTCATCACCTGGATAGAGAAAAGTAAACCCCTGTCTGCCATTTCAACCCCTACCTGATTTTTACCCATGCAGTGAGAACTCCACAACTTGGGGCCCAACATGCATGGTCCCCTTCTGCACTTAAAACATCCTTATCTGTACCACAATCTCTGCTCCCTAAGTTTTTAGCTACCCTTTAGTACTAAATTCGTGAATATGGGCATTCATCTCTGAAAACTATGGTCATGATGTATTCTAAGGCATTCACCATAGTATTTGTTTGTCCTTAAATTCTGAAATTAATAAACTGTGAACTGCTGTTTTCCCAGTCTTAACCTGGGGGACTAGAAAACAGCGATAGATGTGAATAGTTATTGTTATCTTAAAAATGGAAACAGCAATTTAACACCAGATATTAAAATGACATGAAAACAACCTTTAAAAAATGTCTACATCTGTTGAAAGAACCTGTTTATGGATTCACTTGAACTGATTAAAATTTCCTGAAAATGGATCAGACAGATCTGCCCACTTTCAACACAAGCGGTTAAGTGGCGAATGCAGTTGCCACATTCAGGATTAAGTCAAGTGAAAATCCAAAATGTGTCTTACACTTTGTGTGTTGCTTCCCACAAACTTGTCCTGCATGAGGTTGCATCACATAAAAACAGAAATGCAGTTCAGAGTGCTTTTTGTATACACATGGTAAGAAGAGTGACTTCCATGAGGCTTTGATGCCACATGTATTCCCAGTAATACTCCTGTGTGCCATGATGCCAGCAGCACCATCAACTTCAGACAAAGGGAATTACTCATTCACTTCAGCAAAACCTGGAAGGGAGCACAGTGAACTCAAGCAACCTTCCAGTGGCACTGTACTGTGTCCTGTCACCACTACCTCACATGCTACGAATAACATCCCATCTACCCAAAAGTAAACAGCACTCAGCTGATTTCCAAAAATCAAAATACAATGGCAATTGCTCACATGGGTAAGAAAAACAAACAGGATCTGGCCAGCTTTTGTGAGGAAACCAGATCTACACACAAAAACATTGCCCTCTTCTTTTTGAGTTGCAGATGTAACAAAAAAATGGAGTGGCAGAGCAACAGATAACTTCATGAGAAAAAGTGAAGTGTGAGAGGATATTTATTCTAAAACTAAAGTATCAACACTATGGCACTACAAAGTACTTAAATTCAGCAGCAGGCAGATTTAAGGTTTGTAAGAAAACTATCAACTTCATTAACACAGCAGTCTTTGGCTAGCCATCATCAGACTGGTCAAATGCCATCCACCTACACCACAGCCCTGCACAGTCTGTGAAGCAATGGGCTCTCCTCTCAGCTTCCATGGAAGAGATACAACTCCTGTGATGGAGCTACTCAGCAACTGGGGGTTAGTTTGAACGGGTCACGTAGGTCTTTGTTTATTCAGGAGAAAGAAGTAAGTTGACTGAATCACTCTGGGGAGGGTACTGTTTCTCCCCGCTTGCTATGGAAGATGCCTAATGACTAACTTAGAAAAGATGTTTTAATTTAACTGAATTTAGAAGATATTATTATTTCCCAGAAAGAATGTAACTGATCATTTTTACTTGGTGGGAATGCAGATTCTATTCAGTTCATTTCTGAAGTTATTTTAAGATACTTCTTCCGTGTAGAAGTTAAAACAAAATGGGAGACAAAAAACAAAGACACTAAAACCACCTCTGCCCCATTCACTCAACCCTCAAGGACCAGCATCAGCCCTAAACAGCTCAACATACAAGACCCTTTACCTAGGCCTCATGAAGTTGGTACATTTATTTAACTGGCTTTGGCACAGATCCAGAATTTCCTTTAATTTGAAAGGGACTTTCACCTGTGACAAACTTGCAGGATTGAGTTTAATATTCATGTTCTGAAGAACAGAAATAAATGGGACTAATAAATCTTCAATAGAAATTTACAAGATTCTTCTGGCTTAATAAATTTAGCTTGGGGCAACTGCTCCTAAACACTTGATACATAAAAAGGGATCCTTTTTCCCATTAGCATGAAAATTCCTTACATGTTTCATCAGAACTACATCTTGCAAGTGTTTTAAGAGTTGGACACCATTGTGGTCTTTTACCCATTTGTGGCCATTCAAATGTGGCCATGCAAGCTCCTTGTCTGTCTTGCCATTTCTTCTATGAAGCTGTCTTTTTTTTTTTTAATTAATTCATAGCACATGTAATGTAAACCAAAAATATCTATTTTTGTAAGATTCTCAGGTGGTGTCATTCTCCACTTAAGGTAGATGTCTGATACGTGTTTCCTCCCTTTCTAGCCCATTTACATGGCACAGTGAGCCAACCATTTAAAGATTAACGCACATGGAGTGAAGTATTCTACAGACTACACAGCTCTTTAAGTATTTCCTTTAAACTCTTGCACACATATGTAAAAGAAAACAAATTACAGATTATTTGAAGAGTTTGGCAATGAAAATGAGGTGTTAGTAGCATTTTGAGCTGGCAATAAATTTTATTCGACTGTTTTATTACTACAGGGCAAAGGCAACTATTTCTTTTGGGGTGTCTTTCAGCAGCATGAGATGAAGGTTTACATTTTAATGTATGGGTAGTTTTGAAATAAATTCAGCATTTTGTAAATTACAGTTTACGTCAGATGTAAACACACGGCAAAACTGGTTTTGATTGTTTTGCATACCTCATCTTTCACATTTCTGAAAGAAATGAGCAAACTGTAATAAATCTCCCAAAACAAGGTCTGGTTCCTGGAGCGCTAAAACATTTTTACATGAAGGCAAATGCAAACAAGGCCCATGTAGCCAGGTGATGCCAGCAAAGCAGGGTGTGCTCCATGATGCCCAGGCAGACAGCGTGGGTCTGGGCTGAGCTGAGGGAGGGCTGAGCACAGCGGAGCCCCTGGCTGAGGCTCGGGGGCAGCATGGCCAGCATGGCTTGGTGCCCCCCAGCCAGCTCCCAGCATCAGTGAGCTGTGAGGCATCTGCTGGGAGCAAGGCAGGGATGGCTCCCATCTGCTTGCAAATGCTGCAAGGACTTACAAAGCAGTGGACATGGATTACTTAGGATCATAGAGAGCCTTAATTTGCCAGGAATTATCGCTTCAT
>NW_005054307.1:6902072-6920246 GCF_000277835.1 Geospiza fortis | reverse complement strand
GAACCACTTTTCTCACTTCAGAGTATAAATACTGGCTGAGACAGAAATTGTTCTAACCCTTTCTAAGCCATATGTGAATTGTTTTATTAATGTAATTATTGTAATTTCAGGAATGAGTCAAGAGACAATGAGGGCTGAAGGAGTCGGTCCTCATTGTTTTCTATTTCCATCCCTAAACTCCACAATTTACTTCTGTTGGGAGAAACAGCACAAAAATACCCCAGCTGATGGTCTTAAGCCTTTGTAGAGTTAACGAAACAGGCAATGGTGCACACCACACAGGCCGCACAGAACCACCACAGTCTAGGAAAGACTCTTCTGCGGTCAGCCTGCCTATTCCAGTGACACACTCTTTTTTTTTTCCTAATCTTCACCTTTTTCCCACCTAACAGAAACACTTACTCCTCTTAGTTCTACTTTAGTGCTTCTCTTTATTTTCAGCTTTAAAAGGCAGTCCAGGAAAAAACAAATTGTCACAAATATGAAAAGTATTTAATCATACTGGACATCATCCAAAAAGTACAATTTTTTATGTGAATCTTCAGGCTCACTGCACCACAGGTATTTAATTATGGTGTCACTGAATTACCAATTTTATCAATTGCTGTATCATATAACTTCTGAACTTTTGTGAGAGTGAACAGTTACTAGTGATACTAACCTACAAAGATAATTTTTTTCACTGACATGTCCAACACATGATGGAATAGAAAGAGGCAGGAAATGAAGTAAGATTCTAAACTCAAGGACTAACTAAATTGAATAGATACGGGGAACACCTTAAGGGAATGCATGACCATAGACAGTAAAGATGTGGCTCCATTAATTTCATGGAGGAAAAAACAATCATAAAACTGTCAAGATAAGTGATTTAGGAACAAATGCCCTAAATTACAAAATAATCTATGTATTTAGGGTAATCAGTACATTTGGGAATCACTTGTTGTCCAAAGTCTCAGAGATTCTCAATGACTTCTCAATAATTTTTGATTAATATCCTAAAGCCTAAATCACAATATAAGATTGGAAGAAAAAACCAAGCTGCCTGCATTAATAAGCACTGACACAAAAGATTTACACTGAGAATGTGTAGATACTGCAGGCCACAAGATGCTTCCCAGAGTTGGAAGAAGAGAGTCTTCTTCCAAGAAGACAAGAGTCTTCCAACAGCAAATGCAGAGCTAGGAAAGATCCAGCCCTGGAGCTTTTCCTTATGGTGCACTTCAGTTTGAGAGCCTTTCCAACACCCCAGGTCCCTGAAGCAGTAGGATATTCATGAAATAAAACTCCTAAGTTATTCCAGGAAGCTGACCTCTACCATTTTACACAGGATATTAAATAGACCCCAGCTGTCTCCACTTAGAAGTGACTTAGTTCACATGTTTTATAAAGGTCCATTCAGCTGCTTTCTGAGTTATCACTTTCTGTGAAGAAAAACAAACTATCCAGTGACTTCCCTTACCTACTTTTCATGCAGGCATATCTCAGTTTTCAAACATCACAACTGGCATCTAAATGTTCTAATATAAGAATCTGTGTCTCGATTATGAAAATATTTGACTGACAAATAGCTGTCTCAAGTCCATTGGAAGAAACATACAAAGTAAAGCTTTATTTTTTGCTAAATCCAGGTAGACACAGTAGTCTTCATTTCTATGGATGCCTCTGTATGCAAGCATTTATAGTGCATGACTATGGATCTGAACACAGTACACACAATTTCACCACAGAAGGCAGAGAAGTGACATGGATTTAGATCTTTCAAAGCAAAAGAACATTTCTTCAGGCTTGTGAAAATAACAGCATTCAATATATTAGAAAAGCCATGATAAGCCATATCCATTCAGAAAATTTTAGTTTTATTTCAAGAACTCAACAGACTTTTCAAAAAAGCCTCCATTTAAAAGCTGACAAATGTTATTCCAATATTTTTGTATAAAGGATGTGCCCTGGGATGACTGAGTTCTTGAACTGAGTGACTAATCCTGATAAGAGATGGCAATTTCATGCTTGAAAGAAGCAAGATTAAAGTGATCTTGAATTCTGCAAGATCTGAAAACTTTTTAAAAGTATTAAAGTAGATACATAATTACATAATCTAAATATTCTCTAAAGCCCCTAAAATATGTATTTGTACTGCAAACAAGAGGAGAAAAAAGCCATCTATTAAAAAAAACCTAATTGTGCTGCTTTTAAATATTGATATTCCCTGTTCAGTTGTCCCTGTTGCCGCCCAGGTGAGGTTAAGCCAACAGATGCCAAAAGATGCCTGGGCTCTTTGCCACTGATATTAAGATTTATAGTTTATATTTACTCTTTCCAGAACACATTTAACAAAATGTATTATTTTATTATACTTAAGAGTGAGATGGCATTTCAGTTCCATGTTCCAATTTTCAATGTCATGCAACTTTTTAAAAACCATTAGCTTTTGGGATGTTTTTTTCCCTGACTTGCCCTTATCCCCTTTCCATTTTTTCTAAGCTTTACAAAAGAAAACTGTTCACACATTTTTAAAGTGGAGGCAATAAATGTCTAACAGTCCTACTCCCATGTTACAAAATAATAATTCTCAAGTTAAATGGAGTAAAATCTTGACATTTTCATGATTTTCCTTTTCCACATATATCCAGATGTGTAATATGCATATCCAAACAGCTTATTAGAGTAGATTATTTACTTTACTACACTATATTGTTTTAGTAGATCCATAATAAACAAAACTGTTTTCAAGCCTGTTATGTCAAATTATAAAACAGACACCTCACATAAAAAATCATGGAGCATAATCTTTTAGCAGTATTGACTGACTGATGTTAATTTTGAAAGCTATTACTAGGCAACGTGGGCTGACATGTTTTGAGTTTATGGAAAAATAGAAATTCCCCCAAAATTATTCCAAGAGATAAAGGTATAGCACCCCTGCTTTACAAAAGCTCAGCTCTTGGATAATTCAGAAAGGAATGTAAGTTAGACACCAGAGTTTTCCAACTATTTGCAACTGTACAATTGTGCAATTTGCCCAAAATTAAATCGAGGCAATGAAACTATGTGCAGCAAAATTTTTTCAATAGTGACATAATAAACCCACTTAGTGGCAAATCCTGTATGAGATCAGTATGGCACAGTGAAGAGTAATGACAAAAAGAGAAACCACAACTCAAAGCTTTGAAAGGTGCTTTAAACTACTTGTAGACCGCATGAGCAGCCATCTCCAACACACATTATCAGTTACTTTTCCTCTTGTAAAGCATTAACGATTTTTGACCAAAATGGCTTCTGCTGGAGCTTAAACTTGGATGCAGGGTAAGCAGGCAATGCCCATCCATCCCAGCTACTATCAGCTCCCTTTAGCATTTTAATGCCAAACACAAACTAGAAGCAGACTGTCTGAAGCCAGTAAATTTCAGAGACCCACACTGCCCTATTACAGAAAGCGCATAAATTTTGCCAAGTGATAAAAACAAGTGCCTTGTACAAGTTCTTACCAACAATCCACATACAATAGACGTTGGTTTAAAAAAAAATTCCCCTATAATACTCATTTCATCTTCCATCTAAATTCTTGTAGTCCAAGTTACCCTCTGATTTCTATACTAACGTTTTGTTCCTCTACCCCCAAAATAATTTCCTATTTGATTTTGTGACATCTGTTACTTACTGCACAAACTCTCTACTAGCAATTCCACTTTTCACCTTCAAACTTTACGGACTGGCATTAATCTCATTGAGATTGAGCAAGCTACAGTTGGGTGGCCACCCTACACTGGAATCATAAACTGGTTTGGGATGGAAGGGAACTTAAAGATCATCTACTTCCAATCCCCCTACCATGCACCCTTCCCTAAACCAGGTTGCTCAGCTCCATCCAGTCTGCCCTTGAACACATCCATGTGGCCACCTGCAACTTTTCTGGGCAACCTGCTGAGTGACTCGCCTACCCTCACAGTAAAGAAATTCCTAATATCTAATCTCTCCTATTATCTAATTCCTAATATCTAATCTAAACCCACCCTCTCTCAGTTTGAAGCCACTCCCTCTTGTTCTGTCACTACAAGCCCTTGTGAGAAGTGCCCCCTCTTTCATTTTTGTAGGCTCCCTTCAGATACTGGAAGGACACAAGTAGATGATCCCAAAGCCTTCTTTTTTCTAGGATGAACAAACACAAATTTCTCAGCCTTCTCTCACAGGAGAGGTACTCCATCCTTCTGACCATCTCAGTGGCCCTGCTCTGGACTTGCTCCAACAGGTCCATGTCGTTCCTGAGCTGGGGATCCCAAAGCTGGATGCAGCGTTCAGGTGGGGTCTCTCTCACCAGAGCAGAGCTGAGTGGCAGAATCCCCTCCCTCACCCTGACGGCCACACTGCTTTGGATGCAGTCCAGGACATCTTTGACCTTCTGGGCTGTGAGTGCACATGGATGAGTCATGTCCAGCCTTTCATCTACCAGCACCTCCAGGTCCTTCTCCAAAGGGGTACCCTCAATCCCTCCATCTCCAGCCTGTGTTGATACTGGGGGTTGCCCCAACCCAGGTGCAGCACCAGTATTTGGTCTTGCTAAACCTCACAAGACTCCCCATGGCCCTACTTCTCAAGTCCACCTGGGCTCCCTCTAGAGTCAAAATGAGCATTTCCAGAAAGCAATTCATTGTACTCCAGCATGGGCACCAAAGATGAGTTGGATGAATTATTCTCCTAAATCACATGCTCACTCTGCACTCACTATGGGGAGACCCTAAATGACTAAGATGGAATGCACTTTTAATATTCAGATGAATAAAGTGTCTAATCAGAATTATCTCACATCCCTACCCTGTTATGCACGGCTATGTGTACCTTTTCTGAGTCCATCATGATACACTGGGGCACAGCCATAAAAACAGTGAAGAAAGTCCTTTGTCTCCCTTGAACATCGCCCATTCCTCCGAAGAGTTTAAGAATCCAATATCCTTAAACTGTCCTGCTGTATCTAGCATCCAGGAGGAGGATATAGATCAAAACAGCAGCCAGGATTTCAGTGAGTGGAGAGAGCATGGATGTCAGGGAATGATGTATGACAAAAATCGTGCTGCTGTAACTCTCTATTTAAGTACCCACCATTGCAAATCTAAGACTTTTCATATAATTCCTCTTGACTGCTGAATTTTTGAATTACTTCTTGTTTCTTAATCTCTCCATTCTAAAGTCTATTGTTATTATGTCAAGTTTAGGAACCATCCCTTTTCCAAAAAATGTCAGACTTAATTATTGTGGGCACTATGACTGTGTGTCTTGACTATTAGAATTTCTTAAATCAGCTATTGAAAGTTACTTCAGGCTATGCATAGAGGGATCTCTCTTTCTGGTACTCCAGGAAGAGCTACTTCATTGATTGTATCTCTAAGTGCTGTCCTTAAATCTTATCTACTTGTCTTTAAACTTTGTCCACTATGAACAGCGGTTAAATTGTGCTTCATGAATATTTCCACGAACTCAGATTACTTTACTGCTTCTTCTAGAATCACAGGTTCAATATCCTTTCGTTGATGTACAGGACAGCAAAAGATTATTTGCTTTTCACGACTTAAGCTTTGCTTCTGCAGAATAGTCTTGTTCACTCTCAACTTTGGGTTACTGAAAACCAAGCACTCTTTGAACTGTATTTTCTTACAGACATCACAATATCCTTTTGATTTGGGATATTCCAATATACCTTAAATGTCTTTAAATGTCTTCTAGGAAAACTCCCTCAACACTGTCATTCACCTGTCTGCCATTTATCTATATCCACAAATATCTTTCATTTTTAGTCAAACAGATTACCTGCCTCTTCTGTGCAAATCCTAACTGTTCTTGTCCTTGTACTGCCGTGATCCTCAGTTCTAGGCTCACTGCTGTATTTTTTCACTTCTGAACAAATATTTGCTTCTGAAATAACCGACATCTCTAAGCAATGTTGTATTTTGACCAAATAAAATTTAAAAGTAATAAAACCTTTTTGAGTTCTTAAGAATAAAGACAATATGAATAATAAGCAACAGAGAATTGAGAAATGCCAGGTAATGCTTTTTTTTTTTTTTAACTATGCTACAAACATGAAAGCAGTAGGATGAATGGGATTCTATGCAATGAGGAGATACAGGTGTTCCGTTCTGCAGAAGTATTAACTTGTCTGGGCTCTGCCTTAAATTTAATGAGACATATCCTTCTAATTTTCAGACCATGGTCATTGATTCCAACCTGTCTGGATATGGGTATTACTGCTTTGATCAAAACTTGTTGCTCAGCATTTTATAAAAAGCAGAGATAAACAGTGAGGCAACAAATTGATTAAAGATGTCTGCGAGGAAACCACAAAGATCAGTGGGTAGGCCTATCTCCATTAACAATCTAGAAGGTTATCTAAGGATAAACAACACACTAATTAAAGTGCAGATGTTGCCTAATCTCTATGTCATAAAGTTCACAAATACAAACTATGCTGATAGATAAAGTCGGCAAAACGAGATTCACTTTATAATCTACTTCTTAACACAGAGAAGGAATACAGGTCATTGACTTTCACTGTCCTGAAAAAACCTGAAAATCAGTAATAAAGGTTCTAGAGCTACGTTAGTGAGTAACATTAGACATTAACTTCAACACAGTACAGCAAAGTCTCTAACTGTAGCTCTAGAAGCATTTGCACTAGAAGCACTTGTCCTTGAAGAAAGGACATGTACACTGCACTGAAATCACTGTATCTGTGATGCAACCTGGAATTTGAGAGATAATGTTGTACAAGAGGCCCAGGTGACAACACAGAAGCAGACATCAAGTATTTAAGAGGACACATACTGAGTTAGAGAGGAATTATTTGTGGCACAAAAAGGAAGTGTAATTAGGAGTGAAACAGAAATGCTGAATCTAATTCAGTGAAAAACCTAATGAATTGTTATACCCCAGTTTGGTGAACTCAATAGTTGAAGCATCTAAACTCTAAATAGTGAAGCCTCAAACACGCACGCTTGATGGGAACCTCTGCACAGTCTGCCTGTACTAATGCATTTCTGTTCATCTTAACATTATGACTTTATGATTTGAACAACCAAAGCTGTTTGAATCAGTGTAGCTCTTTCAATTCCCCAGTGGAAACTCGAGCCCTAAATTTGCAGCTTGATTCTTGAATTAGCTGAAAGATGTATATGCAATTCTGCCATTAGCAGCAAGTGTTAGGCTGATGACACAGATGAACAGCTAACTATGCATACTGCTTTTCAGAACATAATGCAAGAAGCAGCAGAAACTCTTCCTTCAGCTGTAATCCTCTAGTTAAAATACTGTGTGATGATGCACTATCATAAAGTCAGGGCACTTAAAGATCAGAACTGTATTTTTGAGAGAATACCAGGTGACTACAATTTATTGAAGGTCTGTCATTTATTATGAGACATATTTATATTCTAGACAGCCACAAGAGTTTTTTAAGGAAAATCATGTGCTCATCAGTGAGGGAAACTGAAAAGCAAAAATCATACAAAATACATAGTACTGTGAATCTTGAGTATCTAATTTGATCTTTAATATGCAACATAAAAAACTACTCCAATATATTTATATGATATGGGAAGGGCTAGAAAATCAAAACGCCACAAAAAAAAGTGGGAATCTTACTGAGACTTACTAAAAGGGATTAAATTTTAACTTGGATATAATGTATTTATGAGAATCCCACCATAATTCTATTTATATGTTGGATTTTATTACAACTTTATTCAAAATACTGTTGCTAGGCATGTTTTAAATATGTTGTAAATATAAGACTTTCATATCCTATGTATGTTTTTAGTATCATGGTGTTTTCAAAAAATGTATGATTCTGTATTTCTGTGCATTAAATATTTCCAATATTTTTTTGGAGAAAAGGAATTCAATTCCTTGTCACAATGAGGGAAAGTTAAATGTGACATTCAATGGCTTCAAAGCCCTCCCTTTTTATTGGGAAAGAGCAGAGTATGCAAGGTCCTCTGAGGTTGTTTCCCTTCAGCAGGGGCTGTGTAGCCAAACGAGTCCTCCCCCAAACATCTAAGCACAGTCAGTACATTCCCAACTCCTACAGCCAAGTTAAAGTGAAAACGGTCTTAGTTCAGTAATGATTGAGGTGGTTTGCTCTAATCAAATTAAACCAGCCAAATGTTCTTTTCAAAGGTAACTGTCTACTCTGCAGCTGTATGCAAAATACCACATCAAATGTGGAAAAAAAAAGTGATAGAATTCTATCCTTACAGTAGAGCCCTGGCTCCACAGATGAAGAGAAACAAAAGCACCAGTGCAGCTAGGAATTACGATCACAGAAAGCTCCCAGAAATATGCTAACTTAAGAAACAGTGAACAAAGTACTGAAATTTCCAGTTTATAATTAATTGATTTCAGGGAAAAGGGAGTTCTCTGGCATTGTTAAACAGCAATTTATCACACTGACCACACTTCAAATAGATATTAAAAGACTAGCCAAAGCTTCACATAAAAGAGAGGAAAAAAAATTCATGCAGGCTTTTCCACTCTATTTCTCACTTCATTTCTCTGTTTCTATCAAAATATGTAATATTCAGCACTGACTAATATTTCAAAAGTCTAAACTCAATAGGTTTCACTTAAACTTGGTATGATTCATTTACAGTAGAACGGAGTTTTCAGTCATTAAACACGGGAAACTCCTGTAAAGATGAATTCATGTCTGAATTGTTTTTTTATTTTCTTTTATTAAGAGAAGATCAGTCACCTGTTAATGATAATCCAGAGTAATAAGCAGTCAGTGTTGGTATGAACCATTTTAACACAGCACAGAACTTTTGGTAAGCTCATAGATTGTTTGCTGGGTATGCCATGGGAAACTCACCCAAGGACAACTCTACCAATACCAGCAAATTGGCACACCCTGTATTTAGGTGTGAGAAACATTCACCTCATCCTAAAAATTATGCAAGATACTTCAGAGAATAGAAACCCATCTTCTTCTAAAACCCTAAAAAGACATCTAAAGCATCATATGAAAGAGCTTCCTACTACTCATATAAAACATTTTTTATGCTGCCTAAAGAAAACACAACTGTGTTGTTAGAAACTTAAGGCCTGATTTTAAAGGGATTATTTAGGAGACTGCTTCCTTTTTTTCTAATGATGGGACAAATTTTCAAAGGTAAAGGGTAAATAAATAAATATAAAAATCAATACAAATAATTTGGATGCAATGAGGTATTTTGAAAAGAGTTCGGAAATCAACAGTCGTATTTCCATTCTTTGACAATCATCTCATCAACAGCTTCCCAATTGGCAAATGTCAAAGGACATGATGGGAAAAAACACTCCTTGGAAAATTCTGAAAAGGTTTATTTATTAAATACAAATTCTTCAGAGTTTAAAGGTATACCTGTTAAATAATCATGCCTGCAAAATTAGAAGTATTTTTCAGATTATAAGACGATATGAAGAACAAGTATAAGTGGAGAAATCTTCTCTCTTTTAAAAGAAAAAACACAGCTTAATTATATATGTATATGGGCACACTTACCTTCTTATAATTTGTTAGATCATTAAGAATCAACCTGTTTAACAATACTGGAAAATAACTAGATTTCATACCAAGCAAACTAAATCCTCTATATACAGAAGTTTTGGAATGAACTGCAACCTCTATTTTCTTTACTGTTACAAAACTTCATAGACTAATTTTAAAGCTTCAGAACCAAATTACATCACCTAAGAATTATTACAATGACAAATAATCACTCGATGTCAAATTCATGTTACTACTCTGTCAGGATAGTTATATTACTTATTCTGCATGATTAATTTTAACTTCTAATAGAAATATTCTCCAGAAATAAGGCTTTAATCTAATACATTAATAAGAATCAGTATCTGTGATTTGTACTCTGATGTATATTGTCCCTGAACTCTATCCAGAAAGATGTTTTAAAATTCAGTGCATTCTTAGCATCATAGCTATTTCTATTTGATTATGCACTTAGACCTTTGCTAAGCTTCAAACAATAGATTAAATCCCACCAAGCCCACCCGAGTGACTTAGTGCTTTGCTGAGTCACAGACTTCACGTCCAGCCTGCTCTCTTTTAAACCCTAGGATAGCAAGCAACTTTTCTTCTCCCTGCTCTGCTCCACACTTCAGCCAGAAGTGAGTACCATGAAGCAAACTGGAAAGGCCCAATGAATCTACCCTGGCCCTTGTCTGTAAGTGTGGATTATCCTCTCTCCTGCCATCTAAACCTTTTCAAGGCTCAGTTTTGAATCCTAGACCCCACTCCATTCCCTGGAAGTCACAGCCTGCCATCAGCAATGGTTATGGTGGAAGAAGTTGGTTTTCCCTTCCTGGCAGGACCCAGCAAGGCTAAATATCTTCAACAAGAGCACAGGCATAATCATTCACAGATTTAAAGAAGGAAGAAAGCACTGGACATAATCTAAAATGACTAACATTTACTCATACAAAGACTGGAAACATGGTTTTTGTAAAAAACTTAAGATTTAGAATGTGATAGAATACTTTTTTAAATGGTCTTGTACTCATTCCAGAAACTGAACTTCCTAAGGTTCAGAAGTCCATTCCATACTCAACCCTTCCTTCCTGACATGCTCTTATCTTGTCCTGTTTCTGCCAGATCATGTATTAAAACTAAATAATCACATCCATAACTAACAAACAATTCATATGATTGGCAAGAATATCCTTGTCTTCCCAGTACATGTTCATTCTGTGGACTGTAAGGTTGCAAGCAGATGATGACAGGCCAGCATTCATGTTCACTCTCTGCCCAACGTCCTCTGACAACAAATTCCTCCAAGACCTATGTGCTGTGTTCAGTGGCAACCATATCATTCCCCTTTGCCCTCCAGCCACCAGAGAAGCCAGTATTTCCAGTCCCTGCCTCCCTAAGACCTTTGCAGTGTCACTTGCAGTGGCCAGTCAGTACAGGGATGATCTCCCTTGCCTTCTGACCAAAACTACTCCCTGGCCTGGAAATGCCTTTCCCTGGCCAAGGCACTTCCCGTCGTCACATCTGCCTTGAACATGATCCTGTTTGTGTGAGACTAAAACTGACTCTGAAGCTCATTCAGTTTTTCCTTCCCATTACTCATCCACCATTTCTACCTCAGCTGAGATTCATGTGCCACACAAATACTTGGCAAGTTTCAAGTTTAGTTTCTTCTGCTCCACTCCATCCCTGCATCTTATTTCACTCTTTCTGTTTGCAAGACAATCTTTCTAACTAGCGATGCAAAGATCACCATTTCTTTGTCTCTACGCCAGATGTCATATTGAGTAATGCTACACAAAAATAAATTGTATCACACAATACAGCACACTGCTGATGTGCAAGAATGACCTCACAGACTAGAAGTTTAACATAAGCTTGGCAGAAAAAAGAAGGAAGGAAGCAGAATTCACTAGAGACAAACACCCCCTAAAATAGAAATGTTTCACTTGACAGGATGGAACATCTCAATGATTTTGAGAAGATCATCCTTTCAACTTATTAACAGCACAGCAATAAAGCCAGAAGCCAACATCAGCATCACCAAAAATCAGAAAGAGAAATAAAATTAGCTACTGCCTTCTGAAATTTTTCCCTCTGTATGCTTGCCCATAATTTCAGTTTAAAAACAGGAAAAAAAGCAAAACAAATACATGTTCAAATTGTCATGCAAAAGGTTAACTAGGTATTGATGATCTGCTACTGATATGTCCTGAATGCTCTACCAGGTCAGACAGGAAACTTCAAGACACTTACAAAAATAGCTTCTAAGTACAAGGAAATTTTAAGCTCCAAGCCATTTGTACACTTCTGGGACCTCTGAGCAAGGTCAAGTGCTGATCTTTATGTCAGCATATGCAGGGATGGGGAGTGATGCGTGTGCCAGCCTCTCCCAACACTCAGGGGGCCTTGCCAAGGCAATCAGCTGAGGGGCTCCACCAAGCACTCAAGTGCAAACCAAGAGTATGGACAGTATGGACCACAGGATTGCAAAAGCAAGGAAAAAGCAGCATGACATGACTGCTGTACTACAGTCAGCAGCTTACAGTGCCATTTATAGTTCAGTGGATATAAAATAACATAAAAACTTGAACATGGCATAATTGTGTAAATAGTCATAATTACTGTGTTTGCCCCCACTGATTTGTACACAAAAAAATGAGGAATAGATTCAGACTTCCAGGTGGATCATTCTATTGAACCTAAGTCAATTAGCTGGGGCACATATTCTGCAAAGTATCAGGAAAGAGAGAATCAAGACATTTATTTCTTACATGGTTATGATCACTTTGAATGGCACTTACTTACTCTCACACTTACCTTTGAAACAACAACCCAGACTAGACTATATTTTAACAGGTCATATTCAATATAATTTCAGCTATTTAAATAATGAAAGTTATTAAACCATGAAAATACTGAAGAAGTATTTATAAAAGAAAAGTTATGAGATAGGAAGCAAAAATATACAGCTTAGCATTTTTGTTCAATTTGCTTATGGCTTAATGCTATTAAAACTGTTAAACAGAAATATAAATATGATAGAAAACAAGCATGCCAAGAACTACAGTAGTCTGCCTTGCATATCACCTTCCCAGAGTGCAAATTCACAGTGTGATGATGACTAAGATATGGGGGAAATTATTCATCTGATTACCAGCAGGAGAGAGATAAAATGAATGTAAGATACAGCTGAATTTAGCATTATAATCACAAGAAGAATTTTTACAGATATCTTGCAGCAGGGTTTTACACACAGGAATTTCCTGAATCTAATATGTCATTTATTCCTGGCAAAGTCTGTTCTTTATCGACATATATTTCATTTTTCCCAACTAGAACAGCACTAAGCTGTGAAACTGCTGGACCAACTTTTGCCAGATTTACCTACTGTATCTAATAAAGTTTTATTCAAGCATTACATCTGAAAGGTGAGCTAGAGGAGCACCTTGATCATCCTACCAGCTACAAGGGACTTTTCCAAGCCCATGACATAGCTATTTTCAGATTGATTTACAGTAAGTTTTGCTCTTGAAGATTCTATTTTTAACTTTGTTTTGTGAAAATAAACAGAATAAAGTAAGGTGTCCTGTCAGAGAGGAGCTCTATAAAAAGGGTAAATGTGAACAGGAAAGGATTTTAAGCACATAGCAATTATTTTAACTGTCTTTTCCCTATGCCTTTCTATACACTACTCTTAACAGTCTTAAAAATTTAGATCAGTCCTCCTTATTTCCATTACAGTACAGAGATTTTCATAACCATCACTGTTCAGATGAAGATTATATTTCCCTTTGATGTTTTTCTTGCACTTGGAACAAAGAAACACAAAACAAAGCTCTCAAAATTAGCAAGCAGTAGCATGGAAAAATATGATAAATATTATGTTTAAAATTATTCTGGGCTATTTAGACATCTCTCCCTTATGGAGAAAATTCTCTTCCAGCCCTAGTACCAAGCACTGGAAACCAGTTTTGGCTCTAATTATTTCTCAGAGGAAGTGATTCTACAACTGTTAGGACAAACCTGGGCTGGAGGAGCACTGCTAGTTCTGAATCCTGGTTCTATGACCAGCAAAGCCACGGAGCTCTCCCTATGCCTACAAAGTACTGCGCCTTTCCTTACCAAATTGCTCTTCACATTCAACTCCACTTCAGGGCAACAGAGAAGCCCTGGACTACTGAAATCCCTACTGCACTCTCTGGAGAAGCCCAGAGGTGCCATCTGAGTTGAAAATGACACTCAGCCTGAGCTCATGTGGCCTGTGATCTCTGCTGTCAGCTGATGCCAGAGCACCTCAGCAGACCACAGGGCCTGTGCAGCTCACCTGTACAAAGTCTGTCTGAATCTTGACTCACTGCATGGCTGCTGGTTTGCATTGAGCAACTCATGGATCACACATGCCACTACTCAGAGGTAACAGATACAACACAGTATTTACAGTTCCAGCATAGTTCTCTCAGGCTAGCTGCTTGTAATATTTAGAAAAAAACTAGAGGTCCTCTCAAAATCAAAAATATTTGGTTTAAAATTTTTGTGCTGTTATCTCAGTGCTGTGAAAACAATGTACATTTTAATCCAGTATGCAGACAATGCATTTGGAATTATTTGTATTTATTAGCCTGGCCATGATATCAGTTTCCAGAATGCATGCCCAAACAATCAAAATATTTTGATCATATATGTTCAATAAGTAAGTACAGTTAGATCAGCTGCTTAAAATTGCAGAACTTCTTTTATAGTATTTCCTTTTCTGAGTATATTTACATAACACCAAAATAGACGTTTAATATCAATAAATTGCAAACTCTTCTACTGGGCCATTTAAATGTTTTCAAATAATTTTTCCATTTGAAGGATACGATTCTGGTCCCTCCAGAGGGCTCCTTATCTGCCCTACAGGTTAAAAATACGGACAAAAGACATGAATAATAAAATGCGAGGAATAGCATTCCTCACATTTTAGAAGAGATAATGTTTGAAATTGCTTATCTTCTGCCTTTTTGTGGAAAAAGGTGTGCAACCAATGTCCCAAGCACCCTGATGCATTACCAGCCAGCCCCTTGTGTCTCAAATGCTGCTTATGGCAAAAGGCACAGGCTTCACAACACCACTATGAGGACCTGAAACACACTTTCACAGATTTTTATATTAAAATTACATTCTCATATTGCTGGTTGAAATACTCACTGCTTTGCAGAGAATTAGTTTTCATTCAAGCTTGTAAAAATATTTGAAGCTTCAATGTATTTATGCAATGCTCTGTTGAGATGCGACTGCACTTAGATCAAGCAAAAGAAGCCTGCAGTTGCATAGACAGTTCATCAAATAGCTCTTTGGAAAACAAGAACTCCATTTCAATCACTTAGCTGCATTCGAGATCAGAAAGCTCTTAAAAAGATCTTTTACATCATATGGAAAGATGTTAATGGTAGAAAAAATCTTAAGTATTATGTTCAATTATTCCCAAACAAGATTTAGCTTTCAAATATATCAATGCCTAAGCCTGGACAACTAAATCCTCATTTTCTCCCATAAACTGAGGGGCTGCATTTCAAAGATCCTGACAACTCCCAATTATTCCTCTACTGCCAAGGACCAACTTTGTGTGTGCTCCTCTAAACCAAGTCACTTGATTCAGTGATCAAACACAGGATGCCCATATTTGAAGTATACTGACTAAGCCTCTGCCATTACTAGGTGCCAGCCAAGATAATGGTTATTAACTGAATTGTGGATTTGCTTGATGAGCAAAGAAGTGTGAGCTGCAGCCTGTGTGTCCCATTGCTCACTAAAGTGAGACTGATGACACGCACTCCATGATCAGCATTTCAGAATACATATACTCTGCCTAATCGGTTTTGACATAAAGGAGACTGTTACATTACACTGCCCTGAAATGAACAAAAGTGAATTTGTCTCTAGCAATTGACTTTCATAACTTATATATTATTCTCTGTCTCATCTTTCCTCTTGCGCAGAATGAACACCCTCTGATCTCAGACCCTACAAAACAGGATGATTACACGTGCAAGGCATTTTGAAATTCACCTGTGAGTTCAGAGTATCTATTTCTCTAAGACTGAAAGAGTTTTGGTGTTAGTGAAGTACAGAAATGTTTTCCTTTTGCTGTGTAATATGCATGTAAGTAACACAAAGAATGGAAATACTCTTGCTAATATAGCACCACCAGCAAGATGCTGACCAGTTTCATTGTGAGTATCTGCAAAGTAAAACTTACTTCTTAAAGTTCATAATTTTAATAAAAGACACTCACAGGCTGCTGAAGGTTTCTAGCTACAGAAAAATGTACGAGGTTACAGTAGGGCTAGCTTTATCATTGAGAACACAGGCCATTTATCCAGGATTTATGCCACTGACACAACAGAAAGGACATCCTGGGGCCACTGCCACCATTTTGTGAGCAAGGTCTGACACCTGTACTTTTGCCCTCTTGGTAGCAGAATCAACAGCTCGTGGTGAAAATTAGTACCAAACAGTACTCAATCCCAAGGCTGCTTGAAAAGCTTGAAGTCTTAAGCTGTTGCTTCTTTTTAACACCATAATCTACAGTTCTCCATAAAAGCACCTAAAAAGGCAGAATGTACATGCCACTACTACTCTCATTCTTGCAATTTCTATAATGAACAGAGCTGGTAAAAATCAGCTGCAGCTGGCAGTACTAATAGGTCAAACAAAACCAGGGAGAGGTTGGGTTTTTTTCATTTTCTCTCATGCCTGAGGAAATAGTATATATATGGGCTTCTTGCCCATCCATTCCAACACTTAAATCACACACCTATGCCTCTGGAGATGGGTGTTTGTGTGTGTGGGAGGCAATGCACAGGGATGAGGTGAGGTCTGGCAGGCAGCACCATGGCCTGTTGAAACCTCAAACCACACTTCATGCACACAGTTTATGCTCACTTCAGCCACAAACCCGAACCAGTGTCCACTCCATTTATGCCCCCAAACTCTCGCTCACCCAACTCACATACTGTACCCAGGACCTCACTGATCAGGACAGGGGTCCCACTTCCTCACCTGACCACGTTGGGGTGTTCGAACGTCTCCAGGTGCCTCAGAACTGCCACCTCTCGGATAGCGGACAGCGGCATCCCCTCCTCGCTGGTCTGCACCCGCACCCGCTTCAGCGCAACAAAGCGACCTCCGTTCTTCAAGTCTCGGGCCTTGAACACCTTCCCATAGGCTCCTTCCCCAATCTCAGCCACACATTCATACTGCTGGTCAGCCAGGTTTGTGCTGTCCTTATCCATGCTGGCACCAGTCCTCTTCCTCCTCTCCAAGTGCCCCGAGGTGGCTCTCAGTCTCACTTACTTTTCGAAAACCAGTACTTTGCTGGGATGCAGACAGGCCACGCACTTGGTACCTCTGCCAGAGAGGCAGTAGGAAGCTCCTGCCCTCCTGTTCTTGTTCCTTTTCTGTACTGGCCACAATGCGCCTCCGCTTTTGGCCACCAGGAATTATCATACAGTCTTTGGGAGCATTGCCTGTGTAAAGCCAAACAAATCTGGAGGACAAACCAAGCAAAAAAAGTGAGTTTAGTTTAGTTTAGTTTACTTCATGACTCTGCATTGTTCAAAACCTGCTAAAATTAAGCTAATACAGATATGCAAAGCAAAATCATGGTGGAAAGGAAGATGCGAAGCATGAGGGTGACATATGTATCAACGTTCTGGAGCGGCTGATACACTACAAAGTTATCACGGTCTGCGCAGAAGGCTAGGTAGGCATTCGGCTACAGAGCAACAGCATCCTGAGGGGTTTTACTGAGAATGGGCTGCCATCCCCATCACCCGTGACACATGGGTGAGGGGGATGGCAGAACTAGCTAGGCATGTGTGAGAGGAAGTGTTCCTCCAAGAACTTATGTCAGGATTTCAGGACTCAAAGTTTTCTTCATTTAACGCGGTGGAGTCCTGGATATGTATTTTGGTATATTACTGACACTTGCTAGTAAATAATAGCATTTTGAGGTTTCGGCCTTTGTCTGCTCTCTTCTGTGCTAAGCCCTTCATGAACAGATCATGAACACATCGCAACAAAGAAAGCACCTGTGGAGACGCGAAATACATGCACACTTAGATGGCAATAATATGTTATGAAGCACTGTGTGCCAAAGTAGATTTAGAAATATGCACTTTAGCAAACTTACTAACAAGCAAGAGTACTGGCTGTGGATACTGCTACATGTGTCACTGGCAGCTCTTTGCAAAGCAGCATGGTGAAAGACATCTTCAGGAACAGCATGCTCTGCTGCAGAGTGCATGAGGCTGCAGAGCAGAAGCACTTCTGCATCCAGTTTCATCCACTTTCTGCAGGACTGGGCAAACCTTCTCCCCTCACAAAGCTCCTGATCAATTCCTCCCTTCCCCCTGACCCTTGTTAACACAGCCATACAGTCATCTCCAGGATTGTAGCCCTGTCCTACACCACATTTTTACCGCGCTAGGATGAATGAGTCCCAGATAGGTGAGTCGGGGAACCCTTATGTGGAATTCAAGCACAAAGCGCGAGGGCTATTCCGCACACTTACGCTGATCTTACACCTCAGCTGGAGATGAAAAGCGCAACCTGAAGGAAACCTGCGCCCACTGCTCAACCCTTCTCCTCGGCTGCAGCCGGAGGCGGCTCCCCGCCTC
>NW_005054307.1:6901863-6901975 GCF_000277835.1 Geospiza fortis | reverse complement strand
TGGGCGACAGCGCGCGGGGCCCGCCGTGGGGGGCCCCCGGAGCCCGGTGTGCGGGGGGACCCCAGCCCGAGCCCGGTGTGCGGGGGACCCCTGCCCGCCCGCGCCCCCTCCG
>NW_005054307.1:6878889-6900486 GCF_000277835.1 Geospiza fortis | reverse complement strand
TGCGAGGCGCTGGGAAATAACCCTTTTGGGGTTTCTGTTTCTCCCCCCTCGCCGCCCTCATCATGGGAAAGAAATATTTAAATTTTGTCCCCTCCAAAAAACCGTGAATTCTTCTGTGCTTTTTTTCTTTTTTTTTTTCTTTTCCCTTCTTTTTATTTTTTTTAATTTTTAAAAAATTATTTGCTACTTTCCATTCACAGTCAGCGCAGAGCTCCGGCAGGAAGTAAGCGCCCGTGAATGCTTTCGGGAAGCATCAAGAAACTTCGTTGTTGAAGAACCCAGAGTCTTTGCCCCGACAGAATTGCTGCTGGAGATGCACGGGGCAGGGGGCCAAGGAGAGCAGGATGTGTGAGGAGTAGGTTGCACCGGCAGCCTGTTTTCTGATGCAGAGAATATTCTGTATGGACCCAATTCCTGCAAATACTGAAATTCACCACAGCGAAAAATAAAGAAAAAATCACAAAACAAATATCAATCAACTCTGTCTCCATGGGGAAAAAGCATATGGCCTAGTTCCCAGTTCTCCCAGCGGGTACCCTACCCTCTAGCGCATGCTTTTCTGGACCTCAAGGATGATTATGATCCAGCTCCTGAACCACCTCATACACTGGTTTAACTGGGAAGGAGTGGACCCAAATCCCCTTTTACAGTGAGAAGTGTAATTTAACAAAGTGTTTTTATAACTACAAAAAGTGTATGTCTAGAACTTGGTGCTCTACACTGATTTAGAATAACTATATCTATATCTATATCTATATCTATCTATCTATCTATCTATCTATCTATCTATATAAAATACAGTGCAATTGAAAATAATCCATATCATAAAAGATGCATATAATTACTCCAGCTGGACTCACAGTGCAAACCAGCATATATGAAATTGTATAGGTTAAATAAAAACTGACTTCGAAACTGACCCCAGCAATTCCTCATGTCCTTCCTATTTCTAAGAGGTTTAGAATAGCAGCACCTGGAGGGCCAGCAAGGGGAAACTGGTTAGTTTTAGATTTAAACTTTTAGTTTAAATCGCAGAAATTTCTCATCAACTTCTGAAGTCCATGGTTTCTCAGAAAAATATGCTGAAGTTAACAGCAAACCCCGTAATATTTAAATGTGAAAGTGTCACAGATTCAAATACACAGATCAAATATTTGTTCTTAAAAGATGTGAAAAATCACATCACATTGTAAGGTTCGTATGTACACTATTTTCACTTCATTTTTTTGTTTTGTAATATTCATGCCTTTCCTTTCCTTTCCTTTCCTTTCCTTTCCTTTCCTTTCCTTTCCTTTCCTTTCCTTTCCTTTCCTTTCCCCTTCCTCTTCCCCTTTCCCTGATATTTAGGCAGCTGTAACAAGCTTGGTACAAAACCCTCCCCAGGTTCCAAAGGCATTTGTTGTCTCACTTTACATGCAATAGGTTTCACTTTGGGGAGGGAGAAGTGAAGCCTTGGTTGCTGTCTCTTCCTGGATCTTTAAATTCCCGTCGGGCTCTGATAACTGTGCTGTTCCCAAGGAGGGGCTGAGGGGCACCGGGTCCTTTGGCCAGATAAATATGCTGCCTCACATTCAGGGTGAAGGTAGAAAAGAGGTTTCTGCAGTACCCTGACATTTGCCTCTGTGCTCAAATGTGCTGGTTTCTCATTCTTCTACTGAACAGTATTCTATGCAACATCATCTTTTCATCACAAATTCTCCCAATATTTTTGGGGAGCATATGTAATTGTGATATCTTTTAAAAGTGTTCTAGCTGCCTTTCTGTGTGGTGATGTCAGGAGAGATTGCCATGGTGTCAAATGGAATGAATTTATAACGGAAAAGTGTCACATTGTTAATATGGCTTTATATGCTCCTCAGAGTTTTTTGAGGGACTTTTTAAAAAAATGATGTGACTATTTTTTTTCCTCCCCATCTGAAGAGGT
Source organism: Geospiza fortis (assembly GCF_000277835.1). Taxonomy (NCBI): domain Eukaryota; kingdom Metazoa; phylum Chordata; class Aves; order Passeriformes; family Thraupidae; genus Geospiza; species Geospiza fortis. The sequence goes on along the minus strand of NW_005054307.1, from coordinate 6,898,562 downwards.
CAAACTACTCTGTCTCCCAAAGTATAAAGAAGCTATACAAATCTCTAAAATTACCTAAACCAATTTTCTCAATTTTCACAAGTTAAGTGATTTCAGGAAGAGATTTCCAAACATGATTAAATATAAATACCAGTTAAACATATTATATTAAAAACAACTTGTTGTAGAGGCTGAAATTATTACCCGAATTGTCAGGATTCTTTGAAAATATAAATTTGACTACATTTGTTTTAAAATTCAAAATCAAGGAGATGCTTCAAACAATATACATTTTAGAATAGTTATAAATCAGAAAAAGTACACTGTGCATAATAGATATTTTCATAACAAGCTTTAAAAAGGTTTAATCTTTTGTGTTTGTGAAAAAAACATGCTTCTTGTAACATTTCTGTTTTAGAAGAAGTAAATGTACATTTTTTTAAATCAAAAAAGGTAGTTTTTACTTACAGAAATTAAGAAAACCCTTATTTCTTTTAAAATTGACAATATTTTAATTTTTAGAAATTTACAGCTATTTTTTGAAATTAATGTTTTAAGAAGCTTATTAAATATTGTTATAAAATTAATTCTGACTACCATTTGTAGCTATTTCTACACTTCTGTAATTCTAAAGTATTTTTCATTCTAGAAAGACAAAACATTTGGGAATGTGTGTGACAGAGGAATAAACTTCTTTCTGCATCACTGTTTTCTGATTTTACATCAAAATTTTCTTTGTGAAATTGTGTTTTTCAATGCTTTTCAATTTCAGTGTTTTAAATTCCAATTTATTTTAAATTCACCATAATTTCAAAGAAATCTAGAAAGATAGAAAGAAAGATAGAATCCACTTATACTGAAATGAATTTAGAAAGGAAAAATTTAATGACTTATTTGAATTGAATTAAATTTCAATCAAACTCCATTAAAATTAAAAAGAAATTATGTTACGTGCTGTACACAAATCACTTCCATAAAATGAGGTCTGTACTGTTTTTCTGGAAATAATGAATAAGCCAGTGGTGTGGAAATGGATAAAAAGCAATTACCAGAATGAGTATAAAAGCAGTTGATTAAAAGAAGCTGGTAGTGGTGGGCAATACCAAGAATTGTGATGAATAGACCAAGACTTTCAGAAGGGATGAGACACAAAGTATTGTTTTGCTTTGTGCATTTTATCTGTATTTCTGGAACAGCTGAAGTTCTGCTGGGGATTCACAGTTTGATCTTGTAAGAAGTGTTCTGCAGAACAGCATGAAACTTCCTTTTCAAAGAACAGATTTTCATAAAGGGTTTGGAAAATAGTTTGCTTTTATTGGGGTGTTATTGTCGGGTTTTTTTTACTAACTTGCTACTTCATTCTCAGCTAAAATTGTTTTAACCCATTTTTCTAGGCATTTATCCTCAAGAAAACACCAGAAGTGATGAAAGACCAACTATTGCTGAAGTAGAGATACATCAGTCAATTATTGTGAATTTGAATATTTAGAATTTGTTTTAAAAGCATAAATTATGACTTTTTAGAAGCTCCCTTTAGCAAACCAAAATAGGCTCTCTAAACAAAAAAGTAGTGATTGTACTGCATAGAAAATTATTCCTGAGAAGAAATTTCAGATATCACATCTAATACCAAACTTGGGAAATAATTATTCTCACCTATCATTAGCCTTGTTATAGCTGTGTGAAAATGAATTATAAATATATATTACATATTTTAAAGCTACTTTTAGTGAAGCACAGGCATAATGAGAAAGATGATATAACTGAACACTAAGAATTAATTCCAATGTCAAATATCAAAATATTTTTATATGTAACTTCTTAGTTGAACACATAAAAATTCTGTCATATTTACTAACATATTTACAGACAAATAAATCATTAACATTCACACAATATTTTAACTAATTTAAGTGAGAGAAAGTACTATCTAATCCCTGTAAACCATAGCATAATTGGCACTGATTAAGGCATCTAAGCCAATTACAGTATGATTGTTTAGTTTATTTTTCTTTCAATCAGAAAGAAATTATCTGCTTTGTTTACAGCCGATAATTTTGTCTTTTACAAATTGCATCTTTCTGCTTTTACAGTAATAAACTGTACTGTGGGGCTATTGTTTGTTAGTACAAAGAACCATATCATAATGTCAGAGTTTAAGCATACACATATTTCCCCATATTTGTTTGTATATGCTTTAGTAATTACCGGTGGCAGAAGTGGCCAAGAAAGCTGCCATGAGAAGAGCACACCTACAACTAACACAAGCCTGTTTGCTCCAATAGTCTCTGTACATTCCTAGGAATGCACTTGAGAGAATCCAGCAGCTGTATTTTGCCATCCAGCTCTTAAGGCAAGAGCCAGTGAATTTCATTGACCACCTTCAGAAAGTTGACTTTTGGGGATTATTGTGCAATGGATGATCAAGGACAAAATGTATACCTACTGTGAAGAAAACAGCTTGCTATCTGTATTTGCCTCATTCCTTGAAGCTTTAGCTCAGAGCTGGGTCCTGTCTTGGGCTCCACACTGAGCAGCTTCATACTGAAAGGCAGTCTGCACCAAACAGCTTGCACTCAGAGCCAGGGAAATGGAAGGAGAGGGGAGGGAACACGTTCAGTGAAAATTACACACACAGCAGGACAGTAGTGAAAGAGTACAGCAAGAAGATGGATCTTCACCTGCAGCCCTTCTCCTGTGATCTTGCACAGGGCTGGATGTGGTGTATACGCTGCAGGCAGTGTCAGAGGCAGTGGTGTCCTGATGGCATGGTTTATGCCACAGGGCTGGCAGCCAGGCTGTGCCACCATGGAAGCTGCTAGGTAATCCAAATCCCTAACAGGAGTGACAGTGGGGAAATGAGCCAGCAGAGTCTGTTGAGATGGGCACTGCCAGCTCATCCTGGGACCCTGCAGCATGAAGCACAAGGTGGAACTCCCAAGGAGCTGATGCCATCTCCCATCTGTGGTCTCTCGCTGGCACTCTTTCTTTCAGCCCAGAGCAGAAAGTGTATCTGTCTTGGCCTCAGGATCTAGATGTTTTTTGAAAGGGGGCTCACTGGGGCAGAAATATCAACCACCCTGAAGCTGGCAATAACCAACAATTGAGTGACATGGTGGAGAAGGGACCTGTGTTTGATTTACTTCCAAGTGTTTCCCCTAATTTGCAGTAATTGCTCATTGGTGTTATAGTCTACACTTCTTTGTAACAATCTTTGGCATGGGTGAGGTTCTTCCCTCTTCTTTTCGGCTCTATTTGTTTTAGTGACTTTTACATCTGCTCAGGTAGTGTATATACATCTGTATCTATAAACTCATTGTATAGATGCATCTTTCTTTCTTCATGCCATTTGCAGAATGCTTACTCTTAATCTCTGCTCTCCATTCAGTGTAGAAAAGAAGCAGAGTTTTTGCTGTGAAAAGTGATGTTGTCTGTGGAATCTTTCAAAGAACACCCCATTTGATTTGTATGCCATAATCCTATACCTTTTGTGTCATTTATATCTTAAAAAATGACTCAGAATATGACTTACTTTAGAATGTAGATATGATCAGGAAAGTTAGTCACAGAAAACAGGACTTTACTCAGCTGATCTGGTGCCAAATAAGCTTAGTCTTATCTGTTGGTAACCGTGACTAAAACAAGATTTTATTTTCCTTCTTTCACCGTTTCATAGAAAGGGAGTAGGCTTTGAATGCAGATAATGCACAGACCAGGTTCTTAAGCATGTTCCAAGAGTGGGCTTCCTTCTCCCATGCAGAAAGAACCTACCTTACCCCAGAGCCCACATGGCATTTATGTGGTGGATAGCCAATAAGCCTTTTTTGTGTTGCACTTGGGAATTAGGTAAATTTGATCTGGAAAATTGCCAGTTCACCCAGAACCCCAGCATGCAATCTGTATTGTCCCGTTATCGAGAGAAATGGCTTATTTGCTACTGCTTAATGAACAATGTAGTAACATTATTAAAAAAAAGCAAAACCAAAACCAAACAAATCTGGTGTATGAGAAAGGAACCTATCCAAAGTATGGTGCCACTGTAAGTTAATTAATATTAATATTAATTAATATTTAGCCAAAAAATCAAACAAATATGACCACATATGATCTCTGGTGTCAGTCAGTAAATATAAATGTAATGACAATCAAGTTGCAACTAGCACTTGCTTGCAGAAGATATGAATAGTGTGGCACTGCCAGGAGCTGGTAAGACACTGATGTCTAACCCTCTAAAGCAGCCCCATGTCCTAGCAGTGAGGTGGTGAAGGGGATAAGGAATGGCTGCTCCTCAGCAGCTGCAACAGGAAGCAGTGTTTTCTTTGGTAGAAATAACTGAGAGCTACATTGTATCATTGATTGATTTATGCCGGTCTACCACAGAATCACAGAATTATGGAACGTTTAGGGGTTGGAATGGACCTTAAAGATCATCTAGTCCCAACCTCCCCTCCCATGGGCAGGGACACCTCCCACTAGACCAGGTTGTTCAAGGCCCCACCATCCAACCTATCAGATTTGTGCTGGTTATTGATCTGTATCAGAAACAACTGGCTTAATTTACATCACAGACTTATGTTAGGCATTAAGAAACACCTTTTAAAGAAAAGTATATAGTTAAGTACAAGTGTTCTAGTGTAGGATCAGGCAACCACAGGAGCCAAACATCTTTTCGGAATGATCTAATTCTGCTCCAAAGAACTGAGATGGACTAGGTCATTCTGAGATCATCTCCCATCTATCTCTATGTGTTTCTGATAATGTACCATTTCTGAGTACAAACACAATAAAAGCACATAATCACCAACAGCTATAACATTAAGTATTTTAATTTATGTATTCTGGAAAAGCGCTGGGAATGTGGGGACCCTGCAGCTAGCTGCTCTCTGGCATTTAATAGGAAGTGTTCAGTGCTGCTCATTCTGTCTCTGGTGTCACATCAATGCACTCATTTCTGTTTTTTCCAGTTACCTGGTAAATACATAGCAATGTTTTCCAAAGGGGAAAACACAGCCTGCCTTACACAATTCCATGGATTAAAAAGTGGGATAAAAAAGAAGACAAAACTTTAAGAACAATCAAAATCAGTAGTAATGACAAAAAATTATACCAGCCAGCATGGTTTGCCCATATTGGGCATCCAGTGATGACACTTTTGTGTAAACTGCCATAAAACACAAACACAATATTGTGAATATTGGTAAATGATGCCAATATAATTACCTACCACATCATCTAAAATAGCCATGCACTTTACATTAGAAACTCTATTAAAGATATATTTGTCGACATTACATTTGTTACACTGCCTAAAAAAATGACTGTATTATTTTTATCACTATGAATCCCTTCTCAGCTCTTCAACATATACAATGTTGAAAAATAATTATCTTTTTGAGTAGAATGTAGGCTGTTGAGGATTATTCATATCACCATGGTGCCATAGGGTAGGAACTAATAGCTTCTGGCAAACAATTCCTTAATATTGTCCATAACAGAGACTTAAAAATACAATGCCACTGAATCCAATTGTAACTGTTATTGACTTTATTATACTGAAAATTTGGTTAGACCTCAATATTCCTAGAGCAGGCACAAAATGCAATGCATGCTGGAGTCAAGTAGATAACCATAGTGGGTATAAAATGTTGCTGTCTGTTTTAAAGGAAAATCAGGCTTTGCAAATATGGGCAACTGTGTTTTCAGGATAAAAACACTTCTACTGGTATTCTCTAGAGTATGATGTGATCTCATTGCACACAGATTTACACACAAAACTTCTATTAAAATCAATCAGCGTTCCTGCCATGAATCCTCTTGCTTGTCCACTGGAATACTGGATCCCTTAAGGCAGCAATTGAGTTTAATATTTTAAATGTAATATTTATATTACATTTAATATAATAATATATTTAATCTAGTATATGTAAAATAATACTACAGTATGAAAAAAACTTGGGAAACTAATGTTGAGCATGCACTAACTCATTTTAGGAACATTCCAGATTCATAGATACATGAGCTTATTATCCACACATACCAGAAATCTTCTATCAAATATAATTATGCAGAAGATTATGTACAATGGATGGCTGCCAATATTCCCTACTTGTATGACCACTATTATAGATTGGTGAGTTCTGAGTGTGTATTCTGGCCTTCATCAAGCTGCTTTAGAAAATTTATTTTTTGTTTTCATGCCCGATGCAAACAATGTGCTGTGGTTATTAAAAGGCAACATTGATGTCAGGATGTTGCATTTCTAATTTCTCAACAAACTTGGAAATCACGTACCAGATCATGGCAGCAGCTAATTAAAAAAAAAAATGATAAAAGAAAAAAAAAGAAAAAAAAGTAGAAAATGAAAAAAAAAACAGTTCTATTGGGTCAGAACAAAGATCTCTGTAGTGCAATCCCTGGCAGTGGTTAATAATGTATGCTTAGGAGAAGAGTATAACCACAGTACTCTAAGTTGCCTACTCTACTGTTAACACTTTCAAGATAAAGGAAATTATCTGATACCTAGAACTAGGGGCTAAACCCCACAGTTGAACTTCCTGGCCTTGCCTCTGCTTTTAGCACAGAAAGCTGAGCAAATAAGAAACAGAGTGTGCACCAGCCCAGCCATTGCTAACATGAACACCCTATCCCTGTTTCAGAGTGTGAAGACTTTGAAGGTCCTCCACAAGAGAGCCCTGTCATTAGTTACTGTCATTATTTCTGACAGGTAAGCAAAACCATTATTTACCTCTCCCTAGCTAAGAATATTCCAAAGTTTAATGGAAAATTGCATCACCTTTCAAGCGTGGGTGTATACAGGTGTACATACATGTATACACACAGCTCAAATATTTTTCCCTGAACAAGATCTAACATTGCTGACAAAACCTCACCAGATATTCAAAAGAGATGGCGTTAAAAGGCAAAATAATCACCTGATGATTAAGCTCCATAATTGCATATTTTGTGATAATGTATATATATATTGAAATCAGAATTAATAAATGACAAAGTTATGAACAAAATTGTACTGAATACTTGGACTTCTGTGCTGAGAGACCTGGGAGAGCTGCAGTACTCCCATGTCAGGGCAAGACTAGGGTGTGTACAGCTCCCTCTCCCTCTTCCTTTCCCAATTCTCTATGCCTCACTTTTCTGCAGAAGGTAAACTCAGATTTCTGGGCTGGACAGGACTGTGGAAACCTTCCACCAGAACCCAGTAACTTGCTGGGGTTCCTCACTATTCAGATGTGCTTCTGAGATTCCTAACACCCAACTAACATACTTAATGTAGTACTTCTTTATTTTGTAAAAGCTTTGCTATGTCATAATCCGCTGCACATATATTCTAAGTACTTAGCGAAAAAACAAACCAGAGGCAAGGCCAGAAGCAAATAAAGGAGATAGGTGTTCACAGCCTGCTTCATCCAGCCTGTCCTTTATTGGTGTAAGAGCAACTCCTATTGAAATCTTTTAAAATCTCTCTGCTTCACTGATCTGTTTCCATGTCACAGCTGAAAACATCAGCCAGCTCTACCCTTTGACACAGTTCAGTAGTGAGCCTCTCCATACTAACTCTATGACTGAATGTTTCAGTTTATTCTTATAATTGGCTCCATTCCAGGAAAGACTAATGCCTCAAAATGAAACTTGCAAGGAATTTGAGTGTCCAAATCACAGATTTATTATCACAGTTCCAAAAACTCCCACTCTCCTATTGCCTAAACTGAAGCACACCAAATTCAGTAATTCAGGTTTCTGCAGTTGGGGACGGGGCTGTTTCCAGAAATGTCCGGTAGTAATGTAGCACAAAAGTTATTAGGACAGTAATTTAAAAACTCTTCAAAGAACAATAGGCTTGTCCTAAGTCTATCAGAAGTCAGAAGTTAGACTGGTTTCTTTCCAAGCATACGTTTACATATTGTTTCCACGGTCCTTGAAAGCTCTTAACGGTTATGAGTAACAGCTTTGCTATAACACCTGCCATTCAGAGAAAACCAGATAGTTGTAGTTAAAAGCTAAAGGTGCTCTTGTATTTATTGTATAGAGTACTTTCCCAGTACTTTAAACTACTGTTTATCAGAGACTAATTATTCAAAGGATTCTGTTGCAAGATAAGAATCTTATTGCATTTTTCGCCTCTTTTATTGCATTGCAGAAGCGCACAGTAGCTGAAATACAAACACATTCTGCATAGGACTGTGTTTTCTCTTGAAACCATGCCTAAAGGAAAAAAGAAAGAGTTATGTGGCATCACAGAAAATATTGCTTCAGTCAAGGTTCCTTCCGTCAGCTTCAATCTCCTTAAAAAATGAAGAATCATTTTGTTTGCTGTCCTAAAAATGGTGTAAAAGTTTGGGATCACATGACAGATGATTTTCTTACCATGCTTTGCATCAGCAAACGATGCATTCCCTGACCTCCTTGCCATGTTACAGTTGTGAAAGCAGTTAGAAGATCAATGTTTTCCTTCAATGTTGTTAATTAAAAAATTGATCGTGACCCTTGAAGAACTTGGAAACAGCTTAAAATTCATAGATTTGAAGTTTTAGGTAGAGAGGCAGTGAGCTTTGAGGGCCAGGTAATGGTCATTCATACCTAATCTCAATGCACTCTATAAAGCCCTGCAGAACTGCTAAACTCAGGAAGGACATTACATGAAATTTAAGGATAGGAAAATGGAGCCAAAAAGACTAGCGCAAGGCAGAGACAATGGAGGGAAAACTGAATTTTGCCACCTTGGTCTGTAAAGGGGTTGTTCCTGCCACAGAAAAGGGAGGGGCAGGGCTAAGGGACAAGCTTGGACGGGACTCTGCCGAGTTCAGGCGGATACAGTTGCCACTGCAGGAGGGAAGGGGAGGGACAAACAGAGGCGCTGGAGGCTTGTGGGGCTTGCGGCCAGCCTGCCCAGCATGGGCACCAGCAGAGCCTTTGCACCTGCATCTTCTGGCAAAGGCAAAGCAGGCAGTGAGGCCACAGACATGGCACTGCACTGTTCCTCCCCTCGGCATGCACTCCCATTCCCCCATTTCGCCACTTTGTGCTGTACTAGGCTTGTGGAATAAAAGTATTCTTGATGGAGCCATTCCCTCCTCTTCTGCAGTCATGGTGATCTCTTGCTGCTGTTTTAACATTCTTGTGGCTTATGTGCATGATTTCCTGGCCATGGAGCACATTGTCATGCCCCAAGCACAAGGTGTCTGTATGCCTCAGAAGCAGCAGTATAAAAACAAGTAAAGGTGCCGAGCGGTGGAAAGGAAAGGGTGCTTGTGAATGGCACAGGCTCTTTCACTTTAAACAGGGCCCAGCAATGATGCACTAGAGTAAAAGAGATCACTCTTGATGAGTTTGGGTTCAGCCTGCCCTAAAACTGTGCTCAGGGGAGTCTCAGAGTCTCAGGTTGCAAGGAGAAGCTGAGCTACCATTCACTGAAGGCAAGGAAAGCTGAAGGCATTTGCACCACCAAAAGAGGCTCGGTACCTTTTCGGACATAACTGAAAATTAATTAATGGGGATGTTTGCATTTATAGCTATGATGTTTAATTTTTTTTTTCCCAAGTAGAAACCACCATATTAAGGGAATAAGGCACAGACTTGAGTGGAAATCTAGAGACACCAGGATGCATTAAAAGTGACAGCTTTTTTTGTATGGGATATGACAGCTTCTCTAAAAAAACTATTTAAGGTTTGAGGGAGAATAGCATGCAAATGGGATGCCTGGTTTTCAAAAGTCCATCCAGCGGCTTGTACAAGCTTCCAGGGGAGCTGCTGGGAACTCAGAGGTTTTCAAGGACTCTAAAGATTTTAAAAATCACGTCTATTATTTAGATGTCTATCTTGAGGCTCCTGCTTCCAAAGTCATGTTTTATATCTCCATAATAGGTTGGAAACTTATTCATGCACCAAAAGAAAGAGATCTGAGGGTAAAGATTACTGACTAATTTCACTTATTACCCATCAATGAAATTTCTGGTGCTCATCATCCAAAAGAAAAAAATTAAAAATATTGGAATTTAAGAGTGTTGCGACAGATTCACTGTTCAGTGTTTAATCAACCCTTAATTTTTCATCACAGAAAAAACAAAGGAACGAAACCAGTAACTGTGGTTATGGCTTATCAGCTACACAACAAGAAATTTGACTCAGCAAAGTAAGCTGTCAGTGGTGCACACATCAGATTAAGCACACAACTGCCTTTTGGCTGCTGGGTAATAGCCAATGTACTAACTTACAATGAAACTACAAGGTGGTATTTGGAAATTGATTTTTATTTAGTTGTTCGGTCTTTCAGTGGAATGTTGTTCTTGAAAAAGATTAAGTTTCTGTGAGTTTTTGCTGAATTTATCCAATGCAATAAATCTGTAAAATAATAGTTTTAAACTAAATTAGCAAGGTTACTCTGAATTCAAGCATTTTACTTGACAGCAGAAGAAACCTAATTAGGACTCCTGCATATATCTGTACCAGCTCAGACATTCAGAACATAGAAGTTCTGAGGAACCAATAGGAAACAATATCACTGGAGATCTCTATAATAGTATCTGAAAGCCTGTAACTGCAAAAGCTGAATCCATGGGTAAACATATGAGAAAAAATGGATCTGGACAGCCAGGCTCCCACTAGCTCTGTTAAAGTCCACTGAGTCATAGGCTAGACCTTCCTTGTTGCCTTGGAAATACATGATAGTCCTAATTAATTACAATAGGCTTTGGAAAGGCATAAAAATAACTGAAATGCAGAAAAATGTGAACTTGTCTTCCTTAAACCTCAGTTTCCCCATTTGTGTTTTGAAAAGATAATATAAATAGATATATTTATGAATTAAATGAGCATTTTGATGCATAGAGGAGCAAGAATAAATCTCTTAGATGTATTCCAGCACAGCAGATACACATTTGCTGTGGTTATGCAAATGTGCTTGCTGTACATTCAGGAGCTGGTCAAACCCTATGATGCTAACAAACAGCATTTTCATCAGGCAGAGGTGCCTCCAAAATGTTTCCTGTAGTTGCAGATTATTGTCTGATAGGAGCTGTCTGCCTATGTTGCTGTGCTGAAAGACACCCCTAGCAGAAAGACACTATGGAGAGGTCCATTGTCCCAGATTCAAGCTATCTGAAGTTTAGACAGATACTCCAAAGGAACAAGCTGTTCTCCCTCCATAGTTACTCGAGGCTAGGCACTTCCTGAGAATTAGTCACACTATTGCTTTTAATCATCTGGTTTTAAGGCCGGATGACTCATTCCATAAGTATCCATGTCTTTCTAAACCCAGCACCTATCTATGATCGCTAAAGGGAGGTGAGATGCACGCCCTCTTTGGTGTAAGGGAATGTTCCTTTCCTTAAGGGAATTGTGCCTAACCAAAAAACACCACAAAATGCTCTGTGTCCTCCAGCTGGAGTGGGTGTTGGTAGTTAAAAGCAACAAGTTCTTTTTGGGGGTGGATAAACTGTAGGATTTAAACCAGGAAATCAACCTAAGCAGTTTAGTTTTGGAACCACATCCTCAGGTTGTGAACCCTATTTCCCTAATAGCAGAGCGGTCAGAACTAAGACTGTGATTACAAGATTTAAGGGAATTTAGACCATGGAAAAAGTTAAAAGACAAATAAGGAGACTTACTATTATCTTGGTATAAAGAAGATGTTTCTAATGGCTTCAGTCTGAAAAACCTTCAGTGCTGGCAATACTCAGCTTGAAGAAATGATACATGCATGATTATAACCCTAAAAAACAAATTTTTTGAAGGTCTACAATTAGGTTATTCGAGGTAGCCTCTGGATTCCATGTCCAAAGCTTTCCATAGTGTTCTGTTCTCTTACTCTTGCAGAAATCTCTTGATTCTGGGCTGCTTCTGATTTTAATTAAAAGGAAATAATGATACAAGGCATCTTCTTTCAGAAGGGAGAATGATGATTATAAAAGGTAAAGAAATACTTTAGACTCAAGGAAGTAGGGATTATGAATTACAGGAACTATACCATGATATTAAACATTCTTTTAATTCAGCATGTTTTGTTTCTTAGCAAAGGTTTGCTTTTAGCTCCTAGTTGCACTAACTACCTTTAGAAATGGCTGCCAGGACTCTCCATTCTTTTTGTGTTTGTTCCTTGTATTGATGAGTTGGAGATCAATGTTAGAAAACAAGCAAAATACCATGCCTCAAAGTGTGCCATAAAAGGTAGCTGAATACCATCACTCTGTGGGCAAAATCTGTACTGACTACATTTTGGGTAGAACCACTGACTGCAATAAGAGTTGGAATGAGTACAGCTCGAAAGTTGGCTCCATTTAATGTTAGAAGGGAACCTCTTCTGATTTGTACCCATTTCTGTAAAAAGTCTGAATTACAACAATTGGGTGAATTATTTGCTTTTTTGGTAGGTATTTTTCATTGCAACAGGCTTTATCTAAATAAAGTCTTTAAAACACAGGGCCCATAATTCAAGGCTTTTTTCAGTGTCACACTTCCATAAAACAAAGTCCTTCAATCAGGATTTTTCAGTGAGACTTACAGGGTAACGGTTGGTGATGAGACGCAGTCTTGCAAAATTTGATGATATTGCAAAGTATTGTAGTAATTTAAAACAAACAACTTAGAAAATGCGAAACTCTTTAATTTAATCTTGAGGTCAGTTTCCTTGAGCATCTGAATTACTGTTGAAGCTGTTAACACATCCTGTGATCAGCTTGGGAAGGAAGATATTTTCCAGGGGAGTTTTGCTATATAGTTGGGCCAGACTCCTTCTCAGCCCTTTTGGTCCTGAAATGCTGTGGTGGCATAGAAAAACTAAGGATTTCTGGATGTTACCATTTTAGTTGGGTCAACAATGTTGTCACAGAATCATTCTTGTGGCATTCTGAGATCTGATATCTAAGAAAACTAAGAAGTAGGGAAGAAAAAATACAACAAATAAGCAAGAGAAAGTTGAACGTATTTTCAATACAGTAAAAAAACGCAAACCAGCATAAACTGAGGAAAAAGCAATCATTGCCTTTTAATTTCAATTAAATTTAAATTATACCTTTTTTTCAGAGTCACAGAATGGTCAAAGCTGGAAGGTATCTTTGGAAGTCATCTGCTCCATCCCCCCATATCAAGTAGGGTGACTAAGAGCCAGTTGCCCTGGGTGTGTCCAGATGGCTTCTGAATTTCTCCAAGGGTGGAAACTCCATGATCTCTCCAGGCAACCTGCAGCATTTGTGCATGGAAAGAAATGGATGAAAAGAAAGACTTTGTTCTTTTTTCCTGACAGGTCTTCCAAAATTACATCTCGCTTCTGTGAATCATCAGCTTCTTCTTTACCTCTTCTTTTCCATGTTTGATTGATATTGATGACCTAATGGTCTCAAGATACAGGGAAAACTGATTTTAGTGAACTTCACATCTAGTCTATGGATGCTTGTTTCTGAAGAGGGAACATTGTCTCCCACCACACAAAATAATACCTAGTCTGTAGCTCTGGAGCCACAAATACAGCTTCAGGGCTGTGTGTGTGTCTGATGGAATCCAGAGGAGCCAAGGGAATTCCTCTGTGGTTGGGGACTGCAGGAGAACTGTGCTTGTTACAAGAGTGATCCCTGGAACTCATATATAACAGGACAGGGACAGCTGAGCAAACATGGTACCAGGAAGGACCCTTCCTCTTTTTTGTAAGTGGCCAAAATAAGGAAAAGGACAATAAAGAGAAAAAACACACACTATAATAAGGATTCAGATTTGAGACTGGCAAAAATTAATATTATTAATACAAACACTTTTTATTCCCTGCCAACATATACAAAAGAAGGTGGAACTATGACAAGTGGAGTGGTTGAGATCCACAGTAAAAGGCTGAGCTTTGCACTATGGCATCTTTATGATCAAAGGTCAATGCATTCTACTCTTTGATGGTATTTTGTTTAACAGTGAAACTTGACAAGGAAGTTATTATCCCCATTCGTATGTGCAGCTCTATTGTGGAACAATTATTAAAAAAAATCAACTAAACCAACACAGAGAAAAAAACCAAACCAAAAAAAACACCCTTAAATCCCAACAACCCAGGCTAGAAGCTAGTGGCCAACAGAGAAGAATGTTTTGCTCTCTAGGCTCCCTCTTCTGGCTCTGGACTAGCAGCTTTCTAATGAGCACAGTTGCTGGAATCATACTTGTTTTTTTAACTGAATAACTACTTCAGTGCACGAAGAAATAAAGAGGAAATAGTGGAGAAGTGGAAGAAACAACATTCTTGCTTAAGAATAGAACTAATTTGATATCCCAAGTAAAGCTTAGCATTTGTAAGGTGTGATGGGAAACAAAATTTAAAAATTATTCAGTTACTAGTAAATGTACGATATTCAGTATGTTAAGAGGTGATAAATGTTTTAGCTGTTATGCACTAGATTCAGTAAATATTTAAACCAATATCCTTCTACAGCTTTTGTGACTCATTTGTCATTAACAGGTGTCCTTTTCCCACAGTAGCTTCAGTAGGCCATAAAAACTATCTTGAAGCCTAAAAGATGTTAAGCCTGTGAATTCAGAAATTGTTGACAAACAGAAGCACAAAGAAAGATCTGGCCATGTCGAAGAAGGGAATGACACAAAGCTGCAGCAGAACACAGGTGCATATTTGGCTTAGGGCATGCCTATTTTTTTTTCCTCTGTTCATAAAAATTAGAAAACAGGTCACTGCTTGCGGAAAAGAAAGTTTTGGGTGTGGGACCTTCTTCCTCCCTTCTCAAGGGCTTTAAATGTGTACAGAGGTAGAAACTTCAGTAATGGTATACCATTTTGGGTTTCTGGTCACTTTTTTCAACTAACAGAGAAGCTAAACAACCAAGCTTGTATGTTCTGTTGGGTTTTTTTCCTAAGAAGTTCTTCATAGATTTCATAAATGTTAAAGGATTTAAAAAGTGCCTTAGAAAGGCACTTTTAAAAGGCCCCTAATGCTATGGGAAAATTTACAGTCAATCACTAGCTAGTTCTTGGGGAGTGCTGGGTAGTGTAGCGTGCTATCCCACAATAGTCAGAAGGAGCTCTGGGTACCTCTGAAAATGAGGTCAGAATTCTTTAAAGCCAGAACTGCCAGACCTCAGGTACCAAATTAATTCTTGGGTTTATCATGCTATTGTACAATAAATAGCTTATACTGAGGAATTAATTTGGCCAATGTTTGTTGGTTGGGTTTGGCCCTGTAGTTGCTGAATCCATCTTTCTAACCTGCTGGAGAACTTTTGTCTTGATCAGAATTGCCAAGCAGTTACAAAGATATCCCACCACTTGGCTTCCAGGCTGCTGGGCTCCCACTGGGATAAACTGAAACCCATCCTGTCATTTCAGTGCGGGGGGGACAGGGAGCACAATGAATGCTATGAAAGACATTGATTTCAAAATAAAAGAAAAGAGGGGACCCCTCCTTAAAGAGAACCATGAAATATAAAATGAAAGGGATCCTTTTCACTGCAGATTCCCTCTGCATTGCCTGATTTGCTTGCTATTAATGACCTGAGAGCAAAGTGTTCTTGGCTTAAATGAGTTTCATCCTTGAGCTTTAAACAATATATCTATCCTTTTACCCACCTCTTCCATGTGCTTTCTACTGCTGTATGCAGATAATCATGAATATGTCTTTCTCAACATGGAACAGAGCTGCAATAATAGATTGCTTTTTTCTGGATTTCAGCAGCTCTGAAAAAAATGTATGTACAATGCCTACGAAGAGGAAGAATACTGTTTAAGCATCTCTATGTTGTTTTGTAACAGTTGAACTAAAACACAGGGGCAATACGAGTTCCTCTTATTTCTAGGATGCCTAATACTTTCAACCACATTAAAATATCATTAATTTTCTTTGAAAAGTTCACATATCTCTGTGGTTTTCACATAGGCTTAGAAATTTAGTTGCAAAGTAGTCTAGGAATCAAGAAAATGCTTTTTGTGGGAACTGTGTGGATCTGTTCAAAAACAGACAAATTGAAATCAAAATCCTAATCTTGTCCATCTTTCAGATGGCACAGCTCAGTTTTGGCTCAGTACCAAAGTTCCCTGAGATCTGCTAATGCTGAATGTACATTTGTCCAAACTTTTAGCCCTGCTGTCAGCACCTGGAACAAATACTCATCTAGGGCTCACTAAACAGATCCTTCTCCTTGTGCTTCTGCCATCACTTTTATGGGCATCCATTCATTCTGGATCTTCTCTCACCGGGATGAATGACTTATTGTATTTTCATGTGGATGGCTCATTAACCTAGGACTGCAGAACCTGCAAAAGGATTCTCATTCTTTTCGGCAGCCAATGCTATCTTGAGATTTTGCTGCTGGCTCTTGCCCAATCCAATTATTGAGTACTGGTGTACTTAGTGATAGGTGCTTCTACAGATAAATGCTGCTGTGTTTTGAGTAAGGGACAGAACTGCTGTCAGCTAAAACATTTTAGGACTATGTTTTTCTGCACTTTGTTGTTTAAATTGAGAATATTGCTTTCCTCTCTCTCTTAAAATTGTGGTTGCAGCCTAGAGAACACTGCTATGATGGAAATACCTCCAGGGTCTGGAGCACAAGTCCTGTGAGGAATGGCTGAGGGAGCTGGAGTTTAACCTGGAGAAAATGAAGCTAAGGGAAAGCTCTATACATACAGCTGCCTGAAAGGACGTTGTAGCCAGGTGAGGGTTGGCCTCTTCTCCAAGGTAACAAGTGACAAGATAAGAGAAAATGGCCCCAAGTTGTGCTGGAAGGGGTTAGGTTAGAAATCAGGAAAGATTTTTTCACTGAATGGGTAGTTAGGCATTGGAACAGGCTGCCAGGGAAGGTGGTGGAATCACCATCTCTGGAGGTGTTCAGCATGTGTCAGTGTGGGTTTTATGGACATGGTTTAATGGTAAACATGGTGCTAGATAAGTGTTGGACTTCATGATCCTTAGAGGTCTTTTCCAACCAAAATGATCCTATACTTTTCAAAAACTGTGTGGGCAGGGAGTTTTAATCTTAAGTGCCTATGCCCTGAGGTGGGAAGTTTGTGCACTCTTATCACATGGTTGACTTGTAAGGCTACAATATTAATGAGCAAACAGCTAATGAACAATCCTTTAATAAGATCCAACTGCAGTCTTCAATTACCTCTTACAGTACTGAATTTCAGTCTGACTGCATACTGCTGAAGGAAACATATCCTTTTATTTCTTGGAAAAGCACTGCTTTTGCATTTCTCTTTTTTTTTTTTTTTTCTTCTGTTGCACAGCTGGGGACAGCAGATAGATGGGCTGTGAGTTTCTGTGGTTTTCCTGAGAATTCTCAATATTTCAGTCAGGAACCTTTAAACTTTTTATTGTCTTTAGGATTAAAAAACTATCTGCCTTTACAAGCTCTTTGTGTACCTGAGACTATTTATCCTCTATGTTATCCATCATTTCACTCTGTAGTAGTGGACTGTCAAGGTAAGTTTATACACAAGGGACACCTTAGCAGAACTGAGCATATAATTTCTAGGGTTTTTTTTTCTGTATCTTGAACAATGGGTAAGTTTTGCTGCAATCTGCAACGAGGTAAGACAGAATTGCATTTAATACCATTATACAGGCAAATGATCATTGCTAACATTAGTTGCTGACAAGAAATAAAAATGCATTTTATTGCAATTCTGTATCTTCCTTTGAAAAGAATCTAAATTTATCTTCAGAAAAAATGTTTTTAAAGTATTATTTCTCATATGTTTATCAAAAAATGGTTGTACTCGCCAGTATTCAAACACTTTTGGCATGGTACAAGAATTCCTAGAGAACGTGTGGCAGGAATTGCTGCTCCCTACGATATTTGCTCATTTTTATCTTGTTCTAATGAAGAAAACAGCTGTGAAAATGAAGATTATTTTATTTCCTTCTTCAGGTGTTATCAGAACCTTTTGAAAGCCACTATGCTTTTAATAAGCAATTACGTCTATTCTTCCAGCTGGTGTTCAACATTGAATACAATATATTTTCAAAATAAAACTTCCTCTTTCAAGGCATGAGCTCTAAGTGTTTCTAATAGCACCATGCCCATAGCAGCAACTGGGAAATCTAACTATTATTTTTTATCACCCCAAAGTGCACCTGTTCATTATTACTTTGATTTTATAATTTAAAAAAACTTTAATCCAAACAAGCCGTTTGCCCAATGATCCAAGATTATTCGACTTCCTTATTAATTTATTATCAAAACTTCTTGAAAACCACAGAAATTACATCTCCCACGTTATTTTTTATCTGTGGATTTATGACCTCCCCAGATCCTGTCAGGTTATATAACATTTACTTGCACTTTGTAGTTTCCGTCAGATTCTGATGAGGCCATGTAAACATGTTGTTCCAAATGCCTTCTTTGATCATCTTTTTAACATCCAATGACAACACTGCAGCAGCTTTTAAGATTCAGGATATGACTTGTACTCTGAAGAGCATATTGTTCATACTGTTTAAATGTCAACTTATTTACAGCTTAATTTCTTGAAGTTTCCCATCCTTACCCACTCCAGTGAGTTATATCAGCTGATTTTTTTGATTGTCCAGAGTGTCTTCCATGATAAAATTAATGAAAATTATTAGTCTATATGCCTTTGTTATAGTACTATTCTAGATTTTTCTGCTCTGATATTCATATAACGTATTTTACCTGACTTCTCAGTTTGGCTAATTTATACCCATTGACATGCTCTCAGTCTTCAGTTGGGGTAGGATAAAACTGAAGCATGAGGCTGCCAGCTATGGTGCTGAAAGACAGATATTTCAGTAGTGGCTTCTCTGCTTTTTTGTTCACTGTTGGGACAAAGCTAAAGGAGACATGCTGTATCTTTTGAACTAGAGCTAACTAGATGTCTTGACCATTCATGCCATGACATTTAGTTAAAACAGGGTCACAATAATTTGATTTTTAGCCAGGTTTTGATTGAGACCAACATCATGTGTTCTGACTCTTCTCTGTTTTCATAGTGCAAAGCTGGGCTTTAACATGCTTTAATTACAGGCTTTAGCAACTGAAGGGGCACAGGGATTTTGTTTGATCTCTTAGTACAAGCCACATCTTTTTACTCTTACTACCTGCATCACAGTGAGTATCACTTAGCCTGTGCTGAATGTAATACCTTGTGGTCAGCCATATTGCAATTTTCACCTAAACATCTTTTTTAAAAAAATTTTTTAACAGATACACCAAGAGGCTGAGAATCAATTTGTGTTGCACAAGATTAAGCCATGAACTCATGGGCAGGATAATGGGATCTTTAATCTAAGAGGCTGAACCAAAAGCTTTCAACCAGCATTTATGAGGGTTTTGTTCTTCTCAATATTATCCATCATTTCTTGGCTAGGTTTTTTCCTCCATTTCCTTTAAAGACTGTATGCCCAAGATTGACCTGCCAGATAAATCCCAACACTGCACAACAGATGATTTTTTTTGAAAAAACAATAAAATGTCATTTACAGGAAAAACAGCACATGAGAATTTTGAATTTTTCATTTATGATGCAGTTTTTTACTAGCAAGCTATTGAGTGCATTGTACAAATCTGCAATATATTAAGGCAGGAAAAATTACGAATAAATTATTTTGAATTTTTTTACAAATCATGTGATTAACAAAAAAACTTTGAAAATGCCAGTGTTTTCTGAATTTTGCCATCATTAGAGGAGGGTCAAAGGAAAAGGAAAGGAATGAAAAATAACCCAGAACAAAGACA
>NW_005054307.1:6856432-6878873 GCF_000277835.1 Geospiza fortis | reverse complement strand
GAAGAAGGAAGGCAAGGAAGGACCAGATACCTTCAGCTGCATCTGCAATTTATTTTAGATAAATGTGGGAACAAATGAGAAACTATCTGCCTTCTTCCAAGAACTGTGAACATAAAGATAACATTCCATGCTGCACAAACGGCGAGGAAATATTATTAAAATGGTATGGCAAAAATAATTAGCAAGGTCATTTTATGGCACTCTGTAGTGACTTAAACCTTTGTGAATTTTCAAGCTTAAGTCAGTTAAACTACATACAGGTTTACCTGGATCAATTAAATAAAATTATTGAAAAAGTAGGGTTTGTCTTATTAGATAACCTATCAAATGGATGTCACAGTACTTTTTTTCCCACTCAATCTTTCCCTTTCTCCCCTGTTCTGATTTTGAATTAAAGGAAAAGCTTGGAAAATGTTAAAACTAATCTGTAAGAAACAAACAAACAAACAAACAAACAAACAAACAGAAATATAAATAAATAAAAATTTAAAAAATCACAGGACCTAGAAACAGGGGTGGGATCTACCAAAGATTTTATGAATACTCTATAGAAATTTGTTGTCATGTTTTTGAAAGATTAAAGATTTGCTTGGAAATTCTCCATTGAATGCATTAGCTAAGCTAAATTTGGCTTAACTTAAAATTAAAATTTTAATTAAAATTTTAAAATTTGATTTCTAAATTTTGTCTGGAAAAGTTGATGCAATGGGTGGTATAGTTACAATAAGAGAGAACTAAAGTCTGAATTCCACAGTTCCTCTCATGGCTTTTTGGTGGGGAAATTAAATATCAAATATTCTGATCTATTGGATTTATTTTCAATCATCTGAGCATTTCAAGCATTTCCAGCTATTGATTGAAAACTTTTTCTAATAGGAAAGCTTTTTTTTTGTTTTTAATTAACCACTATATATTCAGAAAATCGGTGTATATTTCTAAAAGCAATCTTATTAGTACAATTTATGAATTCCTATGCAAGTGTGCATCATCACCTGGAGCATAAGAATGTCAGGCTATACAGCCTTAAAACAAAGGAAAACTGTCTATAAGAGGAACCTATCCTGTAAAAGGTAGGTGTAAATGTGGGTATAATCATCTGTGACTAATCACAGAGACTTTGTGAGAGTGAGTGTAATTATTAAAATATTTGGTATAGGTATATGGGTAAACAAATGCATGGGTAATGGATTTCAAACACAATATATTATATTCCATTTTACATTTGGGGGAGTTGCCACATACTAATTTGAAATAATAAAGGAGCTTGGTAAAGGTATGTGATCTTCTGTTTTAATGATGCAATCCGCAGAGCGTTGCTCCTATGTGAACCTCACAGGAGAAAGGAATTTTTCATAGGATTTTCCAGCTGAAAATTTTGGCTGAACTCCAAAGAATACTGCCTGTCATGCCAGCACCTTGGGAGATTAGCTCAGTTATAAGCAATCAGCAATCTTATTTTTTCACTTTCTTCAAATGGGTGTCTGGACTGTATAATCCAAATGTTGAGTCACCTCTTTGATCATGATGATGTTCTTGTGAGAAATAAATAACAATAAATTACCTAAATAACTAGGAATTAATTTCAGATCATTTAGCTGCTATTCTGTCAACCAAACCATTAAAACATATGTCAGATCTAATGTTTACTTTTTTGATATCATTCACCAAGCCTATAACTTCAGATAAACTCTGCAAGACAGCCTGATGTCTCAGCATAGCTTGCTTGGGTAGATAAACAATAAACCACATCAACATAAATAAGCCATTTAAAGAGAGTTTATGCCTCCCCTCCTGCCTCATTTATTAAGTGTAACTATGTATTCCATAATATAGGAATATAGGAACATTAGGTTCTTGAGGATGTCCGCAGTTGAATATTCATTTGTATGAAAATAGGATCTGAATTAAAGACAATATCATTTTTCCTCATATTCTTGCAATTTGGACAGGAATAGGTTTAACTCTTCTAGTTAAACCTATTCTTTTTATGCCCAGAATTAGATTAATGATTGAACTAAATAAAATTAAGAAAATCCAATATTTTGTACTTTACTTTATATATGGGTTAGATAAAGAGTATTCATGTGGAATGTATAGCAGTTTCACTGATTATCCACATCTTCTACTCCATGACATCTTACTTATATGCATGTACTACACATGGATCTTCACAGAGTCATTTCGACATAGCAGAGCTCCTTGTAGACAAACCTTGAGCAAACAGAGAAGCCTTCTTCAAAAACCTATTTTGAATGGACCCGAACCATCTGATGATCTGGGCTAGGGGAGGAGGGAAGCAAAACTGCCTCTCAGCTGCTGAGTAATGGCCACCATGCCACATGTGGTTCAGGGTGCCCATGGAGTCAGGACTGCCCTGCACACTCCCAGCTGGAGTCAGTTTTACCATTGCCCTGTGCCTTGCTAAGGCAGGGTCAGGCATGGCCATTCTGTGTGACACAAGGGGTACAATATCTGCTGAACAACCATATGTGGTGAAAGAGGAAGGAACTCAGACTTCTTTAGCTCTCTCTGGGAAAGCTGTCCCTAACACAACCACTTAAAATCCCAGCGATTTGGGAGGCAAACTTCAGCATCTCATTTGTGCTCCACTCCATTATATTCTCCTCTACAGGTATCAGAGGATCTCAAATACAAATGGGAATTGGATTTGCTATTTCTTTTGCACCCTGCAGCACAAATGGCCCTAATTCCTATTTAGATCTTCTTTGTCCTTTTCTGCTACTTTTTTCCTGCTGTCTCACAAGAGTCTGAATTAGTCAGCCAGGACAAATCTAATCTTGTGACACTTTGCTGTGATTAGTTTGGCAGGCTACAAACCATTCCCAAGCAGTGCAACCTTGGTTAATAAAACCCTCTCTGTTTCCCATAGACTAGCCAAAGGGAAAGTAAGAGCCAGCCAGCCTGTAGAGCCAGCAGAAGAAAGCTCAGTCCAAGAATGGCTAAGGGGCTTGTGTGCCACACACTGTACCTGTGGTGTTTCAGCAGCTGAACTGAACTGCACCATCAGGGTTCAAAACTTGTTTTATTTACCTGTGGTGGCTCTTTTTGCTTGACCTCCATATATGCCTCTAAGTTACAAACAAGGATGGAAATATCTCACCTAGAGATTCTGATAACATGCTAATATATTTTATTTGGTTAAAAAAATCCATTTGTATTATGAGGACATGTTCAGGTGAGGTTATCCCTCAGAGAAGAATTCATACGAATATTGTGAGGAGGAAGAGGACAGCAACATGTGAAATAAATCAATATCAAGTCCAAAACTGCTTTTTTAACATCCCTGTATTCATGAAAGTATTTATTGGGCTATATAAAGCAGTCTTTTTCCTCTGCTCTCTTTCTCTCAAGGGTTAAGTCATTTCCTCAAGGATTGTCAGGAAGATGCTTCCTTCCCTTTACAGCTGAACCCTCTATCAGGGTAGCCTTGTTCTGGGAGAGTGTTGCTACAAACTTACCCAGCTAGGATTTTACATCCCCTCCCAACCTACCCAGACCTAGTCCTGTTTCAAAGACCTCATGGAAACCGTCCCATAATAAAACCATCTCTCCTTGGAGAAAGGTCAGCATGGGGCTTCTGCACAGCAGTGGACAAACAAGCAGTAAGAGCTACAGCATTTTACAATTTTCAACTTTTTTCTTTTGCTAAATGGGAACATTGAAGAAGGCTTCAGACACGTATCGGTTAGACAGCACTAACAGCAAGCAAGCGCTGACCACGTGGATAAACTCAATCTATCCATCAGACACTAGCAAGACCTTCCAAATTTCAGGTAGCCAATCATCAGGAACCCACTTCCTTCCCTTCAGAACTGTAAGTTCACAAGAAGAATTTCCTTCCCTTCAACTGTGACTCCCTGTCCTCTAAGGCAAAGCCTTTTTATAGCAGCAGCTGCAACTGCACACAGCTGGTCAGCTTCCTGCCCCTCCTTGGGGCTGCAGTTAACTCCTTCCCTGCCTCTCAGTGTGTGTGGAGTGTACATGGCTCCTCACTGTCCTTGGCACTGCCCTGCTCTCCATGGCTATCTGAGCTTTCACAAACTCTCACTGCACCACTATTTTTTAATCTCCTACCTGAGGACTGAGTATATTCCCTCATAATTTAACTTGCTTGATTAAACAAACAACTTTTCCCATTGAATTTATTCCTTGCTTTTTAAAGACTGAACCTGGGGAAAAAAGGCATAAATGATGGAAGCTTTGACTATGTAATGATGCTTTCCAGAAAGGCACTGGCACCTGGCTGCAATGTGTTGATGTGAAACTGGGATTCCAGAGGCACCGGCAGGGTCAATTCAGTCCAGTCACATCACTGACATGCATATGCATGCTCAGGTATACATCTACAACATCAGTCTTCAATAAGTGGTCCAAGGAACAGGGTATCTTCAATTGTGTTATTAGGGGTCATTAAAACCAAGCTGGGGAAAGACTGACATTTTCAAGGGAAACTGTTTGTAAATTGGCTGGAGTATATCTGAGAAATGTCACCATGTGCAAAAAAGAAGTGTAGCTCCTACATTTTTACTGTTCCTATTCTGCTTAAATCCTCCAAACTATCAGTTCACTTTTGGGCAGAAGTACTGTCCATTTCAATCTGGTGATTAATTTATTTTAAAGGCATAGCTAATTGGAAAAAAGATTAGATGAATAGCTGAGGATTTTTTTTCTAAAGCTATCAACAAGAAAGCAGCCTCACATTCATACCCCAGTACTGCAAACAGTCAAACATCTGATAGCTCCTAGGAATGTGGATAGTGAGAACTCTCCACACAGTGTCTGTCCTTTATGCATATGCAATTCCAGCTAATTTATCCCCCTAAGATCTCAAAAAATCTGAGTATCTGCAAAAGGGGTGACTATATTAAATAATATAAGTTATATTTATTTAAAGTTATTGTTCGCAGACAGGACCTCTTAACCAAACAAATTTTCACAATTACATAATAAAGACAAATATGAGTTTGTGATTAGATGCTGAAATCTGCACTTTATTGCACCTAAAAGGGGAAAAAAGTCTAAAAATAACACTTAATTATCTGCTGGTTATTTCCAGACACACAAAGTGCTGAGGTTTTGTCCTTCTTAAGAAGATTATCTTCGCTTTTTCCTCTGGAATGCATGTAAAACAGCTCTTGCCTTGCTGCAAGCTTTAGGAAAAAAGTTCACTGCTAAATTACCTGTTGTCTGGGGACTTAACATTTTGCAATAAGCTGCTGAAATTGCATTTTAATAAGGAGTCTTGACCTGTACTTTTTATTTCCCTTCAAGGCTCTACAAGCCATTTTGATTATGGAGGTCCTGACCTGGGAAGCTCAACCTGGATAACCACAGCCAGAGGGGGATAAAATGCAACACCTAGGAGATTTCAGTAAACAGTAAAACCATTCCAACTTAATCTGTGCTAAAATGCTTGGAATGCGAGAGCCACCGATGATGCCCCTTGTCTGTGTGTCTGACTGAATCCTTTATTTTCTGGGAGGAAAGCAGAGCCTGGGAACTAGGCCAAACGCCTGCCACTTACCTTAAATTGATCAGCCACTTTAAGATTAAAAACACTGAAAACTGCAACACCACAAAAACAAGGCTTCCTTCACATTAAATGCAAAATGCAACATTGGGCTTGCTGTGATCTCTTTTTCCATTTTGCTCAGTGTGCAGTTTTTCCATTTCTGCTCAAAGGTAGAAGCCAACAGCATCTTGGCCAAGTATTCATTAAGGTTTATATAAAAAGAAATTTATGGTTATTTAGGAGTTGGCACAAAAGCATGTTGTTGCTGGAGAAGAAATATAGAATTGAAACAGTTCAAAACACTGGATGTCTTATTTGAAGTAAAAGCTATATTCTATCTTTGCCTGTTGTATTTAAACAAGTGTTGAAGTATGTGATTGGGATAATCGGCAGGTAAATTTCTCAGTGGTTTTATGTACTGTAAATATTTAGTCAATTCAAGAATTTACTTTGTTCTGCCAGAATTATTTCATTGCTGCAATAAAGATAAGTGTAGAGATAAAATAATGGAACAAAGTCATCATTCATTGAAGCAGGTGCATCTGCATAAGATTAGTTTTTTCCTGTGTATGTCTTTTCCGGAAGAATTGATTAAAAGAACAGTATCAAATGCCTATTTGACAGAAAAAACTAAGGTTGAATTCATACTCAAATATGGATACTTCCAGATGATAGTACTGGCAAAGTCTAGTTGATTTTCTATTATAGATTTAACATAATTTCCTGAATTTAAACAAGAAAATCAAAGATATCTTTGAATAAAAAATATTGCATATATGAATTGATTTTTCTTTGTGTGGAGGTAGCTAGAAACACCTTCTTTCTAACACATGTTGGCAGAAGTGCCAATATGAAGCCTGTGATTTCACCTGTTCTCAGTGCTGGATGCTTTAATTAAATTATTTGAACGGTTTCTCTCTGCTGTGTCTTGACACAGTGACAACAATCACCATCAGGTAAGACAATGGTTATTCCTGTAACATCACACTGCTGGTGCTGTGCATGTGCAGGCAGTGCTGTGGGCACAGTAGTGAGCCTGTTCAGCTGGGCTCTGGTGTCTGTACCAGCTCCCTGGGGACCACCCTGAGCGTGCGCTCAGGGGCCCAGGGCGAAGGCAGGGGGAGCACACTCCTGCTCTGCTGCTGCTCTCTGCCTGCCAGCAGCTGGATTTTCTCCCTTCTCTCTTAAGGGAGTAATTTGCTTGTTTTTAATCCTTATCCTCTCATTTTAAGGTCAGAGCAAGCAGAAAAGACACATGACTTTCTGACCATGGATGTGTTAGAAGCTGTAAGATGCTGGCCCTCCAATGAGTTGGCTTAATTATGGGGAGTTCAGCCAGCTAAAGGAGGCCAAACATAAAGCAGAAAAATATACTCCCATGGAGACAGATTGGGTTGGTTAAAAGAAGAAAAACTCATGTTTGGTTTACAAAACCTAATATTCAAGAGTGTCTGATTTTAGATTTGTCTGTACATATTTCTGCTTGTGTGGCAAGCTCTGCAGTCACTGAGCACTATGGCCATGGCACAGGAAGACAGACAGTTCTATGGCCTGGAGGTCTCCACTCATAAGTGCACAGCTACCTGGGAGGAGAAAGAGCAGATACATCTAACCTCTGAACCTTGAAGAATTATTTTGGTGCCTTCTTTCCCCCTACACGGAAGAAGTCAAAAGCAGAAGAAAGCAACCATTGCTCCAAAGAATTTATAAGATAAACTTATAACATCAGTAGCATCAATTTCCTTTTGGTTGCAGCCAGCAACCTTGGAGACCTTTTTCTGTTTTCCACCAAGATAATACGTAAGCCCACTTGTGGATGTATAAGCTGCATTGAATGTGTCTAGTGAGAAAGTGCCATCTGAAGGATAGAAGGCAATAAAGAATACATCAATATACCCCAGTATACATCCTGGTGCGTGGAGATCTCTCAGAAATACATAAGGACATTGGGTTAATCAACAGTCTCACAAAACGCATAGCCAAAGGTATGAACTATGGAAAATAATGGGAGTATTGCTTTCGGAAATCTGTAGATTTGAAATTCCTGAGCCATATGATATATTTTCATCAAAAATTGTCTGTAGGGTCTTTTTGAAACCTTTTAGACTTTTGGTACTTTAGGCATCCTTGGAAAATGAGCTGCAAGATGTAATTACATGCTTTGTATTCCTCTTGTTTGTTTTAAATCTGATGTCTGAGAATTTTACCTGGTGATTCTTTATTCTTAGGATAGGTGTAAATGAGAAAGTTACTGTTCCTGTGCATCCTCTCCTTTCACTACCCTCTGAATTTCTACTCCACCCTGCATAAATTGTTCTTCACCAGTTCTAAAAGTCCCAACCTGAGCAAGGTCTCCATGTATAGAAATCTTTCCATACTATGATTATCAATATTGTATCCCTGTACCTCTTCTAGTTATGTCATAAATATTTAGGGGAGACTTCCCTGAACAGTAAACAATATTCACTTTTTTGGCACAGGATGATAACATAGTAGCATAATGTTGTTTTCCCACTTTATTCTTTCTTTATTTCCCAAGATGTTTTTATGGGTTTGTTGGGTTTTTTGAGACATCTTAGGCATGGAACCAATATCTTTGGAGAACTAACCAAAATTAGTCCAAGATTTCTCTTTTCAGTGTCCTTTGTAGTGCATGCTTACTTTATCAAGTAATATCCCAAGAACATTATTTTTTCTTCCTTGTATTACAACTCTGTAGAGACTGCAGGTAATAAAGACCAACTATTTACTTATACCTTTGTCCTCTAATTGCTAATTACATTTTTAATTCATGGAATTACCTTTCTCCAATGGCATTTAAAATAATTTCTGTTGAGGAGCACTGTCAAAGACTTTTTGGAAGTTCACTGAAGCTGTATATACCATCAGAGCTTTTCTAAAATAGAGTCTGGCAAAAATCTTCAATGGCCAGAAGAGGTGTGATTTTTCTGCAAAAGGTTTTTCAAAGTCTCTTCTTATAGCTTCTAATATATTTTATTTCAGTCTTTTTCTGCCATTTTTCAGGTGCTGAAGAAACATTTGTTCAAATTTTACTAAAACCAGTTTAAAAATTGAAACATATTGGCCAACTTTAATTCCTTTAATTTAGCTTGTTGTAGGGGGAACTTAAGGGATGACATAGCTAAATAGTACGTCTCGTAGTTCAGCAACATCTGGTTCTAGTGATTTGTTCCTTTTTATTGGATAGATTTGTTTGAAACTTCTGCTGACACATGAATTTGATACAGTGCCTCAAATTCTTCCCTTCTGAAGAAAGGCTGTGTGGATTCTCCCTAAGGCTCTTTGTGATGAATATCAATACAATAACTCATTTAGCAACTTTGCCATGGCTGGATCTTTCTCAAGTGTTTATTAAAATTTTGATCACCTATTTGGCAGGGTCTAACAGGCTTTCTGCTTCTGATGTATTTGAAAAAGTTGGTAGTCTTAGTTATTATCCGCTCAACTAGCTATTCCTCAAAATATTATCTGACATGGTTTATTATGGCCCTATTTGCCCAATGTTACATACTGTAAGGTTTTCCTTACCTAAACAACTTTCACTTTTTGCAGGACCAACTGCTCTCTTTAAATTTCTAATATTCTTATCTACTGTTTAAATATGATGATTTTGTAGGGTAGGGTCAGTCAGGCTCTTTGTGTGAATGTTCAAAAGTCTCTTTGGATTGATATTATTCAATGACCTTGAGATTATAATATGATGCCAGTAAGCAATCTTCATGCCACATGCAAACATTATACCCTTTTAGATTACAGTTATTGAATTATTTTTTAGGAGTGCCCTCAATTTAATGAAATGCTATTGAAGAGGGTAGCATATCTTTCAGGTCCCTTCCAACCCAAGTTGTTCTGTGATCCTGAGAAACTTTCAGTCTTGTTGCATTTAAAAATGTTATCCCTTCTGTCCTATGGGTCCTTCATTGGTCCTCTTTGTACTGCTTAGAACTACATTGAGAGTTGCCTTTTCTCTTATCAATTGCTAATTTGTTCGTCTAGGAGGGTTACAAAAAATCCAGACCCTGTACCGTAACTTTCCTTATACAATATACATGGACATAAATAAACTCTGCAGATACTACCATGCTTTTTGTCCTGTTGGCTCCCTTGCCTCCCTTATGTCTCCCTCCTGTGTCACAGTCATTGTTACTCTCTGAGCTGGACAACTGGTGGGAATGACCTGATGTTATACACTTAATATTACATTCTTGTGGCTTTCACCAGCTTCTGCCTTCTACCTGCTTTTTTAATGTCTTAATTTCTCATTTGGTGTTTCAGCTCATTCAGCCATTGTTAAACTTGTAGCATATGTTTAGAAATTCTTCTAAGTTTCTTGTTAGCCTGCATGTCTGTTTTTACATCCTCTGTTTAAATAATACTTTATTTGAAGCTGTTCTTTGCTGCTTTCTTCATTAGTTGTATCAACTTTTGTTCTTTTATTTAAGGATACAGGTGTTTATAATTTCCTATCTTGAGGATGCAGCCTTCCAAAATCTCTCTTACTTGCCAGCGTTCTTTCAAACTTAAAAAATTTCCATTGGATCTTTTCTATTTTTAGTGTCAGCAGCCTCATTAGTCTTAGTTTAAATGAAGATTATCCTTCCAGCTCTATTTATTTTAAAAAATCCCCACAGAAATCAATTACTTCTTTCCTTTATTACTTTTACTGCCATGCACTGAGACTTAGTTTGCTATTTTTCCTGGTTACATCGATGGTGAGAAAGAGCCACTGCCACAATACCAAGCACCTCAACAGGAAGAACAAGAATTGCTTTTCAGATGTTGTAAGGTTTGAAAATTGTATATAGAAAGTTAATACTTGTATTTGAAATCTGTGGATTTTATTTTTTAATCTATGATGTTCAACTGCTAGGCTTTAAAAGCTACTAAAACCTAACAGAGCAGAGTTTAAGCTCTATTAACTTTTTCTTTCACAAAGCCAAATTGTATTCTTAGCCTATGTATTGGTTTTGTGTGACCTGGTTTTGGTAGCGGAGTTAGAAATGCTGGTAACACCTCTGTCATAACATACTTAAGAATGTTCCTAAATATATAAGAATGTTCTATATTCCCACCATTTCTAATTGTCCCAGCCTTGGCCAGCAGCACATCCATCATTGGAGGAGCCATCAGGGGCTTCTCGCAGAAGCCACCTCTGTGTCCCCCCACGACCATAAACCAGGCCATGCAAAACCAATATGGCATATGTCAAAATTTGACCAAACCTGGAGCCTAGAAGCTCTCTCTGAAATTAATTCTTAAAACATAAATGCTTCTGAAACTGGTCAAGATGTAGAAGTGAACTAGAATTTATCTTTGCAGGATTAAAAAATTTATTTAACTCTGAAATTAAATTTAGTGCAAATAATTTCTTAAGTCAGAGACTAAATTTTGAAAGCAGAGGTCACTGAGGAGTTTAGTTGGAAACTTCTATTTTATGAGTAGCTAAACTACAAGTTCACCTAGGCTCCCTTAAGAAGTCTAAACTGAAAATACTTGAATCCATGAACAGGGAACACTGTGTAGGTGAAAATGCAAATACAATGTCCCAGTTCACTCTTGCCTTAAGTGCAATATTTTTGAAGGCACAAAAGTTAAATATCTGCCCACTAAATGTAAATGAGAATTGTGTCCCGTATGTCTCTTGAGCCTTTGATACACTTCCTTTCAGACTCCAAAATGACTGATGGGCTTCTGAAAATGTTACCCAGATGTCACTTTTTTCTTAAATAATGTTATATTTGAAAAAAGTAACAATTCAATCTCAGACTTATACTTCTGAGATGTAAGCAGAAGTACAACAATCCAGGGGCTCATAAAAATATCTCAGTATCCCAGGGACACAAAGAACATATCACAGGACAAAGAAGAAATCTTCTGATCTCATCAGTTTTCTATCAGTAACTCAAATTTTTAGTGATTATCAAGGACCTTGTAAATCATTATTTATAATTGGATCTACCTCCAGAAAGTTATCTGCAAAGAAGCAGTCACAAAAATTATCAGAAAAATGTTATTTGCTCAAATAAGGAGCACATACCTGCTTAAACAAAACTCCAGAAGAAATAAAGCACGGCTTTAGTATAATACCAAAAAAGTAAGTGGGGTTCATTCAGAGAATCATTCAGAGTATCAGAGTCTATCATAGAATAGTTTGGGTTGGAAAGTACATTTAAAGGTCATCTCATCAAATCCCCACTGCAATCAGCAGGGACATCTTCGACTAGATCAGGTTGCTAAGAGACCCATCCAACCTGACCTTGAATTTTTCCAGGGATGGGGCATCCACCACCCCTCTGGGCAACCTGTTCCCATCTTTCAATATACTCATTGTTAAAAAATGTAAATTCTTATATCTAATCTAAATTGACTCACTTTTAGTTTAAAACCATTAGCCCTTGTCCTATTGCAACAGGCCCTGCTAAAAAGTTTGTCTCCATCCTTCTTATAAAACCCCCTTTAAGAACTGAAAGGCCACAATAAAGTCTCCCTGGGGCTATCTCTTCTCCAGACTGAACAACCTGAACTCTCTTAGCCTTCCCTCATAGGAAAGGTGCTCCAGCCCTCTAATGAACTTGGTGGCCTTGTTCAGACCCACTCCAAGGTCCACACGTTTTCTGTGCTGGGGACCCCAGAGCTGCATGCAGCACTCCAGCTGGAGTGCAGAGCAGAGGGGCAGAACCCCCTCCCTCACCCTATTGGCCATGGATCTTTGGATGCAGCACAGGACACGTTTGGCCTTCTGGGCTGTGAGTACAAATTTATGGCTCATGTCCAGCCTCTCATCACCAGTACCCCAGTGTCCTTCTCTGCAGGGCTGCTCTCAGTTCCTTCATCCCAGAGCCTGTATTGACACTGGGGGTTTCCCTGACCTAGGAACAGTGCCTTACACTGGGCCTGGTTCACATGGGCCCACTCCTCCAGCTTGTCCAGGTCCCTCTGGATGGTATCCATCAAGTGCACCACACAGCTTTGTGTCATCTCCAAACTTGCTCAGGGTGCACTCAATTTCTTCGCCTGTGGCCCTGATGAAGACATTAAACACAGACCCCTGAGGGACACCCCTTGTTGCTGATTTCCATAAGGACATTGCATTGTTGAACCACTGCAGCACCTCATACCCAAAGTTCCCTGAATATGTTCATGGCTGCACGCCACAGTTCGTCTGCTGTTTGTGCTGTACACAGGGCAAATGACAGTCAAACATTTTAAAGTTCTTCCATAGAAAAGCACTAAGCAGTAGGAACAACAGGGGTTTTTTTTGGGTTTTTTTTTTGTTTGTTTGTTTTTAAAGGTCATATTTTAAAACTAAATTTAAAACTAGAGAAGGAGATAGGAAAAGGAGAACAAGCATGGTTATTACAGCTCTAAATACAGAGTAAACCAACAAATAACCTGCAATTTCTGGATCATTTTCTATGGGAAAAATGAATGTCTGTGGGTCCTGGACTAGACTTTTTTGACCTTTAACTAGTTCTTCAACTAGGACATCAGCAGTATTCTTCTCCAACACCATTATTCTTTGAACCCTGAAATTTGGAACAAAATGGTCATCATCTACCTTGGAAATGAAAGAGGTTGTCCTATGTTACAAGCATTTAATTGCAAAATTCCAATAGCTGTCACCTTTGACATCCTGCTTGTGTGAACTGTGCAAGGGAAGGAAAGACGAATGTTTAAAAAGAATCAGACAGGCTCCTGAAGTCTCTTTGATTTATCCCTGTTCAAAATTTGCTTTAGGAAAAGGAGTGCCCTGTACCTGCTTTGAGAAAAAGGTAAAGTAGTTAAAAGAAAATTTGCTTTAAGTAAGAAACTAGTATTTTTCACTAAAATTATCAGTCTGGAGAGAGTGATGAAGCTAATTTTCTTCCTATTTTGGAGAAAGTCGGCCAGGAAAGTAATAAAGGTAGGAAAGCTCACCCAGCCCCCTTCAAAAACAAACCCCTCAAAATAGGGTAAAGCTGGGACTGTCCTGTGTTTTTCCCAAATGTTGTTTTGCTGACATATGTCTAGCCTAGTGTGATTATGCCATGTTTCACTGAATTAATCAGCTAGAATGACATGAATCATAATAAGAATTGACAGCCTACTCTGTTTTCTTTGTACAGGCTTCAAAATTCAGCAATGAGCACCTCTCAGAAGCAGTGGATTGAAATCACACACAGATTTTGGACAGTCATGAACATGAACAATTAAACCCACAGAATGGACTTTCAAAATGAATCGGAACAGTGAGCCAATTCTTCCCATTTTCCCAACAACAAATGGAGTTCTAGACACTCAAGATGTGAATGTTATTCTCTAGATAGGCCAAAATGAAGCAATAAAAATATTTTGCCTACTTTCTAACTCTTGTGTCTTCCAAAGTAATATGAAGGTAGATCATAGCATACTCAAAAGCAGATGCAAGTAAAAGTTGGCAAAAAGTAAAAATTTTTGCTTAATAGTGGGCAATCTCTTGAACTGTGTGCCTTTCTAAAGCTCAAAAATTATCTTATTTGTTTATTTATATGAGTTCTTAAAATCAAACCTTGCTAGCTCTAGAATAAGAAATATTTTTGCATTAAGTACAACAAAAACTTTAACTAACTTCTCCCATTAGAAATACATGATTGAAATAGATCCAGAACAAAACCCGTCCTATACCCAGGCCCCTTTATCACTGTGCAGTTATTTATTTAAAAATCATAAAAAGAATCATTCTTCAAAGCAGCATCAGATAGACTTGTCTCATCAGTACCAGATGTTGTCTAACCTGTTTTTTCCTTCAACAACAGGGATTCACACTTTCCAGGACAATCTACACTAGTGCTTCCACAAGTTTTGGATTTTTTAGCTTCCCTTGTTACAGTTTTTTTCACTTCCCTTAAGTCAGAATTTGTTCCAGCTCTATCTGTAAACTATGCTTTAAGCCTTCTTTGTCATCTTTGTCTTTAGACATCCTTCTATAAAGCCATGAGGTACCGGTAACTCTTCACACTTAAACCTTCCTCAAAATACAGCCCTCCCAGAGGTCTTCCCCACACCAGCTTGCATATTCTTCAGACAGGCTTGTTAACAACCAGTAAGACAAAACTACAATTAACAAAGTAAAGACTGCAGAATTAATGAGCTATGCTATTTAACTCTCCCTCTTTTGGTAATTCAATGTCCTCTTGCCTCTCTGTAATCTCTAGTATATACAAACACCTACACCAGGCTGCTCTGGACAAAGAAAATTATTTTCTTCTCCGTAAATCCCTCAGCTATTGTTGTCACTTTGCAGTGACAGGAGTAATGAAAAACACATACTTCATTTATATTGTGATCAGCTTTTTCTCCTTTCTCTGAAACATTGGGGAATGCAACTTTAAATGAGTGTGATCAGGTGGCCAAGGTGCCTGGGAGGCCAAGAAGGGCCCTGGCATCCTGGCTTGCATTGTGTGGCCAGCAGGACCAGGGAGGTGACTGTGCCCTGTATTTAGCACTGCCAAGGCCATACGTCGAATACTGGGTTCACTTTTGGGCCCCTCACTGCAGGGAAGACATTGAGCAGTAAGTTCAGAGAAGGACAATGAAGGGTGAAGGGTCTGGAGCACAAGTACTATGAAGAGAGGCTGAGGGAGCTAGGGATGCTTAGCCTGGAGAAAAGGAGGCTCAGGGGAGACCTTATCACTCTCTATATCTTTCTGAAAGGAGGTTGTAGATAAGTGGGGGTTGGTCTCTTCTCCCAGGTAACGAGTGACGCCACCAGAAGAAATGGCCCCAAGCGGAGCCAGGAAAAGTTTAGATTAAAAATTAAGGACAATTTTTCATTGAAAGGGTTGAAAAGCACTGAAAGACTGCCCAAAGAAGTTGTAAAGAAATCACTGCTGGTGGTATTAAAAAAATGTGTGGCTATAGCACTTGAGTATATGGTTTATGGTGACCGTGGTGGTAGTGTTAAGATAAGGGTAGAGCTTAATTTTTTTAATGGTCTTTCATAACCTTAATGGTTCTGATTCTATCCAAATGCAGAGAAGAAGCCTTGATAGCTGTGCTGGTGGTCAGGTCACCTGAACTGTGCTTTGGAGGATTCTGAATGCATTTGGTGTGGTTGTATTTTTCTTTCAAATATCTCCATAGTTCCTAGTTTTAGAGAAGCAGCACATTTTTACCCTTGTTATGTTCACAATAGGAACCCTACAGTATGACTGTCAAATCACAGGGGAAAGTGAAAACATAATG
Source organism: Geospiza fortis (assembly GCF_000277835.1). Classification (NCBI taxonomy): domain Eukaryota; kingdom Metazoa; phylum Chordata; class Aves; order Passeriformes; family Thraupidae; genus Geospiza; species Geospiza fortis. The sequence continues at coordinate 6,863,116 of NW_005054307.1, read as the reverse complement.
TCCATTGCTGTTTGGAGCCTTTCGCAAAAGCCCGTGACGACCTACCTGTAACATAATACAATGACTGAGAGACTGAGGCTGGAAGAGGCTGTCAGCAGAAACACATAAAAGCAAGGAAGATGTATCTGTCAGGTAGATTTACTATGTTCAATAAAGCAAATAGGCAACTTGTGTTTTTTAATTTGTTGATCCATGCAAGTAAGATTTCCTTGCATGGGCTATCTCTAATCTAAGATAGAAAACAACCATCCATAAAGTAGGAAGAACTGTATGGCAAAAAATATTTTGTTAATGATATATCACTGGCAATACAATTACATGCATTGTTTTAGTACATGATTAGATAAGTGAACAATTATAGCCATTTTGAACTGGCAAATTTCCTTGGTCACCAGTATCCCTTCAAAGGAACTCTGGCTGATAAAATGTCAATAAAGTGCTGCTGCTCAGGCATATCAGATTGCATTTGAGTACTTATAAAAAAATATTTGCAGTTGTGGTTTGACATACAATAAAATGGAATTACAAAGGAGACCGGTTTACTCTTTGTTAGCAGCAGCTGCAGGTATTAAATCAGCTGCTCCAAGAACAGCATAGCTTACAGAGCACTTCAGCTCATTTTTCTCTACCCAACTGTTTGAATATAGAGTATTTGAGCCAACTTATTAAAACCTTTTGAGGTTTTTACACTGAAAAAAGAGGAAAGAATGAGGTGATATGTAAATTAGACCTGGGATCATCAAGGTTCAGAAAAATAAAATGTTTTAATAAATTAAAATAAATAAATAATTATATATTATATTATTTATTATAATAAATAAATTTATATCCAAATTTTTTTAAATCATGCTTTTTGGACCATAGTCATCTTTCTCCACTCTTCTGTAAAACAATGTGTTCTCCACTGATCTAAACTGAACTACAGTGTGTTTTGTAAGTGACAAAGCACATTTCTTCTGGTAGACCTGAAAATGAAAATTAAAGTCGTCTGTGTCTCATTTTTATTGTGGTTTGCATTTTTCATCCATTTGTGACAAAATACAGAAGCCTGACTTAACAAATATTAGAAATTTGATTTAATGTCAAAGCAATAGCAACACAAATACATTAAAACACACTTTTACAAATAAGGACACTTATGCAAACAAGCACAGGCAGCTTTTCAGTTTCTTTCTCTTAAGATACCTTCTGTGCTCAGGTCAATTTTTTCTATGATGTGTGACTGTGGACTGGAAGACAGCTGTGAAGATTTTATTGTCCAGGTCACAGAGCTGGCTGTAGCACAGTGCAACATCGATGGAAAGCTATTACCATCTAATGAGCATACAGCAGCAGAATGAAATATGTGTTTCAGTCCAAGTGTCCACATCACAAACCCACACATTTGCTGGCAATCCTCTCTGTGTTAAAATCCAAAAACAGGCATGGAATTTTAGCTGGTCTTACTCCTCAGAGATAGCATAACCTTTCAGGTGTGAGGGATGTTAAAAACATTATACAGAAAACTTTACTGACTCATTTAGTCAGTTTATGTACACATAGACAGCAGCAGAGCTGAGTAAATACTGCAAGGAGTACTTGTGCAGAGCTCTTTACATTCTAAATACCTTTTTATTCGTGCTGCTACCCAGGCACTTTTGAGGGTTTTTGTCTGTTTGTTTCTCTTCTTGATAGGAGTGGGGTCCAAAGGCTAATTATCAGAAAGCAAAACTGCAAAATGTGAGGTGAACCTCCTCCTAGTGAGCAGCAGTAATGAATTTCAACTACCATGCAGAGATCGATGGTATTTATCATGCCTAACTTCAGCCATTTCAGAGCTGTACCTGGCTGTAGCAAGGCATCTAGAGTCCTTTTACAGGCATCTGGAGTCCTTCTGCAGTCAATGCATAACCATGAGCAGCTCCTGAAGGTAGTTTATCCAGCCAACCTTACACTATTACCTTGGGGGTTTCTTTCTCTCCGCTCACCAGAGAGAAAGTGTTAAGAATGAGCTTGGATTTGACACAACACCTAGATGGCTAAATGCAGATGTGGTGAACCACATACACCCAGACAAATGTATTCCATCAAGAGCATTCCAGTTAATAATCTGATTTTAAAAGTTTGATGTAATTCAAACCTAAAGCAACATTCTGGGTTCAAGGCAATCAGTTTGGTAGCTTGACAAACAGGCGCAATGTTAGACAGGAAATAAGGACAACAGCCCCTGTTCTGTGGGGAGTGACACCAAGCTTGTAATTTGGCAGTTCCTGACCATGTGCACATGTGAAACTATGCCTTCATTATCTAAATCAATAATTAGGCCAGACAATCCCACTCTCAGAGAGATTTAAACATAGCATCATCGGGCTATGATCTATTGCGTTCTTCAAAAAATACTCTTTTTTAAAGATGATATTTTACTTGTCTCTATCATTTTCTCTAACGTTACTGTACAACATTTTGTGTAACATTACTTGAACCCTCAGATCCTTTAAGAAGGATAGATACTGGGAGGATGGAGGTGTACTCTGTGAGCCAAAAGTTCCTGCTACAACACTTCTACAAAGCGCTTTTGCCAATCTTTCCCTCTTTTTTTTTTTTTTCCTGCACCTATACTGGGAACATGTTTTGTAGCTTCATTATAAAACAACAACATTATTATTCAGGCATGGAGGATATAGTGTCCCTTCTACATGAACCTAAACAATTTTTGATCCACAGGCTGACTTTTCAGGGCCTAGCTCTAGAAAGCTTCTTTTTTATCCTGTCAGTGGGGTAGATGTAGAAGTCACTTGGCACAAGCACATGTACCTTCTTGTTCAACTTGCTGATGAGCAGCTCCAAGGAAAGAATGAAATTATATTATCTCTCCTCTCTTTTTTGAGAGAATAAACGAGGGAAAGGACAGGAATCTTTTCAATTGTATACAACATAAACTTATGTCCCATATCTCCTAAGCAACACCATAGAGCTGTACAATTTGAAGAGTGAATGAAACCTATACAATTTTTTAAGAGAATTCTTTTTCAGGATACTACCACACTATAAAGCCCTGATCTGTTCTTCCCACAGCTTTTTTTTTCTAAATAAACTACTCTACCTTCTAGTTTTCACTTTGCTCCTTATGCTTCACTTCTAAATGCTCTTCTACCCCTAAATAGATAATATTGAATATTTTGAGATTTTCCTTCATTTTCCCCTGCTTTATTTCCTCAGTTCTTTGAGTTTTCAACACATCTTTTAGAAGTGTTAAAGTGTCTCTTGGAAGGGTTAGGAGGGCCTTAAAAAGAAGGAGGAATTCAAGCTCAAGGTACTCCTTGAAGAAGAGAGAGTAATGTTTGCAGCCATTTCATGAATTAACTACATCCATGCGGAGGACATTGAAAAAGTATGAAGCTAATGAAGGGTGCGGATCTAGATCAAAGGAAAGTAGGACATTTTTTGTGTTTTTTGGGAAGATACAATGAATCCAAGTGGTGCGCACAGAAATGAGATTTCTCAGTGGGAATCCTGTGCAAATCATTAGGAAATGAAGTTTGTTTCAGTTTCTTTTTAAAAAGCCAGGAGATGTTGGACAAGCCAGCAGGAGTCTTCTCGGAGACCTGAAACTGAGTCCTGAGGTCACATCCTTACTACGAGGCAAGATCATGAGAAAACATGATAGGTGCTGCAAAATCAGATTTTTTCAGTGGCCCTGGAAGCAGGATTAATGATGTGTTGGAGAGACACACCGCCTACTCTGACTGAGCAAGCTGGAGATAACCAGGTGAAAAAGAAAAAGCCTCTGGAAAGTCTTGTCTCCAAACAGTGTATATTTTAAGCAGAAATAAACCAGCATGTATTGGATTTTTTTGGTTTCCCTTAATAATTATCTTACAAGTCATAACCCCCTGCCAGCACTAGAATGGTATATATTACATGAATTACATCTGCATGCTCCTGGTTCACCTTTGTGTTGCACTGGTTTAGTACCTTCACATTTCTGACTAATGTGAATTTGAGAGCCTGTAAAGTACAAGTAAAATGTAACAAAACTCTGGAGAACTGCTTAGAATCTGGCATTAGGTCTACCGAGAATTGCTTTCATAGCAGTTTGTTTGCAAGCAAAAGAGAGATTCCATTTGGTCCATGTCACCTTACCAATAAATGCTATCTTGGCATCCTGAATCCTCGTAATAGAGATTTCCCCATTTGTAAGATGTCAGCATAATCATTCCAAGCAGAAAAAAACAGAACTAATCAAGGTACATAAAGCAGGGGAAAGCAGAGGAAAGATCAGATTTTCAGGAAAAAACCTGAATTCTTTGAAGTCTGCATTTGAGATGAGGAGGCCATTGACAGACATGTAATTACAGACAGAAAACTGATAGATGTGTGATTACAGACAGATGGTTAGCTCAGCAGGAGTTTCTGACAGCTGGGCTCCAGCACTTCTTCTCCTAAGTCTTTATGACCTGATCTTTCTTCAGCACATAAATATTCATGTACTTACATTTTTATGTATGATTCAGGTGTAAACCAAGTAATAGTTCTACAAGGTGCTGAACAGTTTTGCCTTTAAAATTAACCATGAAAACTTATGCCAGGTGATTAAATTTCAGCAGGCCTGCTGGCTTTATTGGTTTTTGTGAATCTTTCTAATGGATTCGCTGCCCTGTGTCTCAGCAGTCATGGGTAGGTTTTATTTAACCTGACTTTGGCCAAGTGAGGTGTCTATTTTAAGAGAGCCTTCAGGGGACTCTTTGACTCCCTAGAGAGGAATGACAACCTTCAGAAGGAAATTCCTTGTGCCCTAGTAAGAAGTCTCAAGCATGTGGGAACAATCATGCCTGTTAAATAGTTTGGATTAATTTTTACATTGGTTAATAGTAAAAAAAAAACCTGAAAACATTTGCCTAAATCATGTTCTCTGGGACATTAAAAAACTAAAAAATAGAAACTCTTCTTGTTTCCAACAAACTTCTCCAAACCAAAAGCAGTATGATGCCTAACTCCAGCTGAGGCTCTTAGAGCACTTCTGTGTTCATCAGTTGGGGTGCATCATTGAGTTATGCACAAAATCCTAGACAGGCAGCAGACTTTCATTTCTACACAAAGGACCTCAAAATAGGAGGGAAGTAGCAGTTTGCTTTAACCAGGTTTCCAAGCTACATAATCTCTGGTGATCATCTAGGGGCAATCTAAAACAATCCCATGAGACAGAAGTCTGCTCTTCCCTTCCTTTTTCTCATCCTTAGGTCCTTTAAACCTCCCTGTTCATTCTTTCACTCTTCATACCAATTTCCTCATCATAGGCAGGGTGATAGATTTCTTTGATTTATTTTATAAGAGTTGCAAAATGTGAGGCACCTTAGACAGTGATATATGAGACAGATACTTCTCTCATCATTACTTAAACTTTTTACAAGTAGATCAAACTTTGTCTCATTTTTCATCTCAGTAGTCTGAGTGCCTTGATAGTTGTAAATGAGTTAATCTGCATATGTGGCTATGAGGTCCATCAGACATCACTTGTCTGATATTTTATCTTAAAAAAAAAAAAGGCTGTTCTTTCTGATTTTTTTCCCCTAAGGTAACTTCATATTTGCTAAAGAAACATAAAGCAGAAACACGAAACAGTTCAAGTTAAATGTCTGTAGATGGCCTTCTAGTTTTGGACCTCTGCTCACATATATTTAGCAATTAGTCCATTGTGTTCATCTTGCAGTCAAGTCATGCAGTGTTACATTGTGCTGTGGTTTCTATAGACAGCCCAATAGCAAAATGAACAGTGTGAATTTGGAAGCAGTAACCCCTTTTGCAGAGCTGTCAAAACCGCACACTGACAACAAATATTTCCATATCTTTAATTAAAATGTATCTCTGTCTTGTCTGCATTTGTTACATGCTAGATTTTCTGCACTTGTCTTGCAAGCTCTGCTGAATGTAGTTGCTCCAGAGAGAAGTAAGGCAGGAATAATTTATACCACTCAATCCTTGCAGTAAGGGCATGGTCCTAATTTTAAATGAAGAGGAGACTGGCCATGAGTGATAGGTATTGTTTGCTCTCATTTAATTTTGACAAGATTTATTGCCACTCATTTATAAGATCTGCCTTAAAATGAAATGTATCTTATGATAAGGCCCAGAAAAAATAACTTCAGTCTTCCTAATTTCTACTTGTATACAGTTCTAGCACACAGATCTAGAACAAAACCCATACAAGAAAAGCACTGGCATTATTTCAACTTCGCCAAACGAGTCAGCAATTGTTCCAACTTCTGAGATACAAAGTTACACACTAATACTTTAAACCTGGAAAACTGTTACTCTACTGGAGACAGTGAAGTCATCACCTGCAAGAACCTGTAGTTAACACTGTCTCCTGGAGGCATCCAAAAAGAGTCTGTTGTATTCTCCTTTAGACTCATTGATGATGACCCCCTAAAACTGTGCTCTCTGGTACATTGCACAGGACATCTTTCCATGTTTTCAAATGGAGCCCACGGAAATCTTTACTCACCAGCCAGGTAAATGTGTGTCTCTTGGAATAAAGCAAGAGTGAAAAATCCATGGTCTAGTCTCCAGTACTGATTTTATGGCTCCCAACCATGCTATTCTTGTATTCCTTATTCCTACATTGTAAAGTGCAGATATCCAATTTTCTATGTGTGTCTAAATGGCCTTAGAAAAGATGGTTTCTCATCTATGCATAAAACAAAA
>NW_005054307.1:6850887-6856422 GCF_000277835.1 Geospiza fortis | reverse complement strand
AGATAAAACAACATGAAAAAGAACAGCAAGCGCTATTTGAAATCTGCAATTTTTTAAAAAAGCGTATAACTGTATGTAAAGAGTTCACCTGAGAAGGCCAGTTGAAAAGAAGGGGTTCCTCATGTGCAATTCCTATCTTTATATATGAAAATGGTTTTGATTCTGTTTAACTGCACTGATTGTGACAATATAGCAAAGCAAATTATGACTGAGCCTGGCTGGTAGATTGTTTGATGCAATGTAATTCTCAATTTCAGGAGTGCTACTTTCTCACAAGAATGTAGTGATCTTAGATCTCTGCTATAGTGATAGTCCTTGCTGAAAAAATTCCACCTTTGTCCCTTAATGAACAGGTATTTCTTTAGTAATCACAACAAAAGACTATCAGAAAATAACTATGAAGTTCATAACCCTCTCCAAAGAGTTGATTTTTTTTTGAAAGACAAGTTTGGTTTTGTTTTTCTCTATTGATTTCAGTTTCAGGCTTCTGGCCTGGTGTATTACAAATGCAAGTACAATGCTATCCATCTGCAGTTAGCTGCTTAATTCAAAGGCTCCTGCTGGTGTTCTTCACAGCAGAATCCTCCCTGAGCCTGACTGCCAATTCAAGAGTGGAATTTCTAGTGCAGTACATCCAACTGATGTCTGCCTCAATTTTTCCTGAATCATTAGACATTTTAGTACTAGGGAAAAAAAATCTGTTAACCCAATTATAATTTTAGGACTCCTTCTGAGATGTCAGATTTTCTGAAGGTACTGCTAACTTCTGTTATTTCATAGAAACCCTTCAAGTAAATATGAAAGGCACTGATTGTCCAGTTTCATTCCCATATCATTTCCAAGCACCAAAGTACTGTAAAATTAGCATGTGATCATTTTATAATCACATTGTACAGCAGAGTTTCCACATCCAATGTTTCTTGTCAGTTTTTCTCCGGTGTAAGTTTCCTCATGTAATAATGAACAATTTGTAAACAAATATGAAAGGAGATTTGATTTCAGCTTACTTGGGACTATATAAGTTAGCCAGGTGCAGATCTAGCGCAAAATGGAACCAGTCCCATAAATGGAAAGAATCCACCTCTTAAGAATTATTTACGTCATAATATCTTTTGCCTTAGCAGATCCTTGCATTTTTTATTGCAATCCTCTAAAAAACAACTTAGTTTAGTAAATATTTATAATTTTTGAGATAGTGGATATCTTCAACTGCTTCAAACTGAGATGGAATCTGTATCTTTAAGTACTGGAGACTGCTAAAATGCCTAATACAGTCCAATTAATTTGTAAACACCTGGTTCTCTGGAAGCAGGATTTTGTTCTACTTTCTTATGTGTTGTTGGCCTATGTTTCTCCATTATATTACATTCGCTTTTTAATACCAAAGGTATATCAGTAATTTCCTGTAGTCAATAATTTTATTCACATATAAAAGATGGCTATGTAAAGCAAGATAATGAATTTTTGGCATGTTCTTCTAAAATAGCTAAAGGGTTCAGTGTTATCCCCTTTGCAGTTACATATGAACATGCTTGTTATATAGGAGCACAATCTTTTAAAAGAAGCTCTTGTGTGAAACTGGGCACCAGAAGATATGGATCCACTGTAAAGTGCAGAAGACAAACTTTAGGTTGATTCATTCAAATGACTCTTCAGGATCAAGGAACAACACTTATGAGTTATATTTAATTTTTTTACAATTTTTTTACTGCATTACAGAACAGCCTGTTATAAATTAATTCTACTTGGTTAAGATAAATGAAGCTACTGGGGAATATTTAAAAACTGTAAAATTATCAACCAGTAAGTTGGGGTACACATTTATTAACGGCACTAAGTATTTTCTTAAGAAAATACCTGTCCTATTTCTTCAGTATTTGGAATTATTTTAGGATTTTTATTATTTTTTGTTGTTACAGTGCATCATGAAACCCTGATTTGCTTATTTGTCTATGAACACCCATTACCATCAACTTGTAACTCCAAAAAAAATTACTGGCATCCCATATAGTCTGAAGTGCCCCTGATTTTGTTGAATTTAATTTCATTACTTTTCTGCTATGTCTTAATTCAAAAGGTATTTTTAATCTCATTTTAAGCATGGACATTCTACTAAATTAAAGTAAATAAACCATAATCTTTTGCATTTTAGCAATATTCTTCTGTAGGCTCCACAGGTAATGTATTAAGTGTTCATTGGTTTTCTTATCTTTGATCAACTCAGTCTTACTAGGGGTATGTCTGTAGTCCACTAAGTCGCAGAGTTGGGTTGTTGGGTTGTTTTTTGACAAAGTCTGAAACTAGTCCAATTCTGCTAACAGAGTTGCAATATCTGGGCTGTGTTTGTGTGGTTTGTAGACTTAAATGAATTTTATTGAAAGATTTAAAATTTTCATGGTTTTTTTTCTTCATACTAATTTCCACTGTTGGTAGAAAAAGAAGTTATTTTGAGTTTAAATTTGTGGTTTAAGCCAGAAATCCTTATGACTTTCATTTATAATCCAGAAATCCTCACAGCTTTCTTTTATCCTACATGAAAAGTATAAATAACGCATTATAATGCCCCCTGCAGGAACATTGGCAATTGCCATCTCTTTCAACCATCATCTTTTCAGGGAAGCGATCTGAGAAATCTCCTATTTTAGTTCATTCCACAACTGACTGCTGTATTAGTCAGTTAGACCAAGATACCCTGTTCAGAACATGGAAAACACAAGGAGATAGGATTCAGATACCTAGTTCCCTATTTCACCAGGAGAGCACACTGTTTTTCTCTTTGGGGCAGGTCAGAAAACATATCCTGTGTCTATCTACAAGCAGACATCAAATGTGTTCATTGCCCATGCAAATTTGGAGCTTTACACTGATTTCAGTCTTCCACAGATTGGTAGTTTGAGTTAATGTGCAGTTTAGATAAAACTCTAATGTGCAGTTTAGATAAAACTCCTCTGCAAAAATATCTTTGTGTTGGCCCAATGGCTGGTGCTGGACTCATTGTATTTGTCACTTTAATGGAATGGGAGAGCTGGGGTAAGTATGAGGGGGTGTGCTCCTTACACAGAGTAAAACGTGAATCAGGAGGGTTTGAGCTGGTGAAGATGGAATGACCAAATGTTTTACCTGTTATTCCTACAAATGGCACAGTTTTAGGAAAATATACAGTCCATTTGGAGTCACAAGAAGATGAAAACAAATTTAAAAACCCAGATCAATCAATCAAACAAACAAATAAACAAACAATACCCAATATAAAAAAACCACCAACAACCAAAAAACTCACAGCCAAATGAAAAAAAAAAGAAAATAAGGGCAAAAAATAACCAGACAATTCACTATTTTTAAATACAACACTACAGGAGAGAGCAACCAAAAGCAGCCTCACCTCAGCCTGATATCTCTTAATTAACCAGGACAGTGGTCTTCTCCCCAGGAGCAGTGGAATTTAATCCTATGCATTACTCAACCAGAAGGATGTGATTTTCTTTGGAGAAGCTCTTGTGGGTCACAGAAATTTTTTTTCTGAGAGATCTTCACATGTCTTAAATAGAGACTAAAGAAAGACAGAAGAGTGCTGAAACTGGAGTTTGTATTTCTTTTATAGTATCTGTATGTGCAGTCTCTCATTGACTGTGAGGCAGCAGAACCGTGTCTCAGACTGTAGCCTATTTCCTCAGCAGTCACCATCTGCTAGTAGACACAACCACTCCCCTTTCTGTGTTCTTTTTGTGGTATTTGGTATGATTGATAATGATGAGAAGGCGATGGTACTAGAAATCAAAGATGTGGAATAAATACTGGTCACTGGTGATTTAAAACAGCAGAGGACTTGATGCAGAGTTCCTTACCTAGGGAGACGCCAGGACATACTTGCCTCCTTGATGAAAACAAAATATTTAAATTCCCTGAATATTCTACTAATATGTGATTCAGAACAACATAGCTGGATGAGCTAACCAAATTCCTAAAATGGATTAACCCAACCCAGCTGTCTCATTTAAGGATGATTTAAAGCTAATGAAAAATAAAAATTCCACTTTTAAAAACTTGAAAGAATAGCTCAATGAACATGCACACCTGTTTTGTGAAACTAGTTGAAGTTGCTGATCTGAAACCATCTGAATGAGCACTGAGTTTGGAGTTCATCTCTGCTGTAACTCTAGCATGAGCGCTCAGTCTCTGGAATTACAGTGGCCTCAACATGGCTGAGGGTGTTTAGACAAACTTATGCCATGTATTTAAGGAGTTTGTGAGTCAAACTGGAGGAAATACACCTCATTCTCCCACTAAAATAATAGTTAAAATCTATTATATTACTCTCAACTCATTCAAACAGAGAAATTTACCCTGGCCATCACAGGTATTATCAGATGCTTAAGCATTGTTGCTTTTCCTTTGATCTGTTTTTAGAAAATAATAGATGATTGAATTCTTCAGATATTTCTCAACATATGGGACTTTTGCTGTTTAAATTCTGAAGAGAGTGAGGAAGAGATGTAATCTTGAAGCATTTAAAAAAAATTAAAAACAAAGCACCTGTGTTTTCTGGCTGGGCAACAGTGTATCAGCCAAAATAACTGGTTTAACAATTCTGCCTGCGGTAACCTAGCTCCCCATAATTAATTTCATAATTGTGAAAAAATGCAGATTTTCTGACATCATCTCAGTGCAATGTTGGACATATTGTACTGCAGAGAATCCAACAATAACCACTTATTTTTACTCTCCATGATCTGACAAGAATCGATTGACTCAGACTGCATATGGTGGCAATACATTTTAATTTGGGCTTTTTGGCTCAAAATCTAGACACAAATAATACATGTATATTTTAGTGCAAATTAAATTGTATCTATGAACTTGTATTCTTTCTTTCTCTATTCCTGCTTTTCAAAACAAATCAAAGAACCAGAGCTAGACGTTTCAGAGGCCAGAATCTGAAAACTAGATGTTGGACTCTGTGGAAGAGAAGAAAGGTGTTACCTCCCATTTTGCGGTTTGGACTTTTATTTAAATGTTATCAGTGGGGTTTTTTTTTGGTTTTTTTTTTTGGTTTTTCCTCTACAGTCCCAATCTCAGTGGTAATGGACTTGTATCCTATTACTTGTTTATTACTAATTTTAAACCACAGTCCCAATCCCTCAATTGGGCTCCCAATTCCTCTGTGTCACATATGAGTAAAATCTGAATTTCAACACTCATATCTCCTTCTGCAGCTGACTGGGCTGTTACAGAAAGAACTTTTGGACAGGAAATGATATATCCTCAAGGAACTGAAAGCAAATCTAGGACATAATTACTACAAAGAGTGCAGCAAAGCCCTGATTCTGACCTTGGCCATCCTAATGCAAATCCTTAATATGATCCTCTCAAGTTTCTCTGAATGGATAGGCAGAAGAATATAATTTGACTTTTTTGTCTACAGGGGCCTATTCTGAGAGTGCTCTTGTGTTTTTCATCATGTGAGAGCTTTCTGCTGAGAAACTAGCAGGTGGCACTCAGCCTGACATTTCTGCCTTATTTTGCTTTACCTGATCT
>NW_005054307.1:6834528-6850877 GCF_000277835.1 Geospiza fortis | reverse complement strand
GCACATGGGCACAGGTCTCTGAAGGGAACAGAGAGGATGCAGCAAATGAAAAGGGGTAGGGCTGGTGCCCATTCAATTCCACCTGGCTGCCTGTCTCCAGGGTGACTGTCATTATCAGAGAACACAACAGAGTCCTATTTTTAACTTGAGTAAAAAAAAAAATTGCACTCTAGTTCATATTGAAAATCAGTTTAATAACAAACTCCTATCTGGGAGAGAATGTCTAAGAGTCTGCAAGATCAACTTGTTGAGAATGGCCCAAGTATTTTAAAAGTAAACAAAAGCTCAGTTGTTATTGACACGAATCTTTCCAGACTCCTTCACTATCCTTCTGCCTAGCATAATTTAGAATAGAGCGGGAAGGAGATATGGAGACAGAAATGAAAAGGAAGGGAAGTGAAAATGGACACAGAAAAGGAGAAGATGAAAGTAAAGAGATGGAGAGAATAACCTCAAAATTCTTCTAAAAAGATCTTAAAAATTGCATGTCACTTCCAATTCCTCAAACACAACCCATGATGGAGAAGCAATGTAAACTTTCTCATGATCTAGCCTTCAGTTTCTTCACATATTGCATAATAGGGAACATTCATAAAGGGATTATAAAGACTAACAAATGAATAATGACTATTATATGCATGCTATAGACCTGAATGATATGTACTACACCTGGATTTAGGTGTTGCAGTAGAAACGTTATACACAGTTAGAAGAAATACCATAAACCTCAATTCCTTTATGAGAAGCTTACTTGGTTTTGCAATTCAACTTCAATATACCAAGAGTTGTCAAAGATTTAAAGTTTCATCATCTCTGCAACTAAGTAATTGCAGTCAAAAAGTCATAATTCTGAGGCAGTATTTTAATTTTTATTGACACTACATCATGTGGTCTAGCTGATATTTAATGGGAACTGAACTACAGCAAGATTTGTCAGCACTGTAGGCAAAACTAACAACACTACCTACAGATGAGTTATTCTGATGCTTTATAAGACTGCTACTAGTGGTGTACAATTTCATTAAAATATGACTTCTGGAATGAAGCTATCCATATCCTCTGTTTCAGTCTGGTTAGCCTATGTTGTGGAAGAAACATTTTACATGTTTCCAAGAAATAGGTCACCAGCAGTATATTATCTTTGCGTTATAAATACCTAAAAGTGACTTAATGAACAGATTCAAGTGTCATATTTTGTAGCAGGGATGAGTGAGGAACATAAATTTTAGAGTCTAGAAAAAACTTACGAAATTATACCTATTTGTAAGAACTTGAACAGCCTATAGTCTGTTTAAGTTTTGAAATAATCTGTCTCACCTGATCGTGCTTGTATTCTTGAAATCACGCCCATAATAATGATCATGGGCATCTTCTACCTGGATGCTAATAAACCACAGCTGCAGACAATATCCAAATTCAAGCTTTCACTGCTGTAGCTTGGTACCAAGGCAAGCAGCCCCCTAGGGTTCTGCCTATACTGTTCAGGGAACATGAACCGAAGTGGATGAAGTGACCGTAGTGGAAAAAAATATTCATGGCTTATAGGAGTAGCAGCCTTTGAAGGAAATTATAAGACCAAGACTGGGAATCAGGAAGATTAGAAGCATAATGAAAAATTTGGACCAGTGAAAGTAGGGACTGACAGCTGGGACTCATACCAGGAATGATGGGGAAAAACGAAGGACTGAGGAAGAGAGGAGAGATGGGGTAGTTGTAGAAATGAGAAACACTGTGCAGAATCAGGCAGTGTAGGCACACAGGGGTACTGGTGTGCTCACACTTCCCTAGGACATCTGGAGCTGAGCTGAACATCTCTCCCCTATCTCTAAACACAGTGGAGCTCAGTGGGAAAAGGCATGTATCATCCCATCTTGTGTCTGCTCCATATTAACTTGTCCATTTCAGCAATTGCTCTGTTGTTTGCTAGGCCCAAAGTCAGTTTTGTGTTTGACAAAGGTTTACTCTTGCCTAAGGTGACCATCAGTTTTTAGACTAGTGTGATTTTCTGTATGAGAGAAATGGTAGAAGGTTATGCAGAATCACAGAATCACAGAGTGGGTAAGGTTGGAAAGGACCACAGTGGTCATCTGGTCCAATCTCCTGGCTCACACAGAGCTGAGCAATATTTGGGTTTTAGACAGCTTGCCATTACATGCAATTGCACAGCACCAAAAAGACAAAGACACACAGTAGTTCTGTAATAGTGTGAGGAGGTAGCTATTGTCAATGGTGATTAAGAATACAAATTACTCTGAGGATCATCCACTGAAGTAGGACAGACATGCTTAATGTCTCAGTGATAAATCAGTTGTTTAAAATACTCATATGTGTCACCAGGTTCCTATCACACATTTTTTAATCCTCTATAATCATGCTAACATTTGAAGCCAAAAATGTGACAAGAGCTTTCATCCTAACTGTGGCTCAGGTCACATTTGACTACGTGCTTCAAGTTCAGTTTACTATAACATAGAACAGTCTTGCCTAAAAATGGCCTGGAAAAGATGCAAGCCCCTGTGAAGCATATGTAGACTGAAAAACCTGCATCAGGGTACCAAGCTCAAAGTGCTGCTAAACTGAATGTCTCAAACTAAACATGAGCTGTGTATGTGCCAAGTATCTGCTCCTAAAGGTTGTTCTAGGAGATGTGTGTATTAACAGTCATGTTAGCTGAATGCTGGTTCAAAACCAAATTAAAATACCATATTTTTACAGAACTGGCTAACATCAAAGAAGCTCATGTAGCTCGCTCTCTGTTTGAAACCACATAGCCCTGCCCAGAAAACTCAACTGCAAGTCTTGACAGCTTTGTCAGAAATCTGATTGCATATTTCTGACAGCAGACAGGAACAGGGAAGCTCTTGTGAATGAATGCTAATAAAAAAATAATCTTAACTCAATTCTAATGTGTACAGCTCCACAGCAGCTACAATAGGCACGTATTTGCTTTCAGTTCAATTTTCCCGTGAGAATAAAACAGGCAGCATTTTCACTTATTTGGCTGCATCTAGAAGAATGATGTCCACAGAACTTTAGGGATATGGGTTTCACTATAGTTAATTAAAGAATGACTCCTTAACTTATACTACCAACTGTTATGATGAGAGATTTTTAGAGACAGTTTTCTCAATTTCCCTTTGCATTGTCAAATCAAACAACAATTAACACTGTTAGAGAGATCTGGCTACAGCCGTATTTTTCAGCTTCTTTCCTAAAGGGAAATGTAAAAGGAAGACTATTTTCTTCAGCAGTGCAATTAATTTTTATGTTAAAATAACTCAAGTATTAAAAACTACCCTTACAACATATAGACAAAACATTGATTTTATGGCAGCAAATAAAAATTGTTTAAGAGGTATGGACACAGAAAACATGCACATTTTCAAATATGATCATATGCAAAAATAATTTGCTGTAATAAATGTTAATACTTAGCATCAAATAACATAGAGAGTAAGTAAACTAGTAATATATGTGTCTCAAAGAAATTTTAGTATAGTAGAGTGTTTAGTATAACTTCCCTCTAATAGAGTAATGATTTTTAAAGTAATGTCATTTATAGAAGTCAACAGAATTAACTGGCATAAAGTCAATAAAAATCCTTATATTAGGCCTATATTTGGAAGGAAGAAATGCTAATGGTGACATCATTTACTTTTTATTTCAGAGAAATAGCTGCCTCTTGATGCTTTTGAACATGTGTAAGACAAATCCAAGACCTTTAACAGAAATTGTTATGGTTTCTAACTTTTGTTCCAGGCAGGCTAGGACTAGAGACACAAAGCCAACTTTGCATCTGGCCTAACTTCACTCACAAAATTTGGCCAAACATAAATTTGTCTCATTGATTTCATGTAAAGGTCAGATCTTGTGGGGTGCTCATGTTTCTTTCAGAATAAAATGTAATATGTGAAGTCTGTAAAACCAACATTCAGAACTGAAGGCTCTGAATTACTATTCTTTCTATAACTTCCACATAAAAGACTGAGTTTGCATTTTCTAGGGTTGTTACAGTAGCGTATTTACAATAACTATTTATTTATTTTTCATATTTACTAGAAAAATATTTTTTTACATGGATACTATACAAACACCAGAGAAGGTATCCTATTTTAAAGACTACCTGTATAGATTCAAGAGACAGGAAAAAAAACCAGCCATAATAGCAAACAAATACATCTTGACAATGTCAATTTTGAGAATGTGCCCCTCAGGTTTGCTACTTTCAACCATTTAGTTTATTGCAGATATAGAAAAGGTTCTGGAAACAGCTCTTGCAGAGTTATAGTGGAGAAAATAAAGGTTCTGTGACCCAGCTGAGGAACAAAGCCTGTGAAGATTGCACATAGGAAACACCAAGGAAGAAAGCATGGAAAACAGATTGGAGAGCAGCAGATAACTGAAAATAACAGGCTGGCATGTTTGATGAACCATCAGATTGGAGAGCAGCAGATAACTGGAAATAACAGGCTGGTATGTTTGATGAACCATATGGATTGATGGGATGACGTAAAAAGAGGCAAAATAATCCTAATAGTGCAGAATTGGTAAGCCAGGCCAACAAGTTTGTTTGCAGCAGTTATTTCCAAGATTCATCTTGGAAGGATGATAAATATTTGTGAGAAATCTTTTGAATTGCCATGGTTAAAGTAAATGAGCAATTTCCTAAAAGATTCACTGTTGGTATGAGCTTTGAACATAAGAATCTCTGATTCACCTATATTTTATACTAAACACTATAAGCTTTTCACTCACTGGAGTGTGAGTGAAAAGAGATCACTGAACTGTGATCTCTGTACAAGTTCTCTATTTTTTTCATTACATCTGCTGAGAATTTGATATTTCCTACATATAACTAAGATTTCAGCAATGTACACAGTTGTGCAATGTACACAACAGTGAAAAAGCATGCGCAAAAGCACTTTATTTCTAGTTGCTTAAATACTTCTACAATGAAAAAATGAAAATCTTTTAACCTATTCCACAGAAGGCATAAGCTGTGGTAACCACATCTGCAGAACTTCAGTTTAAGGTGTTGCGTTTTATGTTTACAGCTCCGATAATGTCTTCTGTGAGGACCTGAATGCTTAACTGGTTTCTGTAGGAATAAACTGGAAGGTGTAGATGAGTTGGAGGTGAGTGGAGGCTTTAGTTGCTTGGCACTGACCATAAGGAATGCAAATGGAGGTTTTGGCAAATTCCCCTAGCTCCAGGTGATTTCTGAATACCCCATCTGAGACAGTAGCTGGTGAGTTAGCCAAGTTGCACAAGGACAGCTTAGGTCTAAGTTTTTCTTTACAGGTATGAGTAAGAAAAAAGCACACATGAGAACCCTTCAACATGTCTTAATATGGAGCAGAAGGGAGGTAATTTCCATGCTTTGGTCAAGAGTCTTAGTGCCAGACTGCAGCTGGCATAAGCATATTTCAGTGCACACCCTTAGCTCGAGATAGTCCATCTCTTTGCAGCATGTCAATGCTGCAGCTGTGGGACCCTCACCTCTTAAATGCAAGACTTGTTTCCCTATTACCCAAATACTGTCACATATTTGGAGCAGCTCTGTGATGAAGGGGTCTTTGACTCCCAGTTTTCTTCTTGCAGTACGTTGTAAGCAGAGTGACACAATTGATAACAACTGAACAGAATTGTCACATACAAAGGAATTAAGACACATCTGTGTTATGATGTTGCAGGGTATCCACATGCTTCCTGAATGGTTGCAATAGTGGTGATGAGAGTTGCGCTGAAGTCAGAGGCAGAGGCAAAAAAAAGCATATTTCTGCAGTGACATGTGAGCTGAAATAGATGTATGGTTTTCACTCTCCAGTACAGCAGCAGTGAAAGGATGTGTGTAAAATACCAGTAGGAATGCTGCAAAGAAAATAACTCCCTGTGTTTTTGGAGGATCTCATGTGGCAGCAGTCTAAGCCTGCGTTTCTCTCAAATGGAGAGTATCCAAAAGTTAAACCGTCTGCTGGGGCCTATAGTCAAGACTAAGCACTCAGCCTATCAGCCAAGAGACATGACTGATTCCTGGTTTTACAACCAAAAATGTTAAATTTTCTCTCTCTCTCTCTCTCTCTCTCTCTCTCTCTCTATTTGTTATGCTCTTTGTGAACATTTTAATCTAGACTCTCTTAGGAGTAATAACATCAACATGGTTTTTTATGCTGAAGTACCTGTTCTACCTGTTGGTATATCAGACTATTTCCCCCCTACATGTTCAGAAAGAAACTGTAAGGAGAGAAAAAAAGGAAAAATAATAGAAATAGACAAAAATGTTTGTACAGAAGATGGAGCACACAATTCTGAGTTAGCTTCTTTTCAGGTGCAAACACATACTTTTCAGGCAGTGTGACTAACATTTACACACCTGGGCTATTACATCCCTATTAAAGATTGCCACAGTAAACTTTTTTGTTTTAGGAATATTAAAAATTTCTGCTTCCTAACCAGGCATATTTTTAACCTTCATTGCCCTATTTCTGGGGGGGGTGGGGAGATATATTATTCTTTTGTTTTTTGTTGAATAGTCAACATCCTGTTCTAGGAACAATTGGAATAATAAAGACTTTCTGGCTCTCTAGAAGTCCTTAGGTTATTATTATGCTTTTTGGATAATGGTCACCCTCTGTTTAGATTTGCTGAATGCATTTATCCTGGCTGACAGGCCTTCTGATACCTTTAGAGTTGACTGCAGGGCTGTGTGTGAGGGGGAGCATGCACTGATTCTAACAAAACACCTTGTTTGCATGGTCTGTCCCTACACCCGGGACGTGCTGTTTTCTCTCTTTTGTTTAAGTAAGCACCACAATGACCCGTTAGACCAAACGACCTTATACTGCTGATAACAAACTGCCTGAAGGAGTATTGACCACAAATACAAACCCTGGTATTTGTCACTCTCTCTTTGTGGAGCTTTTCAGAGGACATTCCACTTCCAGCTACTCCAGTATCAGACCTGCACTGATGTGACTGAGTGGAGCTGTGACTGACTCACTCACAGGCCAAGGACGACCTTGCCAAAGCCAGTGCTCACCACAGATTTGTGTTTTTTTCTTGTTGTAAGCAAGAACTGGATGAGAGGGGAGGATTTAGAAGCTGATCACAGCAGAACGTGACTGCAGTACCTGCTTTGACCCTTCTGAGAGGGCTGTCTCCTCAGCAGCTGCTAGGAAGCCCTAGGAAGCCCTTAGTCCAGGTACCTAAGAAACTGAAACAGGAGAATTTAAAACCCAACCTCCACAACACGAGTGAAGTATTGGAGATCTCCAGCCTAACAGCTGTTTTTTGTGGGTGAACTCCTGAAAAATAACTAATGTTTTTTACGGTATATGATGAACTTGTGTGATTAAGTTCTATATAAAAACCATTTAAAGGTGTTTTGTGCAGTTGGAGCTACCACTGCTTACCCATTATGAAAGAACACTAGAGTAATATCAGTATTCCTGTAGGCAGCGTGGCTGAAGAAGAAAGCACTTCAGGCTGACCCCTGAGTATGCAAGGGTGGAACATTATGAATTTTGCAGTTTGCTGAAACTCAATGAAATTTATGTGTGTGTGGATGTTTGGGTGTGTTTTTTTTTTCTCAAAGTAAAAAATAAAATCTGGTATCCCTACATCTACACAAAGGCTCATTTCATATTCATTGCTCTAAGCATGGTATATCCAATAAAAATAGAGGCTATTTTAAAAAATGGTGTAAATTAACATTCGCCATTTGCTTAACTCTGCAACCAAGACCATTCATAAGAAGTAATATTGCTTCTAAAGACATTTAATGTGAAAACAGCTACAGACAGCTAGTAAAAGAATGCATGTCCTCTATAGTTCCCAGATTAGAGCTCAGTTACATCACACGGAAAATATACATAGAAGAAATGACAACATCACCTTCTGACTGGGAAACAGCAAAAAAAAAATAAAAATCAGGTGTTAATGGTTAGATTAGCTGAGGAATTACTTAGAATGAAGAAGAAGAATAACAAAAATATGCATTGATAGTAGCTAATCAGGGAGGAAACTACCAGGGGAAATTGAGAAATCTGCCTGAAGAACAATCCACTATCTTCTTTGAATACCTGGTTTAGCTGAAGACAAGAGACAGCACAGTGGTGAAGGAGTGAAAAGCAATGGCCTTTGGCTTTCTTATATCACCGATATACTGACTGTATGTTTCAATGACCTCTAGAGATCTCAGCCTTGACAAGACAATGTTCTCAGTTTAACTGCAGGAAAGATAAGGCTCTGACATCGAAATGCTCTCAGTATAAGAATGGAGGAACGCTTATTGGCAAATAAAGTTTGTTCAGACAAGCTGCAAACCTCTTATTTAAAGTTTCTTATGTATTACTTAATAGCATTTTTTTTCTATAGAGGTAAATTTTTCAGCTTTTTATGGGTTTGCTTGGTGCTAACGCTATGGTACAAACAGTGTTTTATCATGGGGTAGGGACCACAGAGAATAGCAAAAATAATTTCTAGAACATAAGTGGAAGGCAAGTGGTAATAAAGGTCAGATAATTCCCATTTTGGCTTGACTTAACTAAACACTTGACTAGTAACCCCTTGCCTGTATTCTGGAAATGTTTGGTAAAGATAAGCAGTCTTTTGTATTGCTAATCCATTAATGTATTACTAAGGCACAGCTTTGTCAATTGTGCCTTGAGAGCTACAGCTGCACCTCTTCAGCTTGCTTTAGGGTACGGCAGAGTATGTGAATGTCCGTGCAGACCCCCATACTAGGCTCAAGTCTGCTCCTATTAGTTCTCCAACCTTAAAATCGGTCAGTTCAATTGAGTTGGTTGCCTTCCTGGCAGATGAACTTCCCAATGATCAGCTCTTTTGAAGAAACTGCAGCAAGTTGTATCCATATATATAATCATCAATGAGGTAGTAAGAAATTGAATGGTGTATAGAAGAAAAGAGAAGAAAAGATTTGCAGAAGCATGTTTGGTTATGCTAACTTCATCACATATACTTTCAAGACCCTGTAAAATATGCAACAAAGTAGGGACTGCACATAGAAAGTAGTACTAACATAGAGTGAGCCACTTACCACTATCACTTCCAATAAACATGAACAGAACTCTGGTAGCAGGGAATGAATATTTCAGCAGTGAGTACAAAGACCAGAAGAAAACACATCTGAATATGATGCATATACACTGATATATCCTTAATTCACTTCAGCTCCTGATACATGCCTAGTCCAGAATTCACAGCATGATTCACCCTTTTTTAATATCTTCTAAATTAGCCAGTCCCTCTTAAGAGAGGGCTAGCATCTATCCTCTTCAGAAATGTTAGTTTTAAAAACTTTTATAAAACATCACTAGGTCTCCAGGATCAAGGACACTGTTCTTGAATTTTCAGGAGGACTTGCTATGTGATCTGGGAATTAAAATCTGTCTAATTAATGCAGTGGTGTGAAGAGAAGTAGGTATGAAATTGTTAATACAACATTTTACGAAAGTCCTTGCAGGTTTTATCCAAGCTGTATCCCTGTCCAGCTAGTGAAAAAGCTGTAACCTCCCATCCACATATGCTGCTCTAACCCTTACTAATTCCTACATTTTTCCCATTCCTCTGCTGTAGTGTTAGTTTCCTTACTAAAGTGTGGGTACCTAACTTGAGGTCCAGCTGCTACTGTTTGTGAGCCAATGCATAGGACAGCGCATATTTTTAAAACACTGAGGCTGCTGTTTCCCTGTAGAAAGTAAAAGTGTTTCCTGATAGTGCACAACCAGCTGGCTGAACAGTTTTTGCATATGTACAGTCAAGGTCTATTCTTCATTTCACATGTGGTGAGATGTTTGCCATTGATTAGTGTCCCAAAAGAAAACTTACCATCATTTATTCTATTAATTCAGAATTCCAAGGAACCCTTCAATTGTTCATGTTCATCAGATCTTAAAAGAAAATAAGAATAAAAGATCTATTACTATCTGGTTGAAAGGGATTTATTAAAGATACTTCATGCAGGATTTAAACAGATGCTTATAAAGGAAGATAAAATTTGAAAATATAACTTTCTATGTTACTACAGATAAGCCATGGATAAATATATAAGGAGAAAAAGTGTCGTGAACTATGGTATAAATACTCTAGCTGTTGCTTAAGCTAAGCTTTGATGTCTTAAAAAGACATTTATGTTGTGGTATGTTTCCTGGACTGAATATCTATGTTATATAAAGGCCACCAAAGTGCTCCCTTCCCCCTTCCATTTACAATATTTTTAGCTTAGATCAATTGTCATCCACCAGAACGTGAAAAGTCAGTTCTGATATTTTTCCCTCAGTGTTTTCTCAATCTGAAGCAATCAATAAGAGAAATTTAAAAAAAATATAAAAGAAGAAATCAATGAAACTTTATCAAGCATGAAATGGTGTTTTAACAAAACAGGGGGATTTGCTGAAGTAATGTTTCAGTAAGGAAGGAAATACCATTGACTTTATTACAGCTGCCTAATGTTTTCCACGAACTGCAGAAAATAATTCATTGTATCTTAGTGACCTACAATAACAGCTGACTGCTTGCACTTGATGGAAATGTGATTTGTGCCTACTAAAAATTAACTATTTAACTTCTTCAAATTCTTTTCTCTGCCTACATTCGTTTCCTTTGCATTCTGTTTTGTAACTGCTTTGTGAAATGTGAACTCCAGTAAACAAAACCACCAATTGCTAGGCAATATTACTCCATGAAAGAAGAAAAAGAGGGTCAGACTGCATGCTTCTGTGAGCTGTAAAACCCATGCTGGGCTCTAAAAGACTGCACTTAGATGAGGCCCCTTAATTTTAACAAGCATTTTATCTCAAAGGTTCAATAATGTAATAAATATAAAGGAACATTTCTGGCAGTTGCACATATGCCCACAAATGCTTACACATAGAGAAGATGAAAAACCAGTTAAGGTTCAGGGCAGGAACAGATAAAGTGACAAGGTGAAAAACTAGTAATTTGTCTAAGTAGTGTGGAGGAAAATGAGTAGGGATGAGGCAGAAGGAATGGGAACAAAAATCTTTGTCTACTGAGACTTGTAAGAAGATTTACTCCCACTGCTGTTGCTGCCTCCAAGAAACTGGAGATGGATCCAAGCTGTCCTGCTGCAACTGACTGTGCTGTAAGTCCAACAAATTTCATATTCACCATGTAATACCATCCCTTCATTACACAACTTACAGACTTTGTTCTGTCCATACTAGCTAATAGTACCAAGATATTGTACACACATCAGTGAAGACATTACTATATGTATACACAGTATCTGTCCTCATAATGGGAAACTGTATATGTAGGTACATCACATATACAATATCTATGGATATTTAAATCTACACTGCATGTATATGCAACTGCTTATGGATACCTGTGGAGTTTACTGGGGAAGGAGAATTTGTGTAGGGATCACAAGAAAATTTTACTGTAATAGAAGGTCACCTGGGATCCTTCACGTTCATTCAGAAGAAACAAAAATGTTCACCATCAAATACAAACAGTACCGTATGCCTCAATAATTTTTATGAAAAATAGAGATGAAAAAGAGATATATCCCCTCTGGTTTTTATTATATGTAGTTGAAATGCACTGCCTGTTTTTTCTAGTCTCTCTAATTCAAAGGAGGAAAACTAGCATGAGACCACGATTGCTTCCACTGAAGTAATGCATGTTCACAGCAGTAAAAATAGTGCAAGGAGACCCTGAAGTCTTCTTCCTACCATTTCATGCTAGTAGGATTTTGTTTTTATTCTTTCAAATGTGTGAATGGGAAGATGGCTTCACATTACTAAAAATGAAACAAAACTGTAAGCAAGGAAGTGTCAAGATACTACTGTAAGTGAAGATCAGCTCTTTTGAACAAGTTGAAATACTGTATTATTAAATTTCCATCTAAGTCTAGGCTTCCATTCTATATGCTAGTCAGAAAATGCCATCGTGAACGTTACAGTGGCCCTCATCAGCAAGGAAACTGTTTTCAAACTCACTCATGGCATGATGCCAGAGTACCATTCATTGAAACATGAATATCAGTTCCTCAGAGTTTTATGTTTAAAATATTAAGTAGGTCTGCTTATGAGTTGAGCTCTCTTATTATCAGAAATCAAGAGAATATACCTGCAATCTAATCTTACCTTTCTCTATAACATCTATAATATCTCTATAAGTTCTCCATTTCCCTCCTGCTGCCTAAAGTACTCTGGACCGTGTGTCAAATGCCTCTGGGCATAAGAAGATGCAACTGGCCTCAAAAAAAAGCTGAAATACCAAAATGAGAGGGAACCTATGACTGTCAAAACACAACAAGCTTATATAATGAAAGGTCTGAGTCTTCTATCATTGGGGAGTAATTAAAAAAAGTTCCCTGACATTATTCACTGTTCAGTTTCAATTTTTTTATCCTTCTTGTCAAAGGGAAATGATTGGACAACCAGTTGGCACTAGCTTCAAGCAGACGTAATGCCCCCTCAAGTAATGTTATATTGAGCTTATTTTTACCTGGTGAAAAGAAGCTTATGTTCTTCTACAGGTATTAAAATCAAGAGAAATTGTGTAAGGTGAATCTTGATAAACAGGTTCACAGTATTGGCAATATACTTAAACATAGTGAAAATCAAATTCTGCAGAAGGAGAACACTGATGACTGAGAGATGTGTCATAACAGACCTTTCTGACTAATATACCCCATAACTAGCTTCTGTGTTTCTTACAAAGGTGGACACGTCTGAGGTATTTTGTCCTAACTGACCTCTGGAAAACATCTGTATAAAGCAAATAAATGTTTGAACAATTTTGCAAAAAATACTGCAAGGCTTTCTAACTCAGCAGGTATTCCAGTAGCATCAACTGTGAACATAATTGTTTTTGAATACAATACAAAAGTGGAACTAAACGTCCACTTTCTCAAGCTACAGCCATTCTTAAATACAATGTGGGTAGCTGAGATTATCCTTCAATGAATTTACCCTTGTACACACCAAAGCAAGTGAAAATTAGGAGTGTAAAATTAATTTCTGTAGTGTTGCAGATAGTTAAAAGTAATTCAGTCAATGGTTGCAATTCAGTATTATCTTGGTAACTGTTTCAGTATTTGATAAATCCATATTTGCTTACTACAGCTTCTTCCCAGAAGCTGTGTTCCTCTAGTCCAGTCAGAGGCATATAATCCAGCTAAGGCAATTTCTGTATTGTGGGTGTGTAGCAAAACACACCTCCAGTGCTTGGCTTGGCGCGTCTTTAGAGAGCTGCCAGCTTTCTAGGCAACTGTGGAAGTCTAGAAGGTAGCAAAGAAACCACAGTGGAATGCTATAATGAAAGCATTAAAATTGGAAATACTACAAAATATAAAACATTAATAACTATTCTACAAATGCTACTCAGTAAATAACTTATGAAAATAAGCTGTATTTTAAATTCTTACTATGCTAGCTGATCTTGTGTGGAAATATAACTTTTTCTGTTACTTGTTAAATATATCTAGACAACAAGACAGCTTACTCTTGCTTGCCAGGTGTTCCTTCCTTCCTTCCTTCCTTCCTTCCTTCCTTCCTTCCTTCCTTCCCTCCTTCCCTCCTTCCCTCCTTCCCTCCTTCCCTCCTTCCCTCCTTCCCTCCCTCCCTGCCAAATCCATGCCTAGGTCACCACTCATTGCTGGAGAAAGTGATGCAAGTCATAGATGCAAAATATCTACTGATGAGCCAATACTGTACTTTTCAGGGGCCTTAGCTAGAAGAAACTTGAAATAGACACTTGATACAGAATTGTGAGGCATTAAAAAGTAGCTTTTAGGGTGTCTGCCAGGTTTACCAGGGTGCTCTGTCCTTCCAGACCCCTGCCACTCCATACACTTGGTCCTCCACCATAAGTACAGGCAAGTGGAACATATTTCTTTCACATGCTAAAAGGACTCTGTGTATGTATCTTGCTGGGAGATGGTGCAGGCAAGAGGTTCCTGGAACGGTGAGACAGATCTTCTGTAAACTGCTTTTGCTTCAGTTCCACAGCTGCAAGAGCAGCAGGAGCTGGAGTCAGATGAGTCCAGAGAAGAGACTTTGCTAAAGGCTGGCCAAGAAACCAAGCCACAGGCAGAGACAGTGGTACGTAAAAATGCATTCCAGCGGTTGGCATCTGGGCCCTGCAGCTGCCAAGCACACCCAGTGTGTGGCCATGGGTGTTGGCTTCAATACTAGAACATTTTGAGGGGGAGTAACTAGTAACCAGAGAAGACAGTGCCAAATTACTACAGAAATTAAATTCATGTGCCAATTTGCTTGCTATTTCAAAAGACAAAATTTTATCTTATAAGTATTGTTTTGAACATAGCCACAGAACAGTTAACAGAAATATGCTGATATTTGCTAGTGGGGGGAGGGGGTAAAATACTCATGTAAGTGAAACGATGCTCCTTGGGGCAGTGGTTAACAAAACAAAACCATACCCATTATACTATTCCTTAATTAATGCACGAGTTTCCTTAGAGACCACAGCTCTGTTGGGGGACACAAGTCTGGTGTATTTCTTCCCCAGACACAGTGTAGGGAGAGTTATATAAAACAAAGATAGAGGTGAAATGAAAGCTATACCACAAGGCTGAGCAAGTTTCAGCTCCAAAGATGGGCTCTGTGCACTAAAAATATGTGAGTAGATCAGAGTATCATGTAAAAAAAAGGTTGTATTAAACCTTTAGAACATAATAGAATTTAACACATGGCTTAGAGTATAGTATATCTAATGGCATTCATGCTGCAAAGTCCCAAGCTGTATCAGGCTGTATATCCAGCTCTTCAGGGGAGACTATGTCACAACAGATGATTACATTTCATAATTTGTTAAGATTTAAAAGGGGGTCAAATGTATCTTTGCCTCTCTCCTGTGAGAGCTCCTTTTAAAAATAAAAGCCCATAGGTTCACAAAATACTTGAGCTGTGGTAGCAAAAACTTCATAGAGGCTAATTTACCAATCAGATCACACGTTAATTAGCAAAAGGGATTACTGTTTTAAACACAGCATTCATGTTCCTTTGAACGAGCCTTGAGCACGTTGCTAGTGCATGATTCTTCAGTCCCTGTCTCCCCAAACCCAAAAGCAATGCAGGAGTGCAGTGTGCCTCTGAAGGAGAGCTCTCTAAAACTGTGGGACTAAGATCCCCTCTCAATGACTCACAGACCTCCCACCAAATCTCACTTCGCAGCATCTGCAAATTCAGTTAAGAATCTGAATGTCAATCAATGGTTTTCTCTGGCTCAGTAATCATTCACAATAATGATTTTGTTATTGAAACTCCAGCACCAGTTCTGTTGAAGATTTACAGGCCAGAATGGAATCCAGCTCTCTGGCCTTTAATTATCCTAGCTCTGTAGTACAAAAAAACCTAGGAAAAAAGTATCAAAAGCCACTGAATTAGGCAGATATAACTTTCCGAGCTCTTGGGACACATTCATTTAGAAAGACAACATGGCAAATTGAAATTAAAAAAATACTAAGTTTCAATCATGTATGGGCTTGAATAAATAGAAACAAAACAAAAAATCTCAAATTGCGCTGTCAGCAATCTCTTATAATTTTCTTCTGAAACCTTAGCTTTAAAATGCCTATTTCATTTTGACTAGAAATTAGTGGTGAAATCTTCAGAAGTTAAAATGGGCAATATGTAATAGTCATCCTAGTTAACTTGAATGTTTTTTTAATTCTGTTGAAGTCTGCAAAATGAGAAACAACTACCTTAAATCTTAGTTTAACTTAATAACTATTTTGCCTCTGAATAAAGCTGTTGCATATTAAGTGTTTGATTTTAATTTCTTTGTTATAACTGAGAATTTACTTACCAAATCACCATGCTCATGTCAATATAAGAAAATATTGTATGTGTATCACAGGAGAGCCTGTGAATTCAAATGGTAATGAGATCTTTTCTTTTCTGCTTCTGTGTTACTGGACTAGATTGTGCCATACTGGGGCTTCTTAACAGTTTGATGTCTGTGGAACAGATGGCTGAACAGAATGAGTTACTGATGCAGATGCAAAGTTGACACAGAACCATCTCCAGGCTGTGATAATAGGGATGGATGGCTCTGGGAGGGAAAGTTCACACAACGGTGTATCTTATCAGCACACTGAAGACCCTAAGTCTTTGACATTTCATCTTGATCTCAAAAAAGATGATTTCTCTTTGCTATTATGCTTATTTTATTTCTTTTGCTACTGCCCTTTTCATGGCAACTGCAGATTGAAGAAATTTGACCATAAACTTTAGTTGTTACAATATAAAAACCCTACTTGTGAGACTAGTTATAAACAGCTTCACTAGGCAGGATTTTAAAACACCCTCCCTTTAACAAGACTGTCATTC
>NW_005054307.1:6808696-6834518 GCF_000277835.1 Geospiza fortis | reverse complement strand
ATTCCTGCTCTATCTTTGCCCTCTACTTGGCCTTTTGGGAGAGCATATACTAACATGTAACTCACAAATCATCATCATCACTGATCATCATTATCTTGAAATCTATACACTGACACCAATAGAAGTTTTATGAAGGATCTGAGCTGTTTTTTCTTGTTTCTGTTCTCTGCAATCCATTGGGCAGTCTACCATGAGGTGGTAACTCATGTCTGAGGTTTGTTTTGTAACTCTTACTAGGTTTTGTTTCATTGGTGCACACACATCCCATCATATGCATAAACTGGATCCATCTTGACTGTTTGTACTGAACCAGTCAGTTTGTGTTCTTTTCTCATTTCCCTTAGTTAAAAGACTTACACAAAGGAGTTATCATTGAAGACAGTGGGAAGTTAGGACAAAACCAAGTATCCCTTCTTCCCTCCTTCCTCACTTCTCATTACTATTATTAATTCATAACTGTTACTATATTCTTTGTTATTGTAACTTTCTTCTTTAGTCTTCATGTGCTGTGAAGCTAGACCTCTCCCAAGGCAGCCATAGCTGCACTGAAGCTGGTGCTACAATTTGGCTCAGCAAGAAGCGGTGGACCCTGAACTGCTCTCAGGGAACACAGCTGTTGAGTAGGAAAAGGAATGTGTTTTATTCTGAGCTCTTAAACAACAGCGAGGAACAAGCAAGGGCCTACAAAGGGGAACTCAAAAGTCGTCTTGTGACAGGTTACATAAAGTGAAGATTTCTGGTTCTAATAGGCAAAGGGAAACCAGAAAAAGTTTTCTGCAGCAGACTCCTCCAATAAGCAATATGGATTTGTCACAGCCAACACTCCTTTCACGGGAGGGTGGGTTGATGCTTCTAGCTGGAATCAGCCCAGTAAGAAACTGCTTGTGATGTGCTGGCTCTCCTCACTCTCCTTGGACAAGGTAAGTCCCACCAGCTGAGCCCAGCCACTTGAGAGTGGGATGCATTAACTCATCACTGGGATGCATTAACTCTTGCCGCACCCGGATCGGGCCCCGGGTGAAGCCTCCCAACACGGGTGCTTGTGGTTGGACAAAGTCCATGTCATTCGCTGCAGCCCTGTCGGTCTCTAGCGCTCCTGCTCAGCATTTTCACAAACGGTGGCAGCGATGGAGAGAGACATGCGCCACGGCCCTGGCACAGGGGACACAGAGCTCCATGCCCAGACCCCTCTCGGTACCGCCGCTAGTTACCCGCACATGGCTTCGCGATGCAGGGCCCTGTCCCCCCCAGGGTGGATTTCGCTCTCGGTTGCCCTTGTGCAGCTTCTGGAGCGATTTCCGCACGGCTGCGGGACTCCCCCTTGGGGATGGCGTTTTCCACATCTGCCTCACGCAGGGCCAGGGCCTCCCTTGCTGCAGCCACCAAAGTACGCGGCAAGAGCGCATCTTTCCTCTCCAGAGGCCAGTTCTGTGACAGTCTCGCCATCAGAACCCCTTCAGCCATATATCTGGAACATATCTCTGCAAGAGTCTGAGACCTGGGTAAAACACATTACTCTTTTTACCGGCGTTTCTTTGTACATGCAGCGGGGGCCGCCCCCGCCGCCGCCAGGGGGCGGCAGCCCCCCCTGCCGGCCTTGGAGCTGCTCCCGCGGGAAGCACCGCGCTCCCTTCCCATCCAATTCCTCCCGCGGGGAGCACCGCGCTCCCTTCCCATCAAATTCCTCCTGCCGGAAACCCAGCCCTTCTTTCTCATCAAATTCCTCCTGCGGGAAATCCAGTTCTTCTTTCTCATCAAATTCCCCCTGCCATGTTTTCTCCTTCCATGGATGTATTAGGTTATTTGAGCTCCCAAATCTTTTAGGTCCTGTACTCATTTGTGTGAGAAAAAGCCCTGCGAACCCATAAATAAGCAGGGGTACATTTGTTCTATAGAAAATATTGGGGCTACACAATTTTGTTTTGAAATGGAAGTGTGAAATGTGAGTACTAGAAACACTACTCATTGCACCAGGCAGAGGTGAGGGGAGGACTAGGCAGCAGCAGTGTGTAAAATTTTCATATAAAAATACTAAACTGTTGTTACATCTGTAGTATGAGAAAATATGAATATGTTTCATTTCAAAGATGGAAATATTGGGATAAAACTGCTTCCCTTATGTCACACGGAGACTAAATGATCAACCTGAGATTTCAGTTCAGGCATTACCAGATAACACATGTGGTGCATAAGGCTACCCACCTAAAGTTTATGAAAAGAGGGTTGTGCAAGTGGTCATTGTAAAGAAATATCCACAAAAAATATTAATATGTGTTACTCAAATCTTATACTCTTGCAGAGATATGCTCAAATCTTGAAGTGGATAGCTGGCGTTTTAGAGGTTCTGGTAACAAGACTGTCACAGTCTGTAATCACAATAACTTCTGAAGAGAAAAGACATGCTCTTGCCCCATACTTGGACATTGAATCAACTAACATTTTCATAGGCACATTCTTTGCACAAGTTTCATCTCTGCCTCTAAGAGACTATCCTCTGGTGTTGAACAGCTAGGAGATTCATTTGTGGATCCTTTCCCTAGGAGTATCCAGCCTATCCCAGTCTATCACTTTTACTGATACCTTTTTTTTTTTTTAATTATTGTGGTATAGCTTGGATCTTTCCTATGGTGTGTTTTTATTCTCAGTCCATGGCCACCCTGGGCATGGAGAATATTTTTCTACCTTCCTTTTCATCCACTTTGCAGATGTCCTGTTAGAAGACACTGTATGCTTCTCCATTTTCTCTTTTCTTGAAAATCTCTTTGTTCTGTCTTACCTCATGAGTCCTATTGTCCCTACTATGGCTGCAATCTTGGGAGTCTTCAGCCCAAGAAGTATTCCCTTCCCTTCCCTTCCCTTCCCTTCCCTTCCCTTCCCTTCCCTTCCCTTCCTCCTTTCCTTTCCTTTCCTTTCCTTTCCTTTCCTTTCCTTTCCTTTCCTTTCCTTCCCTTTCCTTCCCTTCCCCTTCCCTTCCCCTTCCCTTCCCCTTCCCTTCCCCTTCCCTTCCCCTTCCCCTTCCCTTCCCCTTCCATCATCACTCTCCATATCTGCCTCTTGTTTCATCACTTTCTGGTATCTATTTCTCAGCTCATTTTCCTTCTTACCTAGTCTAGACCCTGCCACAGTTCCTAAATCTTACCAGCCATGCTCCAGTCTGTTTCCCCTAAGTTGTCCTTAGTGACAATTTCCCTTTCTGTTACTGCTTGTGAAGCCCCTGCCATGTTCTCTACCTAACTCTTTTTGGACTGGGAAGATTTCCCAGTACTTTTAACTCCCATCCCCTCAGTGCACTCTTCCAAGAGAGGATTCCTTGGTCCCTGTTCCTGTGCAGGAGTTCACAGTCCCTAAATGTTACTTGGGCATGATGGGGACCCTGACTGCTCCACCAGCACAGTGGAGGGAGCTGCTGACAGAGCACCACAGTGGTTTGGGAAAGTCACACAGCTCCTTGGGCCTCCCTGTCTCTGCTCCTTCCTGCAGACCTGCCTTTGGCTCCTGTACAACCAGGCTGGGTAAGGTTATTCCTCCAGGTTTCTAGACTCAGGACTGACAGTGCAGGGCTGAGCTCTTGGCACTCACCTGGCCCATCACAGCCCAGATCTGTGACTTCTGGGGCTGACACCTGTGTGTAGACCCTGCTGTTAAATCCTGAGTTTGCATATACCCACCTAGCCTGCATAGGAATGGCAGTATTTTCTGGCCTTGCAACTTGACAAAATTTGTCTGCCTGTGCAGATGAATTTCCCCTCACATATACCCTTTTTCTTCTATCAGATTGAAGCCTTATTTGAACAGGCTGCAAAAAATTCCCGAGCATGTTGGGAGAAGCTGGTAGAGTTGTTTAACATAGGCAATACAATATATTTTTCTTTGACCTCACACTGGGAGGCTACTGAGCCTTTTGGCTTTAATTAACATGAAACACATCTGAGGCAGATGTTTGGTGTGGCACAGCTTAGTTTAAAAACAAAAACAAAAAATTAATTAATTCACAAGCCATGTAAAAAATGTCTTACAAAGTAGCGGAAAATAGGAGATTCTTGTAAAAAGCAATTCTGTCCGTCTTTTTCTGTGATATATAATTACAGTTCCACACCGTGCAATTCTGATTGTTATTAAACATCTGCATTTACTACTGGACTACTGCTAAAAATACAGTTTTATAACAAGCAAACTACTGTACACAAATAATAAAATCTCTCTTTCTGTAAACTAAGATAGGCATAGAGTGCAATGTTTAGCATGTAATACACTGTACCAGATCCCAAGGGTTATTAGTAGATGTCTAAGTATTGCAGGCAAAACAGTCTTGACTTGGAGAGTTTGACTTTATTGCCGATTGCAACCTTTAACTACTAATTGGGGTATTAAGAAACCAAGAAGACAAACAACTAAGCAAACACAGGGAAATGCCTTTCTTCCCACCATTCCTCCTTCCCATCACAGCTGCTACACTTTCTCAAACTTGTTGGATTTCCTTGGGCTCCCCTGAATGGCAGAGGTTGGTGGGAGACAGGGTGCTCACCTCAGTGCTGAAGCTGTCTAAAAGATAAAATATTTTTTAGGCCTGTTATAAACTTTTTTTCCTCATTTCCACATTTGGCTGTATCTTTCAGGCACACTTAAAAAGAGTTTCCAATGGAATCTAGTTTTTTTCAGTGTCCCAGCCTGCTGTTTAGAATAGAGCTCCAGAATATTCAAATACTTGGAATTTTCTGTACTTTTAGATACAGCTTGTGCATGGGACTAAGCATGTTAGACTTAAAGGACTTTAAAAATGATTGAAAGCCAAGTTTTGAATTTAATATGATTTGATAAGTCAGCATACAAAAATCAGCATGCTGAATTTAAAGGAGAAAGTGTCACTCTAAGGAAAACATATGAAAGATGCCCAACACAATTTTTGTTTTTTCCCAGATAAGCATTTGTCTTGACTTTGCAAGACATCCTTACTCCATTAATATTAAAATGAAAACAAGTTATGTAGAAGCTACTTTTTAGCTCAACAATATAAAAGTTGTAGCCTGATGAAGATATCAGTGTTGACATTGGACAGTACTTTCCTGAATAAGAACATATGTTACATTTGGTTGGGGTATGCTATTGTAATGAGGTACTCTAGTTCCTAATTACATTTAATTGTATCTGAGTCATGACATCCTCTATGACCAGCAGTTTGTACTTTGCCCTGGAACACAGCACAGCCTGAGGAGATACATACATATTATCTTTTTAGGTGGAGCAGGATTTCCAACATGCTGGTATTTGCATTTCATGTTTAACTGAACTGTGATAGAGATTTGTACTTGAAAGGACTCCTTAGATGTCTAATCCTTTATTTATCTTCTTTGCTCCTCGTCTATTGTATATTTACCACAGATTCTAATAAAGAAACGATCCTCCGCTTTTTTTCCTTATTATTTAATGACACAGCACAACTGTCACTTTCCATTGCAAGGCTGCATCAGTTTCATTTCTTACAATGGGATCCTTTTAAATCTGTCTATGAAATGTTTGGAAACTTTTGCCACAGTTCTGTCTCTTTCTACAAAAGCCTTGTGGTCTCCACAGAAAGGCAGTGACAGAGCTGCTCCTTTGGAAGAGCCAGGCTCATTTCATACATTTAGGAGTCTTTATGAAGAGCTACTTGTTGAGAAAAGCACTTCTGTACAAACTGACATGGACTTTTATATTGTCAGCCAGTGTTAAGATTGGGTACTGAACACTGAAGTTTTAAAGAGATGCTTATGAACAACATTCTGAAGTTTTTTTGTGATTAGAGAATATACTCAAAAATACATCATGATTGACTGTTCAAGGGCATTAAAAATACTTGGTTGGATGCAAAAGTATTCTCAATACAGCCATTTATATACCTAGAAAGTAGCTTCTATTAATCAGGAAGCCTCTTGCAGGACACGGCACTGAGGAAACAGTCCCCCTTCAAATGGACATGATCAATTTGCACATCTGCCAGAAAGTTAATATTTACTAGTATTGTGTCATTTCCCTTTCTCCTTCTCACTGTCTCAAGCATAGTTCCCAGAAACTTCTGCCACATCCTGTGGGAAGCCATTATCCTCTAGCAAAGATGTATGATATAAATGCATTGATAGGGCCATACTGGTGACAGATTTCCAAAGGAATTATGCTAACACTGAAGAAAGTCTATAGAAAATATCTGATTGTATTTTATGTGAGTAAGACAAAAAGTAATAAAAAGAATAAAGCTACTTTAAGAAATGCTTTAACCTGAGATCATAAAACAGTGAGACGTTTCCTTTTCAAGGCTCAGTTTTCTATGGGTAAAGCATGGAAGTACATGCACAGTATTGTGCTTGTACTTTGCTGTCTTATCTTGCTTAGCTGGCCATGCTTGTTCAAGGAGGTGTTTAGTGGAAGTATATATTTTCTTTACAATAACAGGACCTCATTGTGCTTTAACTGTCAGTGTCATTTCTGCTGACATCTACCTACTGATCATCTCCCTCCCTGAGTTCACAGAATCACAGCATGTCAGAGGCTGGAAAGCACCTCATCTTGTTCAACTCCTGCTCAAAGCGGGGTCTAAGGAAAATCTCACTCCCTATCTATTATACCAATTAATTGCTGTAATATAAAATGGTATTAACTTTCTTTAAAACATATGTATAGTTTACATTGGATACTAAACAGTCATACTTAAGCAAGCAAACTAAAGAACCCCAGCTTATTGTAAGGAGAAGGACAACCTGTTCCCAAGATAAGGAATCTGGTTCTTGGAATTTTAATCACTGTCCATGAAGAATAAAAGATACTTCTGGGCAACCAAGATAGTGCCAGCATTCTAGCCTCTCTAACATGTGTTTGAAAACCTCCCACCGTCTGTCACTATAGATAAGTAAGTATAGTAAGTCTGTCTCTGGATGCCTCTGATCAATAGAGAAGAAAGTGGATCATAGAAATGTAGTTGCTTTGCAAAGTTTTAGTATGATTAGTAAATATTAGTGTGTGTTTGTTAGGCAGCAGTAAGTGAAATGTGCACCTGAATGCCTGCCCTGCTTTGAAGGGGACACCTCATGTGCATGAATAAAAGAACTACGCTTGTAATTCTATGCTTTTCATCCCAGCTTGTCTCCTTGTATGGCATGGTCCAGTGCAAAATTTAGTACAAAGGTCAGCTATAGCAGATTGGCCAGGATTGCATCTAGCTGGGTTTATTGTATCTCCAAGGATGGAGACTCCACAGCTTCTCTGGGCAGAAGTCTGCGACCACCTTGACAGTGTAAGAGGTTTTTCTTATATTATGAACATTGGTAACAGGTCCCTGAGGCATTTCTTCTTCAGGTCCCAGCTCTCTCTACTCACCATTGCATGTCAAATGATCCTCATCATCACTGTGGGTCTTTGCTGGATTGCTCTGGTGTCTCCATGTCCTGTACTGGAGAACCCAGCACTGACTGGACTCAGCACTCCAGGTTTGGCTTCAGCAGTGCTGAGGGACAGAGTTATCTCCCTCAGCCTGCTAGCAGTGCTCCTCCTAATGCTGCCAAGGATACTGCTGTCCTCCTGGATCTTGCTGCAGTCTCCAAAGGACTGTGGAACATAGCCTGATGGCCTGTAAAAAGGGGTTAATATTTCAAAGCCATAAAGAAGTGTGAGTTGGAGCATTCCCTTATGAGTGTGGTGAAAGCTGATATACTTCAGTATTCTTATGAATTGCTTTTAAGATATGTAGTAAGAAAGATTAAGTACTATACACCACCTTGTGATATGGTACAAGGGCCTGAAGGTGCTGTGACTGCTGTTACTGCTCCTACATTTCAGACTTCCAGAGTTATGGCTTATCTTCCCTATCTTTGATCTCAGATTTACAGCCTCACTTCATCAAAGAAAGCTATTCTTGATCCTCATCAGCAGGCAAATGAGATGGCAAAAATCTCCACTAATAGGAATGGAGGAAAAAAATGAGACAGGATTTTTAAAATTCCTCCCTGTCCCATTTCACACTGCTTTCTCATTATCCCCATCTCATATTTCAACCGCCTAGTGTATACATCCTCTAGTTCAATGGACACCCGCTCCACTGGGTTTGGTAAAATTTGGAATAGATTCTACATCAATAAATGAAAGCTTATTAATCTCTTTTGAAATTTGTGGTAACACTGAGAAGAGGTAAGAGTACAATATGCAAAGGTTTTCTTTGTCATGCATTAAGCTTCTGTGACATTTCAGAATTGTTTTTTCCTTGTAGTTTATTGTTTTTATACCTCCACCAAATGGATTTTCCCACCATAAATAGCTCAATGCACTGTGCAAATTCTGGAATAACAGTAAAGAATGAGCACAGTTTGAATAGGAATTTATGCCAGTGTATTTTTGGTTAACAGTCATTAATACACAAGACACATTGAAACAAAACCAGATGAGAACAATATATTATAAGCAGAAGATGACTTGCCTGTGTTTGCCTTCTGTCTGTTTCAATAACATATTCCTATTTGCAGAGCTGATTCTGCTGTCATAATTAAAAGAATTATTTATGCTTTTTTTTCCTTTCTATAGTAAAATAAATTTCCCTTCCAGTTGAGTTTTTCTCTGTAAATTTTTGTTGTAAGTGGGGAGAAGGAATGTGACAGCTGCAACTTGCATACAGGGCCTCTAGGGACATTCTACTTGCAACAGGCAGGTTTTTGTTTCATATTTACAAACCTAATGATGGGTGTCCTTTCCAGTGAAAATGCATGGACCAACAGAGCTTTTAGGCATTATGTGATGCATAAACAGAATTGTTTTATTAAATTTACAGTTATTTTTACTGGCACTTTGCAGAAGGTCAAAAGACTGTTAAGGTGGACTTTTGTATTGGATTACTAAAGTCATCTCACATTATTGACAAATGGCTTAAACCAAAACATTTTTCCCCTATGTTATTGAGACATGAGCACAGATTCTGAAACAAAATGTTTTGGGACCTTTAAAATACACTTAGGTATGGGCTTAAGTGAGCTTAAAAGAACGTAGAATGGAGCTGATGTTGACCTGACTTCTTTTTTTTTCCCTCCCACAAAAGCCTAAAAAATGTAAACAATAGGCAGTTATAAATAGAGAGGGTCCAGAGCTGGAGAAACAACTTTCTCTTACTTTATCTGCATTTCCTTCCCTGTGGCCTGCAATGACATCCAATGGGGTAAGATGGAATGGTCTCAAGCACTTCACTAATCAGCATACTCCCTTCAGAGCAATTAAAATTATTGCTCCAGCAAGAAAAGGAGGAGAAAAGAGGGTGAAAATCAGACTTTGCAAATCCCAAAGAGCTGTCTTGATTTGAAACACACATGAAGTCAGTTTTGACTGAACAATGGAGGAATTTATGGGGAACTCTCTAAGCTTCTCAGGCTTTTAGAGATCTGCCCAAATGTTTCTACTTAGAGCCTCTGCCTGATGCCTTCACGTCAGATGGTTATTTCTTAGGGAGCAAATCTAGTGACTACATTATTTTTGAGATCATGTCACTACTACTACTTGCTTGTTGGGGCTTCATGTGCTGCCTCTGTGTAATGCCAAATCGTATTTTCCTCACAGGCAATGGTGCAACTGTTTTATTCTCTTTTTATCAGCCTTACAAGATCAGAATGCTGGCTGAAAACCATGCTATTTTTTCCTTGTCTTTGAAAGATGGAGACAGGAAGAATGTTTAGTAAATATGGATCAAGGAGATATTTTAAATAAGTGCAAATTATTTGTCTTAATACAGAGTGCTTTAAATAATATCATACAGCCTGTCTTAAAGGATGGACACACTGTCTGCTTTCTCATTACACACAGTAATGATTTTCTGCACACTTAACTGTTCCTGAAGTAACTTTTTTCCCCCTGTAGATTAATTCAGTTCATATTTCCTCTTTTCCCTGACTGCAGCTAACTGACACCAACTAATAGCTGACCCTGTGGAAATGATAGTGAATTTTCCTGCAGGATTCAGAAGCCAGCTAACAGAAGCTTCTGGAAGAGTATTCTTCTATTTGCAAAGGGACTTGTAGCAGACTGTTTAAACAGAGTAATATTGGTTTCATTAGCACTGGAGAATTATTTTAATGTACAAATAGCCTGAACTTCCTGCAGCTTTTGGAAATAGCTTGAATATCACTTACTCTCCTAGTCAATGAGAAACAGGCTCTTCAGCAGCAAATAGAAAACCAGTTCCAATGCAAAGGAAACAGAATTTAATGAGAACACATTATTCTGAATAATATACATACGTACATTTTTGTAACTGCCTGACAGATCCGTTTCTATGCTTGAAAATTATGTCACATTAAATGAATTAAAAGAATTACTTTATTTTAAACCCCAAATGTATTTTGCAATCTGACACACTGCATTTCTTACTTTTTTTATGCCAGTATGGAGGTCTTCTCTTGTGAAAGTCAAGCCAAACAAAAAAACCCCTTCTGTTTGCTATTTTTTAAATAAAATAAGCATGGATGGCATCTTGGGCCTGGTTTCTTCTTGTGCTTCTGCTGATTGTTTTTTAAAAAAGGCTGCATTTATACAGCATTTTTATTATACTGCATTTTTAAGCTATCCCTTTGTCTTTTGCATTCACTGATAAGGAAAAAAAAGAATTAAAAATATCCCTATTTTCGCTAAGGAATTATTACTTCAAAAAAAAAAAAAAGGGTAATTTGGAGCATCCCAAGAAAAGGGATTTTCAGTCTGAAGAAAAATTGCTATTTCAAGACAAGGTGGCATAAGCCTTTCCTACTCTTGAAGTTGTTGGCATTTCCTTCAATATATTATAAAGAAGAAGTAGTAACTTTGGTATTTTCAGATGCTTTGATTTCCTTTTCCTGCATCTTCATATACATCTAGGAAAGAACATATACATAGATATATATAACACTTGTTCACAATGCTGTGTCCACAATGCTTTCTTTTCTTTAAAAGAACTGAAGCAAACATGTAAGTAAACCAGCAGCTTTAAACACAATTCTTCAGCCTGAATAAGATCTGTGGGGACAGATTTGCAGCACACTAAATTTTGAATAAATTTTTAGTATGCACAGTATGTCTAGTTTTTAAAAGATAGCACAGGTTTGAGCCATAATAACATAATGGCTTATAAGGCATGCTGCATTGCTGCTCCTTCTGTACAGATATTTCTGTATCATATTGTATGATACAGTATCATACAGTATGATGATGTATATAGCTGTTCATTTTGTATAACAATAATGTACCTGCTAAAGGGTGGTGGTAACCATGGACTGAGCCCATGCAGTCCACAGTACAACCCTGAGCTGAAATGCCTGGTAAGGCTTTGTATCCTTATTGCTCTTTAACATCTGGCAGAGGAGAAATCTGTGAAATAGTTAATGATTGATATGAGAGAAACAGTATGGATCAGAGGAGAGGAAGATGATGTAAAATTATCTTCATTTGGAGTGAGAAGGAAACCTAAGTTACAAACAGTTTTTAGTGGAACAGTTATGAGCTGTCAGTGCTTATCTGTAAAAGCTGGCTAAACCTCTCGCTCATTAGCTTTGGCAGACATCTTTGGATTTCTTCCATACGTGGAAGAACCTGTTCAATTTGTCAAAGGATTTCTATTTAGTTTAAAAAAATGTCCAAGGGTGGCAAAAGAATCAAACCAAAACGGCTTAAAAGAATCTGTTTAATGAATACTGGAGTATGTGACAATCCTGTAACTCTCTGTGACTGTGGATCCCAGAGATGGAGCAGAACAATTGCCTCAAAATCCGATTTTGTGTTTTCCCTTTGGTTCTTTGGAAGTGCAGAAGAGGTGAGTCTGCAAAAGACTGTTGTGAAAAACAACTAATGGAAACATATGAATGTAAAAGTGCAAAGCCAGCCATCATCTCACCTTATGTTTTGACTGGAGTTATGTTATAAGCCTGTCAGTCCAAACCCAAGAGATTTAAAGAATTTAATTATTTCCAGTAGCCCCATTTTTGATGGGGCACATCAAAAATTTTGTAATTATTTAGACTGTCAAAGGCATACATGCACATGTGGATGAAAGGATAAAAAGGCTGATAAAAGCATGATAAAAAGTGGAAAAAGCTATTCCCAGGTGTTAGGCATTGGCTAGTCTGCAAATCTGCTGGTATTGTCACTGAGATTTCTAAGAGCAAGACAGAGAACACCAGCTAATTCTGGTGAAGTTACATTCAAAGACAGGATTTGAAAGATTCTCAAATTATAAATCTGAGAATTAAACATTACTTTTGACTGATTTGGCTTTACATGGTTATTTTAATAATTTTATGAAATCACAGCAGTTCCATTTAGAAGCACTGGGAATAAGAGTAAAGTGATTGCTTAACTAACAAATCTGTTTGGCTCCTGTAATACCTGTTCTTTTGCTTTGTACAAAGAGAGATTCCTGCCATAAGCAGAGTGCAGGCAAGTTTTGTATCATTTTCCCTGTGAATATTGCTGATTATTGTACAGATGACTGCATACTGAGTTTGTGGGATTCATCCATAAGTAATCATTACTTTACACTACAGGAGTTTGCAATTACTTTCCCAGCTTCATTCTCTGTTCTGTGGTGTTTTGTTTCTCCCCTGTACTGAAATGGAAGCATCCTGCTGCAAGCACCAGTATTGACTTTGTCATCCTTATTTATTTATCACTCAGAGTGCTCCTTCTCAGCAGGTCAGGAATTGGAAAATTCATGAATGTGGCCCTTCTAATCTGAATAGTTTGCCCAGTATCATGCTTAGCAGATTTTGTGCTATTAGTGAAAACTTTTCCCTGTTTCCTTTTCAAAATACAAAATATGAAAAGAGCAGAAAATTGGTTTATGCAAACGAGTCCTTTACAACTACAGAATATGTTTTGCAAAATTTAAGTGAAATCTGAACTGTCACAAAGTTCAAGTTACCTTTTTATTGTGTTTATTCCTTTTTTCAGAGGGATCGTGTACCAGTGAGAAACTTGAGAAGGAAGACATGTAAGAAAGAGTAGGAAAATGTGTACTTTATGAATGGTATTTTTCACATCTGGCTTTAAAAATCCTAGGGTTCAAAGTGAAAAATTCTGAGCAGAAGAAAACGTCACTAGTAATTTGGTGTTGCTTTCTCACTGACCAGCTTGTTTTGACAGGCATGGCTGCGTGTTTACATACATAACTTGGACACACAGTTGAAGATAAACAAAGATATAAGGACATTTTTTGTAGGGCAAGTACTGCGTGGGAATGCAGTCACATAAACATTGTGATTACTCAGCCAACTGATTAGCATATTGTTAAGAGTGTGTATTTGTCTTTTCAGCTATAAAAGAAACAGAACACATTAAAAAACCATGGAAAATGACATATAATAGGCTTGTTACCAAATTAAGTCGTGTGCTGTTCTTAATTTGTAAGAAAGGCTATATTCACAATAGATTTATGGCAGCTATACCAGAATTACAAAGACTTTAGTGTATTCACCCTTATGCTAGGAAGTGATATACAGGAGATGATTTGAACAAAATCAGGTCTATGAGGCATAAGCACAACGTGCTGTGGCCTTCCTGGTATTGAACTCAGCAAGTGTGTCTGTGGAGTTCCCAGCCAGGGTACCACACAAGAATTCTTTTGCTAGAGAGACATTGCTTACTTAAGTATGTCTGTTAGCATTTCAGTGACTATTTTAACAACCACTGATTATTATTCAACTGGCCAGTTTCAACATTGCAAAAACCCCTGCTCTAACTTTACTTGGCACATGGCTGAGAGGTCTGGAGGCCATGCTACCAATTAAACTGCTTTGATTGAATATTTAACCTATTCAGTAGGAAGTGCTGATGTTTCAGTGTCCTATTAAATTCAGTGGGAATTTTAATTTGAAGCTGTGTTTGAAGATCTCACCTTTTGTTTTTTACACTTTGACAAAACTGGTGTAATGAAACAACGTAATGGAGCCTTGAGGAAAAGATGGGGATTGGACAGGAAATGGTGGAGGAATTAAGGTAGCTTTTATCTTTCCTTCCATAATTCTCTCAGTGGAATCAAAAAACAGCTACCAAAATGTAAATTGTTCTGGATGCAAAAGTATTTGTCTTTGAGCTACCATGTGAGTGAACACAGTCTGTAACTTACTGTTGGTGGTCTTGTTCTGGCTGCTCAGGAATGTGCTGAATAACTTCATAAACCGTACTTAGCATATCCTGGCCTGCAACAAAGTCAGGGCCAGGAACAGATTGGCTTGAAACCTAAAACCAACAAAGTGTATTCCTACTGTAAGTACAAATATGAAAAGATTCAACAGAAATTAAACTGTTAATGTAACTTGTAATTTTTAAAATTTTCACCAAAATTTTGCTTGTGGATTGAACAGGAAATCTCTGCTAGTTTACATTTAATTTTCAGTAAGTTCTTGTCACATTAATAGTAAGGCAAGTATTAGTTTTGAATTCATTTAGCCCCTTTAAAGATTTAGGATGCAGCTTTTGCATTTAATACTGCAAATGCTTTATATCAATGTACCACAAGTCAAGAAAGGAACATTTAATAAAGAGCAAAGCAGGAGAACAGACAGTAAAAAAGCAGTAAATATTCAGGGCTTGGATTCAGCATAAAATTCCCACTGGCCTGTCAAAGAGAGACAAATGCATGGAATTTCCATAAACCAAGTAATATTGATTGTTCAGCATGTTAAGTATATTAATGTCCTCTTATGTCATGACAACAGATTTACCTAGACTCTACATCCATAAGGAATTATCAGTCTTTCTGCCTATACCCAACCTCCAGTTCTTCATTACCTACACTTTCTTATTTTCCCCTTTCTCTGCTGACTAAAATGAATCAGTGGATCAAATGCTGACTTTACCTGTAATGCTATACAGGTAAGTATAGTAGCTGAACATAAACGGGGGAGTTTCTCCTGTTTCTTGAAATTTTACTGGAAATTATACTAGATTTCATTGCTTGTACATCCATCCTGTTGTTCTTGTCACTGCTCTCTCCCTCCTGACCTACTAAGGCCCTGATCCTGCAAGAATGTGATGTTGTGATATGATCAGCTTAAGGGATATAGGATCATAGAAGGTCTGGGTTGGAAGTCCCTAATGATCATCCAGTTCCAACCCCTCTGCCACAGGCAGGGACATCTTTCACTAGACCAGGTTGCTCACAATCCAATCTGACTCTGAACACTTCCAGGATGAGGCACCTGTAACTGAGACAACTTTCAGTTGCCTCACCATCCTCACAAGTAAAGTATTTATTTAATCTAAATATACCCTCTTTAGTAATAAAATAATATTGCAGTGTGCTTAAGGCTGTGATGATCTAGGGCCTGATCTCTAAACTTAATAAGCCCCTTACTGGCACAAACTGTGGCAGAAGCAGTTCAGCTGCTCTGTTTTCTAAAAGTCTTTTATCTCTGCTGCTGTAAAAGTCTGTCCTCTCCACTAACATTTGCAGTAGCACTTTAGCCCTATAAATGTATATTTCAAACATCTAACTCCATCAGAGAATAGAAATTAATCTATAACTGTTTTTTGACATCATGTATTATGAGTACTAATCATAAAAACAAATTAGGTGTGACAATGTGACCTTGTGACCATGCTTTAAGAGCTCTCCCTTATCTAACCAGATTGATGCTCTCCAAAGTTACAAGATTACATTGCTGACAATTTTCCCTAGCAAAAGCAAAGTCTTTCTTTTCTTTCCTCACAGTTTTACCATTGTCCCTAAATTTTGTGGCCCTGTTTCTGATCTTTTTTTGTCCTTTTACACCATATCAGAATGGTCTCCAACTGCTATGCAGTAATGTCAGCAAAGACAGTGCAAGGAAGCAGCAAATGTTGCAGGATTTCTTTTCTGCTAGCAAAATTCCTGTGCTTAACTCCTACCCTACAACCAAATAATTTTTGTGAAATACAGCCGAAACTTACCTTACATTTACACTTTAAATAACTCCCTGAGACCTTTTCTGCACTGCCAGGGCTGAATGTTGTATGAGCAGAAATATTAGGGTGAAGGGA
Source organism: Geospiza fortis (assembly GCF_000277835.1). Lineage (NCBI taxonomy): Eukaryota > Metazoa > Chordata > Aves > Passeriformes > Thraupidae > Geospiza > Geospiza fortis. The sequence continues at coordinate 6,818,528 of NW_005054307.1, read as the reverse complement.
GAAAGTGGCATCACAATAGTATGCTTCCCTGTGTGACACAAGTTGTTCAGTGCTACTAAACTACCCAATATCATTAATATTCTTTTATTATTCTTTTAATAATAATAAGGGTAGTTGAATGGAGATTGCTGTCTTTAGAGCTTGGTTATTCCTTACTTCATTATGTTGATTATGAAGTACTGAACTAGTAACACAGGAAAGAAAGAGCAAGTACTGTGTGAACAACAGCCATGAATATGGTGTCATGCACACATCCATAAAAAGCAACAGAAGCAAACCTACAGAAGGATTCTGGTACACATATTTAGTATACCTAGAGAAATAGAAGAGAAACTGTCTGTTTATGATGTAAAATCACATACCCTAGAGCCACTGGTAAGATCTGGAAAAGAGATGAACTCATATATCCCAAAATCATCCAAAGCACTTTCATGTCCTAAAGTTAGAACAAAGATTTAAAAAAAGAGATGTAATATGAACCTGTCAAATAATGACTGGCAAGGTATTTTGCCCTAATTTTTAAAACACCCAAATACTTGTGTGATCTGCTTTAGAGCACTTCCCTGCTGAGCTCCTAAACTGGTGTGGAGTGAGGCAGGACAGCTGCAGAGCTGGTGCTTAGTACTTGGTGATTTCCCACACCTTGGACCAAGTGAGGAGCCTCTTGCTAACCTCAGCAACAATTTTGGTAGAGACATTCATACTCTCTATTCTGGAAGGCTAAATTGGCCAATTTACTTTCATTTCCCATAGAAAAGAGGCTGAATAAATAAACTCGATATATCTACAGTGTAGTGAAGCAGTACCACCAGAATGTTTTACAATTCTGAGAATAATAAAAGAGAACATGGTACCTATAGATGTCCCATTATTATTTGGTACTTCAGATACACCTTGTATTTAGGTATATTTAGGTGTAGTTAGTCTCCCCTCTCACTGTCCAGGAGATGTGAGGCTCTTGGTTGTCTCTTGGGCATCATTCCACATCAAAGGTTGCAGCACTACAAACAATGATGAATTTCTATCCTTTGCTATGACTTTGATGGACCTTCTGTGCTCAGGTAAATGTCTTACCCTCCTAAGCTTCATATACTTCCCTCTACTTGTACATGTAGCAGTTTATGGTCTGCTTTGATGCTTTGGTAGAAAGGAATAGGAATAAAAGTGATATCTTTCCAGAGGATAGCTGGTCTCTGGCGTCTCCTGCCTAGGACCAGGTGGGAAGCATTGTGGAGGGAAAAGAGGCAGTGAAAAAACCACTCTGGGTCCTGATAACACAGAGAAAGGCAGTACAGAATATGATAGAAGGTTATATATGTATACTGCAATGTCATTAACTCATGATTTTGATAACAACTGATGCCATGAACATTTTAAGTTGTAATCCTCCCATGGTGTATCACCTCTTACTGCTATCCCACAATAACACTGATTTAAGTCATATTAGTGACAACAGTGGAATAGAGGTGTTCCAATCCCAGAATACTGGGATTGATAGGTAGAATTCAAGACAACGGTACATACTGCTATGAGCTCCAGACATGAGCTAAACCCATGCTGACTTCTCATTTAGGTCTGATCTTAATTGAGCTATCATAGAGGTGTGCAACCCAACATAAAAACACACTTTTCTTCTTTTCCTTTTATTTTTTATCTGTATTTTGTGATGCTATTTTTCTTTTTCAGGAATGGACTTTGACCTTATGCTCACATTTATTTCATTAGCATTACCTGAAAATGCCTGTGCCTTTCTGTAATCAGCCTCTGCCCTAGAAAACATAAACATGTTTCTCAGTTTGACGTCATAAGCCATGGAAAGAAAATTAATACAATAAAATGCAACTCTCTGGATGGAAAGTACTTTTAGATGTAAGATAAATTGTTTTTTTACCTGCTCTGTATCTTCTGTTGTATCACTGAAAAGAAGAAAAAAAATTATTCTTTTTGCTTCAAGGGTCCAAAAGAAGAGCTGGACAGTGCTTAACTTTTACATACCTTTATGTGGCTGATACCTTTTCCATAGGAATAAAAAGGCCATAGCTAGGATCAAAAATAATGAAATTCCTGTTATTACTGCAAGAGAAGACAAAGATTTTCCTTTCTGGGCCAACTTTTCCAACCCTGTGACAAAAAAGATGTACTGTATTTAGTTTCTTGTTCCTTACAATGTGCTACAATGACACTGAAAAATGCATATTTTATAATTATTCTGAAACTAGTAAACCTGCATATAGATACAAATCAGATGCAATATTTGGGTCTTGTGAATGGGTAATATTTATTTTTCCCCACAGATTTCCTGAACTGAAAAAGCAACAATATGCATATCAGAAAAGACTTCAAAGCAGATTAGTCCCTGGAGCTAAATGGAAGTCAGTAAATGTAAGCCACAAATTACAGCATCAAAAAAGGAAAATGCATATTATAACTTGAGGTATAGAGACACTGAACTACCAAAAAAGAGAGTGAGAGAGCGACTTGTGCTAGATTGGAGGGAAATCCTCCTAGTATATGGGAGCTATAAAGTAGAAGAAGACAAAAGATCCATTTGACTTTTTGTAAAGATTTTTAGATCATTGACAGTCTGGTTATTTATCAAACCACATCTGAAACCAATAAATTATCAAAGAATCAGAGAGTCAGTTGGCTGGAAAAGACCTCTAAGACCATTAAGTCTAACCTATGACCAAAGATCAACCTGGCATTAAGTTCTATGTCCAGTCTTTCCTTAAACACCTCCAAGGATGGGGACTCCACCATGTTGTTTGTATTTGTATCTAAATATTTTCAAAATATTTCTTTCCTTTGCTCAAGTCTTTTGCTGGGATATGCATTAGCAGGACTATTCCAGCAGGATATTCTGATACAACACATGCACATGGAAAACATTTGTAATGAATTTGCAAAACAAGAATGTGAAAGTCAGGAAATGCCAGACATATTTTCTTGTGCACTCTTAATTTCCTCCTTTTGCTCTGAATTGTGCAGAATTCATGTAATTAAAGGACAAGCCACAATCCACAAAGGTAAATTAATGTTGCATATTTGCTAGTGCCAGATTTATTACTATGATTAAAATATGTATTATTTAGCTGGATATGTTTGGATGAACTCTTGTGCAGAGGGCTGCTTACATCTGCTTAGACCTCCATGTAATTCACTGGCATTGTGCTGGCTACATGCACAGTGGTTTTCATGAAGACTAAATATGAGGATTTCTAGACAGATGTGTCCTAAAGATACATGAAAATAAATCACTACAATTTCACCAATTTTTGAAATAGTCCTTTGGTATACTGCTTTCCTTAGGAAGAAAAAGCCCAAATGCTGGAGAATCAGATGAGTCCTTAAAATTGTTCCTTAAAGTGAGTAATTTCAAATGTAGACTCATTAAATCACATCTCCATAGATATATCAGTGCAGAAAACAAAGACATGCTCTCTGCATGCATTTAACACACTCAAGCTGACTAACCCTGAAAAGTGAGCAATGACAGGTATACGTGAGATACCTCATCCTATTTTAGAATCTTGGCTGAAAATGGGTAACAACTTAGTGCAACTATTGATATAACTATAACTTATTAAAATAATTGTTTCCTAGATAATTTTTAGGATTAATTAGGCAGCTGTCTATAGCACCATATAGGTGAGTTTCTGTCCCATGGGGAAGTTGTATAAGGTCTTCTGAAACATCAGTGTTCCTCTTGCTACTGAAAGTGGGGTTTCTGGTATTTTGAATGCCATAGTCCAGCCTCTGTATCTGTAGGATTATGCGGGTAAGGAAAAGGAATATGGACAATTTTCATAGTCTTTGCTTACTATGTTTATTCACTTGCAATGTGAATTTAGCCTGAGCAGCATCACTGAGAATGAACTGTGTGTGAATTCATACCTCTTAGAATCAGTCAGTGCTGCTCTGCAAAGTGTAGCCTTGACATCTCCATTTAGTGCTATTTGAATAAACACTCATCTAAAAGAAAATCACTCCAGAGGGGGGCAAAGATCTTCTCCTATTTTTAAATACACTAGATAAAATGTTTTAATAAGACGTAAGTAAAATATCTGTAATTAGGAAATCTACTATTTTAAGTGCAATCAACCATGAAGCTGTGGAGTCTTCCCTCCTTTTTGGCCTTTGAAAGGAAATCTTAGATAAATATTACATGAACTTCCTGGAGAAATGTCATGTTTATTTCTATAAACACACGGTTCTGGTTGCATTTTCTTTCACTAGTAACCACAATATTTAGTTTTTGAGTGTGGTATTCTTACTATGAAATTGCAACCTGTATTCCTCCCAGCATACTGAAAGCCCTGGATTCATGATGAATCAGTAAATAGTCTGAATCATGGACTTATCTCCTTGTTTACCAGACTAACAAATTTGTTAGCTCTTTGCTCAGCCCACGCGAAATTGCTTTGTTAAATTTTCTAACAGGCCATCTAGTAATTCTTGTTGAACATTAATAGCATATGTTCCTTATCTGAAAATACTTGTATCCATCTGTATTGAGAAGAGACATCAGACCTCCTTGATATCTTGTTCTTTGCTCTATGCTTCTGGAAATTTTCTGAAAAGCTGCTTTGTTGCTATTGAACACAATCATACAGGAGCTGAGGTTATACTGTAGGAGCAATGAAGGTATGTGTTCTTCAGAACCCAGCAATCAATCCAGAGATTCATAAATAGGACAAGGAAATAGTTTACAAGAACATTGTAATAAAATCCCACAAAATTTCAGTGTCTTAGTGGGTTGTGTTCCAAGCTGTGCGATACAGCAAGTAAAACCTTATCCCACAGAATGTCCAAAAGCCCCTTTACCATATTCTTAGCAAGACCTAAATTTCAACACATATTCTAAGAACGACTTCCTTTTTCTGGGGCATCCACTCAGAGGTTACACTTTACAGCAGTAAAGTTACATTCTTACCTACAGATGTAACAACAACTGTGAAGTGAGTTTCATCTCGTTTCCCAGTCACGTTATTGAAAGCACAGCACATGTAATCCATTGTCTTCTGGGCCACTTTATCAGATACAACTTCCAGATGGGGTCCATATTTGATTACTTGAGTGGTATTGTCATCCCTTTGAATCCATGAATAAGTATTTGGTGGATTTGAATCTGCTGAGCAGTCAAACAGTACAACTTGCCCCATGTCCACTGTAAACACTGCCCCTATATTCAGACCTTTGTCTGATTTGACTCTAAGTCCATAAGGTCCATCTGCATTGTGAAAAAAAGGGAAATACAGTGAGAAAATGAAAATCAAAGTATATAATTAAAAATTAATCAGAAGCGTATCTCCAAAGTTAGAATATTTGAGTTAGACTTTAGAATGGCTGGCATTCAGTCATTTCAATGAAAAGGCTTTCAGTTCAATAACTGGATCTGTGCTAGGCTTAGCTCAGGCTACACCCACTTAATACTGGTCTAATTGCTGTTTAAGGAAAAAGCATGGGTCTATGTATTTCTCAGTATGATAAAAAGAATGAAAACTGAAATCAGTTTGATGTCTATGAAGTAAAGGAGCATGTCTTCAGGAGCATATTTGATTTCTACTTCGATGCCAAACTTAATGGCATAAGTAATTTCCCAACAAATTTAAAAGTGAGCAAATTTGCCTTGCAATGTTACCTTCAGTGCAATAATTTACAGTGTAAAAATTATTTAGGAAACTAACTTACAGGTATAATATTGAGTGGGATGTTCTTTAGATAAATTCAGAAAAATTTTTCCATAAATGACTGCTAGAATAAACTTTAACTTTCCCCCTATTTTAGTAGGTTTGTAATACTAAATAATATTTTAAATAATTAAATAATTTAAAATACTTAAATAATTACTACTGTAATTATGCTTTTTTCAAGAGCAAGTTCTTGTGCTGCAAATTGCTTTTCTGAACATAATTAGAAGAAGCATATGTTGTTCTAAAGTCATGTGTTCATTACTCAAAATATTGAGCAGATGAGTATTTTTAGTGCAATCTGCATAGGAAAATGAGAAGAGAAACAATATACTTAAATTTTATAAGAATATTTCTCATGCTGTTTTTACTCAAACATTTCAGTTCATTGGGGCTTTTATATCTTTACACTTTAGAATTATTTTTACAGTTATTTAAGTATAGAAATTTATGTAGAGAATATAATAATTGAAGTGTGCCTCATTAAATAACTTTTTCTCATTAAAAAAACAAAACCAAAAATCCCTCATCATTTTAATGTTGTTGACTCCCTGAGGACTTGCATGAATAATCAGAAATGTGCAGACCTAATATGACAGAGCAGAAGAAGAAAATATGCAGAGTATCCTTTTGGTAGCATCCCTGAAGATCAGTAAAGCTACCTCATACACAATGGTGTAACACAAAACAGGCACACTACTGTGCCCATTGCAGACAGTGGAATCTAGTAAAATTTCCACCTTCTTGTGGTTGTCTGCGAGAATTAAGATAATGTAGCTGGGTTTAAATGGGAAAATCCCTGCTACATGAAGCTGCACGCTTGTATATTTCAGACTTTATTTCCCACCAGGAAATTCAGGACCATGTTAGAATGTTCTCTAATACACACTTCTATTTACTGCTTGCCTTTTTTTATGAGACTCATTTATTCTTAAAGAACACCTAAGCCACAAGCACATAGCACAAACCAGGCCATTTTGTGTGCACCTCTGTGTTTTTTTCTGTTCGTTCAGGCTTAGACAAGAGACTATAGACCACCATGTATGACCTCAATTTAGTTCACTTTTAAGTAAATATCCATATTTCACAACATAAACTCGTCAATCTTTTAATTTTCATTATTTATTTCCTAGAGGTAAGCCTTTTCCAGTCTCATTTTAAGGAATGGCCAACATCGCGCATAATATTTTCTTGAGAAATGCAACACAAATTCACTTCAGCATGAATTAGTGCTACTCCCACCTACATTACAGTGGCCACTCTGAAGAATCATGGCTTTTCTTTAAGTTCTAGATGCTGGGCTGCTTCCTCACAGGCTCTGCAGTTCCTGAGTACTTGCTTTATTGTATCCAAGAGCCAATAAAGCCAGTGATCCTGTAATGACCATTTCTGTGAAGTACAGACCTATACCCCACTCTTTTGGCTTGGCTGGACTCACTTGGGCTGCATATTTCTGTGGAAGGGGAGCTTTTCACAGTGGCTCACCTCTTATAGGTATTTACTTCCCTTTTTTCAGATCTGAAAGGAGAAGGGATGTACTGGCCTTTGAAGTTTATCATAAATGAATTAAAGCCCCTCACAAACAATGTATAGGCAGGAACATACTTTTTTTTTACTTTTCAGAGTAATTCAGTGGTTCTTCCAATCCAATTCTCCCTTCTTAGGAGAATTATATTTTATTTTCACAGGTAATATGACACTGGTATTTGTTAACAGGGATTATTGGTGAGAATAGCTGACTGGTTTCCATGTCTCCTCACTGTAGTGGGTGGTTTGCCACAGTCTGCAAAATAATTGGAACTGAGTTCTGCTCTTCTATCAGTATCATAATTGTGCAGCATAAAGAGATAACACCGATAACTATATTTTAATGGAAGCTGCAAGTTGAAAGAAATCATTATACAAACACTCACACACACTGGCTGGGGAAGTAAATTGTAAAAAACCAGAGGGGTTATCTTAAGAAATAGCCAAATCTTGGCAAAATCTTAAAAGTGACATTCCTTGCTGAAGTCAACACAAGGATTGGGTAACCCTTCTGCTTCGCCTGGAGCAATATTTTGCCTCTCCTGGACATTGTGAACATCAAGGTCCCTAAACAATGGGTAACTGACAGTTATACACAGCTTCAAGGATGATTCTGAAAAGTAGGCAATTAACCATTCTCTCACAAGTACTAAGTATATTCTATCTTTTGGAAGACTTGAGGAAGAAAATTCCACTTAGTCTGTTGAGTTCAACTCCATCAGCACAGTACAACAGTGTCTGCTGCAGCCTACAGGACAGCAGCTTCTTCCAGTCTTGAAATAATTTGTTTCTGAGTCACATGATTGCAATAGACATGTTCCAGGCTGCATTATCATCATAACTAATGGAGAAGCAGGATAATATTAATAAGACATGAATTAAAAACCACTTTTCATACTCAGTAACAATCCACAATGATAGCCTTCATGGATCCCCCAGCTCTATTTTCCCTTTCCATTATTGCTCTCTATAGAAGACTGCCTCGTCTCAGTAAAACCAGTTAACTAAATGATGTGTAAAAGAATAAATCAATCTTTCTGAGTAACAATTTACTGCTCCATGGGAATAGTTCCAATTGCTCCCATCACTACGAAACTAGTGCAGTTTCCAAGCAGATGGCAGGTATTTACCGTGAGCGACCTTTTCTTTATCACCTCCAGTAACTCCCCCACAGCAATGACATATGGCAGAGAGAGATCCTGGGGCCTGTTCTGGATTGTTATTGACAACTGGGAGCTGGGAGACAAAGGACTTCTGCAGGCACAGTCTGAACCAAATTAGGTGACTTCATATAGCTCAGGAAGTAAGACCCCAACTCCCAGCACTGACTTGGATATAGAGAATACTGCAGGTATTTGAAGTCTTTCAGCATTGTGTTGTTTGCTCTTAATACCTTTTTTCAGATTTTGCATTATGCACAAAGCAAACCCTCAGTTCTGATGAAGGACATTCAGAAAATACATATACAATAATATTTACACACATAGAGAAAAAATGAATCTCAAGGTTTTTGATAAAGCTGTATATCACAACCATTTAAACAGCAAAAGATTCAAGAAATATTGACACATAAATAACTTTGAGATTTTAAAATTCTGGTAAACAGTAGGTCAAAACCAGGTTTCTAGTTTAGAACTTAGACAGATTTTTCAAATTTACTGAAAAATGCATGTATTTGAGTGGGAAGAAGGGGGGAAGCAGTACCAGAGCTGGGACTGAAGGGCACACACATTGTCAGAGAGTCTCCCAGACACCTGCCAGTCCCATCAGTGCTTTGGAGACAATCTCATGTGTAACAGGTCTGAAATTCAAATCTCACACGAGCTGTGCAAACAGAGCTGTCTGAAAGGTAGCAAGGGTAGCAGATGCTTTTCTAGCCTGACCTGACCTCATTGCATGGGAAGGGGCTGTCAGGCTGGACGCAATGTCCCATGTTCTGTGTAGGTACTCTTTGAAGACAGACCTTTATAAAGCCAATTCCCAGCTCATAAAAGTGAGAAACCTAGTAGAGGAGCTGCATTCATACACCTTCAGGTGTCATTCTTATCACTTTAAGCACATAAGTGAGCTGAGATTGGGACTTTACAAAAGCTGGCATATAAAAATGCGCTACCTTGAGGAAAGAATGTGATTGATTTTTTTTTTTTAATTACAGTAATGATAAGTTAAAGCTCTATCAGTGCTGGTTATTTCCTTGTTTATCATGATTCCTCTGTCTAATGAGATGGAAGCTCAATTAATATTTGCCCTGTTTAGGACTCTGCAACTGCTTCTTCATCTTCAAGTCTGCACTGCTGTCAATTTTATAAGCTACACATAAGCTTATATCAGCTCATATCTAACAATGTCCTCGTAATCTTTGCTAATTTAGGCAGTCCTTTTCTCCTGGTGCAGTGTAGAGACCACCCCCTCCCCCAATACTTTAGATGGAAGTCATCCCCTTATCCAATGAATTCTTCCAAGTTATAACAAAAACCTCTGAACAACTAGCAGAATAGACAATCAGAAATCTAAGGAGATGAAAGGAGGAGGAGGAAAATATAAGAGGTAAAGATGTAAGAGATGTAGGTTCTGAATATGTTGGTTGTGCAATCATAACAAGTTGAGCATGGGCT
>NW_005054307.1:6797706-6808675 GCF_000277835.1 Geospiza fortis | reverse complement strand
AGCACCAGCCCTTGGCTGGACAGGAATTCAGTTCCAGTCCTTGCAGTGTCCCTTCCAGACTGGGCCATGGGGTAAACTGGCTATATCTGAATAGAACTGGTGGCAAAGTAGGTCCTGGCCTTTCAAATTTCAGCTCTCCTCTGAGAAGGATAATTTGACCCCTGAGGACATGAGGATTAGAGCATGGCAGATGACATACGTGTAGCATGTGCTATTTGAAAACTGAGGATGCACTGGAAATTCCTGACATGAACCAAAATGAGAAGGCTCTAAGTTTTATTGTATAATTGTTGAACGGTGATTAAATAAATCTTTTGTTTCCTCCAACACAATTAGTTTCTCAGGTGCCTTCATTTCCAGTCAAAATACCTGGCTACCTTATGGTTTATTCTTCTGTCAAAAATGGTCTTTATGCAACTCTTCTTGCTCCCTCATGTTTCCCATTTGATGTGGAATGCAATAACTTTCAGCTCTAATTTTGCTAAGCCTGACTGAGGTCTCTGTGTCTCTTCTCCATTCCTTTCTTTCTTTCCAGTTCAAGATCAGCGTTCTGGGATCTGCAGGGACAGCATGAAGTATTGCACATGTGGTATTATCTTCTGTGTGCCATTAGCATTTCCTTTGTTTCCTGGTTGGAAATACATTTCCCACTCCCCTAGAATTAAATATGTCTTTCTCATGCCTGAATCATGCTGTCAGTTCATAGATATCTTGTGGCAGCTCAATCACCTAGGGTCACTGCCTTGATTATTTTCTAATCAATCTCGATCTTATCAGCAGAAGTTCATGTTTTTTATTCTCTGAAAGGGCATGCCCATTTAGTTTTTTACTAGCAAATCTCATCCCAGCTCTATTACTCTGTCAAAGTCATTCAGTTCTCCTATTTAATGTTGTAAATTAACTTCATTGACATACTCCCTATCTTCTTTCTGGTGCCTTTAATGGAAGTACTAAAAAAGACTGGACTTGAAATGATCTTGAGGAAACCCACTAATACCAATTCTTCAGCCTGGCACTTCCTGTGCTTAGCTTTTTGATACTATTTGGTGTCTTCATTTATAACAATATTTTCATGTATAATCATCTCATTATTTTTTTCCTTTGAGTCACATCTGAAGAAATCTGTGGAAATTTTGAAGCTTCCATTTGAATTCTGCAGTTGAGACTGATCTTTACAACTACACAGGGCTAAATAATTTTATGATCCTGTCTTATGTTAGAGCTATTACAAACAAGCTCATTTTGAATGCAAGCTCACATACAATGTTGACTCCATTGTTTTCTGCCTGTTTTCATATTTGGAGGCACTCCTTCCAGCAAAATCATCCATACAAAGATAATAATGAATATTTCATATACTCACAATATATGGTTGGTGCAATTATCTCACTTTCCATTGCACTGACAGGGTTAGATACTAGACAGCTGTAATTCCCAATGTCTTCTTTTACTGCAGGAACAATTAGAAGTGTAGCATTGTTTGATGAAAATATATAATTAGGGCCAGCATGAAGACGCTTCCCATTTTTCATCCACTGGTAAGCTACCCTTGTACCTCTATCCACAATACATTTTAGGGTAATATTCCCTACATACTCCACTACTCCTGAGGATGGTTCAGTATGTACAGTTGGCTTTGTGACTGGAACTGTAAAATAAAGAGATATGAAGAGTTGTTAAAGTGTCAAGCCATTATATTACAATCTTCATGGTCAAGGTGATTCAAATAGCAATCATCATTCTCTCTGGAAATTGCTAATATTTTAAATTTTATCTCTTAAATGCACTTAAAGGTTAAAAAAGAAGGCCATATTCTCAGCGGGTGACTGTAAGAATTGTTATGGGACATAAATAAAACCAGACTGTTTATATCACTGGTAATAGGATAAAGGCTTCAGTCATGTGTACCATGGCCTCTTGCCTCATATACAAGTCACTGAGTCCACAGAAATGAAAAGAGCACAAAGTATGACACGGCCCATCGTGTGTGAGCTCTCAGCATGACTGCCCACAGCTTTGCCCACACTGGGCACCCCTGAAATCTGGGCAACCTGTCATGAGGATGTCTGCAGATTGGGATGGGTTTGGGAGTTAAATGGCAGCTACAACTTTGTCACCTCAAGATGCCGTTCATCTCATTCCTCCCAACCCTGAACCCTTCAGTTACAGGATTCCCTCTGTATAATCCAGAAATTACAGAAGTCTCTTGTCATCCTTTTAGATAATTCTTTTCCATGTTTTTTTAAGTCTCCAATACAAAGAGCAGAGTCTAAAGAGGGAAATTTAGTAAACTTATGAATTCAGATCTGGACATCTTTTCTTCTTTTACAGACTATAGCCACCAGCAAAAGTCAATGGCTCCTCTGTTACAGGAGGTAAAGTTGTTCAGGGAAAAAGACTATTTGAAATTCAATGCATCCTCGTGATAGCACAGCAGAAATTTATGAAATCTTATTTTTTGTCTAATGTCTAATATGATCTTAAATGTTTCTATGCCTCTTCAGTTTTTTACTTATGATATAGAAACCTCAATCAATACATTGATTTTCTTTGTATTCCCTCCAGTAGCAGTAGAAAAAAACATAGCTTACTTGTATGCATTTATTCATGTATGGTTTCATTGAGACTCCATTGCAACTGGATACTAAAAACCAGGACTTCAAAACTTTTGTAATTTTATTTTCAAAATGAAGATACTATCTTTTACTAACTTACCATCAACAGCTACTTGAATCTTTTGACTTGCAGCTATGGTCCCATTTCCACGGACATTGACTTTTACAATGTAATTGCCCTCATCACTGAGATGCAATGGGTTAATCCTCAAAGACGCATTCGGTGGCATAAGGGTAAACTTGTGCTGGTATTCCAAGTCTGGAACTACTCTTTGATTTACAGAGCCAAGCAAGTATTTTGGATTACTTTGTGACCTCTCAAAAAGCCAAATTATCTGGATTTCAGAAGCTGTAGCATTGAAATTGTAGTCAACAGAAAGATGAAGTGGTTGCCCCTCAATACCATGGATGGTATGAGATGGTACTGTCAATTTTAAGGCAGAACAAATACCTGCATAAAAATGAAAGAATAAATGAATAAACAAACCCAAACCACAAATGGAAACCTCAGAAAACTCAAATGAGAAATTCTCACAGTGAAAAAACTCTCTAGGCTAAAACTTACATTTTTATGCCTGGTTATAATTCAGATTTTAAATACGAAAGGGGCAAGAGCTCATTGACCTCAGTGAAGCTGCATCTAACTACAGAGCTCTAGCCTCATATTGCACAAAAAGCCAAAGGAAGGATCTTTTACTGATGAAAGTCTGAGAAAAATGAGATAACGTATATTTACCTTAATGTATAAAATATATTCCCTTTAAAATATTTCGTATTTCTAGGTCTTACACTGTCTAACAGTCTTGGATTGTAAACTCAGTTTTTATGACTTTTTCTGGGTTGGTTTGGCTGCAGAGGGGCTTCTTAGATACCCTACCAGTTATACTAAGAAACTGACTGAAAATCTGACAAGCAGCACTTTCATGAATTCTGACTAAAACTATATATGATTATTATTGCTGACTGCTCTGTACTTGGAAGACTAAATTCAAGAAACAATATAAAGCTTGCAAAATTCAAGTATTCCAGCCTTAGGAAATTGCCAGAATTAAGCCCTGCTGTTGATATGCACAAAAGTGAAATTTGCAGCCACATGATTAATTCTGTTTTCCAAGAATTTTGTCTCTATCACAGTGCAAAAAGGCCACTCCTTGATTAATCACTGTCATTCCCATACATTTTTTAAAATAATTTTTCCTTGTGCTGGCCTAAGACATATTTATAGAACACTATTAAAGCTTTAGTCTTGGAACTAAGTGATTGATTTTCACATAAACTTCCATGGCACTCATGAGAACAGCAATGATGTAAAGAATTGACATTAATGAACGGACCTCACAACACCATTTTAACTGATAGGACTTTAGAAATGAAGAATTTAAGCCCAGAGAAAATTAACAGCAAAAATACAGGCTCATTTTGGATGAACAATTTGAAATATAAAGGATACAATTGTTCAAAATACATATAAAAACATTTTGGTATGTTCAAGATGCAACTCTAATTGACTCTAGTTGCAGGTTTGATTGCTCAGATTTGTGACTGCAAGTGGTAAAAAAAGCCTAGGAAAAAAGCAACCTCTTATAAGCAAGAAATGTAAAAACTGTGATGTAAGTAATCCATGTGCTACTGTGTAAGAACACACTGGAGATTGAGAATGCACTGCCCTGACTAACATGCAACACTTCTACCATGCACCATCTATCCTTTTCCTGCTAATGATCATTTTTGGTTGGACTTGATGATCCTTGATGTCCCTCAAACCTGAGATTCTGTGATTCTTGGCAGGCTTCCAAATACCTATAATGAAATGTAACTTCCCAGCTGATGTACATGGAATGTACATCATTTCTACCTGGAAAGAGCTGGGTGGGTAGGGAAGGGCAGAAGGAGCAATGTATGAAAAATATGTGACTGTGCTCACTAATATAATACAGAGTTAACTTTGTTTTTTACATTTCCTACTTTCATCTCATTATTCTTTATGACAGAAATTGTTAAAGGTTCATTTATGTCTAATTTCCTAGGTTACGTACAGAAAAAAAAATCATTTCAGCAGTATAATGTGATATCTGTACATGTCCTTTGGGTTAGAATCATCAAATTTCAGTGCACAGTTGTTTGCCATGAGGTAATGGCAAAGCAAACTTGTTGGGGATGAGGGTGGGGACACAAAAAGGGAGTGGTGGTTACAGATGCAGCAGTAATGCCAGTAATTAATGTCAGAGGTACTCTGGAGTGTGAGCGGACTGGCTCATGGGTAGCCAGCGGTGCTGTACAGAATCTACCCCAAAAAAGTAATTTTGTGGCTGGCTTCCCTTTTCATAAAGCTGAGCAATATTACACTCAGCTAAAGATAGCTTACAGCATTTCTGAGGGCATGGCAGGGAAGCCAAAGGAAAACACTGCAGAATACTAACGGGGAAATATACAAAAAGACAGTGAAATCCTTTGACAGAAAGCCTGGCAAGCCCCCATTAATGGGGCTAAGGAGGAAGCAGACAGAGGTGCATGGGCTGCATGGACTTTAATTTGCAAAGGACTGGCTGGGGCTCAGCTGAGATAGAAGGAGCACAGGGTAAAAAAAAGAGGAAGAGTGCAGAAAAAATTAGAATGGCTTAAGTGGAGGATACATAGGACGGAGGTGTTTACATGCTTAACTTTCTAGATGAAAAACCTTAACCAGATGATGCACATCAAATTGAAACCTGCTCCTCTACCCCTTTCTAACAGTATTTGTAGCCTGCTATTCTTGCAATTTTCTAACACTGCACAACTCTTCAAGGCTTGCTAGACTCTGGTTAACAGGACACATGAAGTATTTTGTTGGTCATTCTAACACTTCTCTGATGTTAATATACTCCCTGACAACATTACACTGCAAATCAGATTTAAACTGCTGTTGTCCACTTGAAAAAGAGAGAAAGATAGTAACTCCTCAGTAGAATCCTTCATGAAATATTTAATGCTAGAGATCTATTTCATATAACCTACCAATTATATAACCACCCATTTCAATTTTTAGATCAACTGGAATAAAGTCAAACACATCTCTCAAACACAGAGAGATCTGTAATTAAAAGATCTGTCCATATACTTACTCATTCTTTATGTATGATGCTGTTCAATTTTTGGGTTTATTTAGCTGTCAATAGGTGATTGTGCTGTTGGACAACACGCCAGTAAAAGAAGCAGTACAATCATAAAATATAGAAAACAAATAATATTTCTCACAGATCTGTTCATGCAAAAACTTAGCATAACCTAAGCAGGTCTTGTGAGCACCAGGATAACTGGGACCACCAGTATGGAAGGTGACAGCATAATAGAGTAATGAAAACAGAATCAGGGCTAGAAAATGTACTTTTGTAGCAGCTAAAACCTGTTGGAATAAAACCTGCAAATTAACTTTGTTCCACCTGATTTACAAAATTTGCTCTGTGTAGTGTCTTGGAAAGACATTTTGATCTGCAATTAAGGAAATTCTTTTAGCTGGGACTGGAGGTGGTGAGGGCAGAAACCCCATTTTCCCCTCAGCTCCTTCAGGAGTGGCTTTGGATAACTCCAGTTCTTGTTGCTCTCTCTGGCTCTGCTGGGGTGATTTTGTGGAGTGCCAACATCCCACAGGAGCTTCCCCACGGCTGGTAGGGCAAGGGAGAAGGCAGGCTGATACTGGGGCAAGTTATTAGATAATGGTGTTCTGTCAATGGCACTATTTTACAGTGACGGAAATATTCCAGTCTTAGCAGAGATCATGTCTTCTGCAGTCTGGAATATTCTTTATTGAGAGGGCTATCCTCTTCATCAAAAGTGTTGTCAGGCATTAGAATGGGACACCCAGGGAAGTGGAAGAGTCATCTCCCTGGGGATACTTCAAAGATGCAGACACGGCACCCAGGAACATGCTTTAATGGAGGAATTTGCAGTTTTAGGTTTATGGCTGGACTTGATGCTCTTTAGGGTCTTCCCCAACCTAAAGGGTTCTATGATTCACTTGTATTAGACTAATTTTGATTTTTAATTTAAACTGGGGACTGTTATGACTAATTCTTGAATTAAAGTTAATATTAAATTCATATTTTTCAGGCCCAAATTCCATAAAATTCAAGCCTATCCCTATTGCTTTACAAATATAATACACTTTTTTCCCTAAGATGATGAAATTCCAAGACCTAACTTTTGTATGATGATTGTAAGGGCTGTACCATAACGACCTCCATTTGAGGCTCAGTGATCTGTGCTGTGCTTCCATTTCACATTGCTATCATCAGTATTAGCAAGCACAACAGAACTGCTGTTGACATAAAACAAGGGCTGCAGTTTTAGTTTAAATAAAAAACTATGACATAACTTTTGAGTTTATGGCATAAACTGAAACCTGCTTAGCGAGATTTTGGCATTCTCTGAATTTAACATGCACATCTCCTTGTCAAAGTGAGTTTGGATTCTCAACTGCTTTTCACCAGTGTTCATTTAGCTCTTCAGCTCTCCTGAACTTCGTGCAAAATGCCCAGGAAAGCTGTAATTTCAACGGAAAATTTGGGAATATTCTTCCCTAAATTAGGATTTTTCCCCAAGAAAAAGTTCCACTGAGATTTGTTACAGGATTTAATTTCATTTACTGTGGTCAGTACCTTCAGTGGTCTTTGTGTCATGTCTCCAATGCACCTGATTTCACCATGATATGAACTATGGGCAGCACATTTCCTTTGCTAGAAAATGTGTATATCTGGGTAAGGATGTAAGACTTCATGGTGAATAAACCTGTACTCTAAGCACTCTGTTTGCATGACAATAACTCTCGTAGATTTTAATGAAAAATATCCAATAACGTGGTAAAGCAGATAAAGCATGAAAGCACTACTTTTTATCAACCAAATATTTTTCATTTTTAAAGAAGAGATCCAATAATTGTCATATAAAACATCAATCATTATGAAGCCAAAAGTCTTGAAGAAGTATTGAGCTCAAAATCAAGGAAACTAGGTGAGTCTATAATAAGCTAGAACTGTGAGGTTCACAAAGCATATAAAAGTTATTCCTATACATGAAGGATTAGAGGATGCACTTAATTTATAATATTATGTACTTCCTCAGTTGACATTTACAAAAACAATTAAATATAGAAAAAGGTAATTACAGTAGTTTGTAGAAATAAGCTTATCTAACATTTGATCACAGGATATTTCTGTCAAAGTACATAGAACATCTATTTTTTATCCATTGCATGGATAACAAATGCACACTTACAAAAACTGCACCCAGACACCAAACAAACACACTATTAATGGGGAGATATTCTTCAGCTGACTAAAAGCTTAATTTAGTTTCAATACCAATCACATTTAGATGTTACATATAAATGAATTAATAATAAAGAAGTGAAAAATAATGTTTCAGTGCTGTCTCAGTAAATTTTTAAACAAGTGTGTAACAGCTTCTGTATAATCTTTGGTTTAGAACCTGTCCAGCCTTACTTGTTAAAAAGAACACACAATGTATATGTTACTCAATAAAATGTTATAGTATGTATTTAATCAATACCGATGTTTTACATGTAGATTAGGTGTATTAATCAATGCCAAGTTTTACATAGAGATTATGTACAGCACTCATTTTTGTTCAGCTGCTAAAACTTTAGCTTCGCTCATAAAACAAAGTGCCACTATCTGAGGCAAAGCTTTTAGGCTACCTTCCTGAAATGAAACATCTGACAATACAACAGAAACATCTTTAAATTTATAAAGATACATCTAATAGAACCAATTCACATTTCCACAATGACAATCAAATATAATTCATACTGTATCTTACCTACAAGCAGAAAATATATTTTGCACTGTAAGTCCCAAAAGAAGTTGGCTAAAGGGCTCCATGAAAGCATCCTGTCCCACACAAATGCCACCCTCTCAGCACTAAGCCAGGGCTTGGACCTGCAGCTGCTGGTTTATTTGCTAGGGAAATCAGCAATGAGTTAACAGGTCCTATCCTGTCCCCTGCCTTAGGTGATTTGAATATGTGTATACAAAGAACAAAGGGAGTGGAGCACCTGTTAGATGAGGACCCATCTTCATTGCCTCTGACTTTATCATAACCCTTCCCCAGCGGTCACAGCAAATATGACACAGAATGTAATAAATGGGGCACACAATACAAAGTACATTTAATTAATAGAAGTAAGTAAACGCACCAGGTGAACAGGTTATACAGTGATTAACTTCCTTTAGTTATAGTTTCATAAAAAATACTGTGATGCTACATGCTTATTTCAAACTAAAATTAGTATTCAGAATATTTTTTCAGAACTTTTTAAATGACAGCCTCTCATTTTCTGTTACAAAAACCCCCCTGTTGAACAGCTGTTAAAAAGCCTTTCTAATTTTTTTCTTAGCCCTTTCAAGCCCATAACTCTTCTGCATTTTTTTCCTTAACATAAGTATAACTCAGCAAAGAATAAACTCCCTTTGTCTAAACAACATGTGATGTCAAGTGCCTATGACACATCTTTGAAATGAAAATCCTATGGCTAGAGTGGACAGCTTATTACAGTTGTTAACTGCTGATTATTGTTTCTTCTCCATTAACTTACATCAGTTTAAATTAACATTAATGTAGGGTTTGGATTTTGTCCAAAGCTGTCACTCATCATACAAATCAGCAGCAAACTGGACAAACCCTCCCAGAGCTGTGCAGTAACAGTTTGCAACAGCAAATACTAGCAGTGACAGAGATGGTTTATCCATACAAAACCACACAATATTTTTCACTAAACAGCACTTAGCCAGACTATTATGGACTAACAAACATTAGGCTAGACTGCATTCCACTTTGTGCAGGAGCAACTGGTAGGAAGGAATTGCCTCCCCCTCACTGTGTGCTAGGAGCAGGGGTCCAGCAAGGTGCTAAGCCCCCATCAGAAGGGATAAGCACTCAATTTTTACCTTAGTTAAAGACAGGTTAAAACACCCAGGTGCTTCCAGGTCCAATATAAGAAATACAAGGGTTATTCCAGGTTAATAAAGCAGAAGTACAGTGATCCCACCAGAAATAATATCACCACCTGACATATGTCAGGAGATGAAGAGGGTATTTGACATATTCCCAAAAGCTTTCCATTATCCTGTCCACCTGAATGTTGTTGTTTGGAAGCTGCTTAATCCACCTAACTGTAGGCTTGATATATCAAATTGCAACCTTTTATAAAACCCAGGTTAGAAATTATCATCTACTTGACTTCACCATGTAACAAAATATTGGTCATAGATTCCAACTGAGTTCTAACTGAAATAATGGGATGTTTAGTACTGGAATAAAACTTGTGTTGGCACTTTAAATACCCCATATGGGCAAAAAATAGTAATAATAAAAAAGAAACAGATAAGCACAGTTATGTTTTTCAATTGTGTCCTGTCATTTCCAGCATTTTAATATATTCTTGATGTTAACATACTGCAAGTTTTTACACAAACTCACACAAATGTCATGCATGTGAAAAATTGATTTTCTTTCCAGTAGCTTGCGCCAGTTGTTAAATGGCATTTAGACTTAATACAAATCAAACACCCCTCCTTTTGAATAGAAGCAACTACATTAAAGCAACACTATTTGCAGCGCCAACAATCTGCAAATTTTAATTATTTTATTAATTAGAAGTAACTTTGTTATGTGCTAAAGTTGTTAGAGGTTTTCCACGAAACAATTACACGATATTCTCAATGGTAGCCAGAAGTAGCGAGGTCCTGCCAAGGGAAGCAGGGAGGGACCATGGCTGCTGTCCCTCCCTTTGTCAGTGTGTGGTTTCAAAGGCACCTGCTCCTACCTGCCCTACCCTGCAACAACCCAGCAGCAGCTGCGGCGCTGGGTAACAGCAGGATCAGGAAACACACGGAGCTGACCTACGTGCCCTGGAGAAGGAAAAAACCCTTTTTCCTACAGGCACAACCATGCCACAGTCCATGCGCAGGTGGCCTCACCCTCGAACGCTGCCTCGACTGTAGGATAAATTCTTTCTTTTCTTGTGCTGATATAAATTAGATTTTAAAAGCTATCTGGTGGGTTTTGGTGTGTGTGTGTTTTTTAAAATTGCTATCAATACAACTAAATAAGAATGATACAAGCCTCTTTTGCCGACGCAAACTACATCCATCACCCGTGATCAGGCCAGACGCGCTCTGTGCCTAACGCTCGAAAGAACCCGAGACAACCAGGAAATTCTCCTCGTCTACGTGTACGCTCTAGCTTGTCTCCATACACAGAAATGCGTTTTATCTCCAGACATAAGCACGTCCGAATGTACACAGCCGAGCCTCAACACTCAGACTCCACAGCCCGCCCTGCCGCCCGCGCTGCCGGGA
>NW_005054307.1:6774891-6797208 GCF_000277835.1 Geospiza fortis | reverse complement strand
CGGGCACTCCGGAGAGCCGCCGGTGCGCGGGCATCGCCCTCTGTCCTGCCGGGGAGGGAGGGAGGGAGGGCTTGGGGCGTGTGGGCTCCTGCTGCCCACGCATCCGCCTTGTTCTCTCCTCCGAGAAATGGAAACGTGCGCAGGTGCCAACGCGTAGCTCTTGTCACAACAGAGAGAGAAATCGTTGTTGAAGATGACAGGGCGGGCCCGTGTCAGTTTGCTTTTTTGACATATAATTTTGAGCGCTGGGCTGTGGTTCTGTAACATGGCTTTGTCTGCCAGTAAGTGCTTTTGGTCCAAAGGGAGGCGAGGCTGAGAAGATGCCAGGGACAGATTTGGGTGGGCACATAGTGAGTGTGTGCTAGAGCACTCGGTGTGTGTCTGTCACCTCACTCCTGTCTGCTACTTGTACCGGTTGTCTCCAGGATTATGTAGATCTAACCTCCTTTTGGACCAATATTTCTAACATTGAGAAGTGTATCAGCAGAACATTCAGTTATTCACAAATATAAGATACCCCTGAAAAGAAGCCACTTTATTTGTGTCTAATTGGAGAACTTAAAAAAATCACTTGTGTCACCCACATCAGATATTCTAGATAGTTAAAGTAAATCATGGGAAAGTCAGAAGCTTTTTTTGCCCTAGAACTTTGCCCTCAGAGTTGTGATCCTTATGCAGGAGGCAGGGCTTAAAAATGAACACTTGTGTGAAAGTGGAACTGCCAGAATAATGTTCTGTTCTGCTTCAGTAGAGGGTTACATGATTCGTTTTCAGCTTGACTGCGAGGAGTGCTGGGAAGCCTGCCCAGTGTGGAGGTGATGTTTTCTGCAAATGATAACAACTTAGGCAATTTTCAGTCATTTGAAAGGATTAGGTTCTATTTACCATTTGCTAAGTGAAACATTATATTTCTTCTGGAGGTAAGTCACTAGAACTGCATATTTTTGAGAGGACTCCAGGAGGATTTTGTGTGAAGTCTGAGAAACTGCAGCAGTTGCTTTGCTTGTTTCTTACTTTGAATTTCTGATGCATAGAGGTGAGTCATCTTTGATGGTGGCAACTGCAGAGGGAGGATGTTTTGAGGTGATGCGTGACAAAATCTGAGAATCAAAACCAAAATGGAGAGATTTTGCATCTTGGGAGTCTTGGGAGGATGAAACAGTTGTAAAATGTAGTAGTTAGCACTAAAATGATGTACAACACTTTTGTCAGTTTCAAAGAATAAATACAAACTTTCTCACCATAAACTGATATAGTAGGTCCTTTTAGAAATTTAGGTACCCAGGACCAGAAAGGGGCTTGGAAAAAATACTGTTAACATTGATCACAAGAGAAGGAAGAAAGTCTGCCTGAAACTTTTGACTCACAGGAGCACACTGAAGTCTCAAGGGAAACCAGAGTCAGAACCATATCTGAAACTTGAATGCGTAGATTCATTTCTGCCTAGGGAGCTGGCAGAAAATGTGCTAAGCAGCCTGTTCTGTGGTATTGCTGCTTGAAATGGTGAGATGCTGTTTCAGGTTGTCAGGAGAAGTGGGTGCCCCGTCCCTGGAAGTGTTCAAGGCTGAGCTGGATGGGGCCCTGAGCAGCCTGATCTAGTGGAAGGTGTCCCTGCCCATGGCAGGGCTTGGAACTACATGAACTTTAGATTCCTTCTAACCCAAACCTTCCTATGAAAACTGTGAATATGTTTGATATTCAACAAACATACATGCTATTTATGTGGCTATATGTGTTTTAAGGAGTAATAATTATATAAAGAAGGTAGTGTGGATTATGCAACCTTTTCAGTTCAATTACACATAGGGAAAGCCAGTCCTAGTAGTGGAATATGGTAAGTAGAAAAATATGCCATCAAGCAGAAATAATCTTGCATTAGAGTAGCTGGCACCTAACTTGAATTCAGTTATTTGATTCCATTAAATCATTAAGTTAGTGGAACAAAGTATGCTATGTTTTTTGGACACACGTTCATTCTAAAATTTAAGGTAACATCTGGGCATTGACAGGAGGATGTGAGTGAGTTTGATAAAGAAAATGTTAGTGAACTGTATTGAAAAGGTAAATATTGCAGCATAAAACTGGAAATGCTTAGATGTTTGTGGAGCATAATTTATATACCAATGGTCTTGCTTAAATGTTGCTAGAATGAGGTCTTAGCCTTCCAGCTACATGTCAGAGTGTTTATTAAGGGACCTGTAGATACCTATTCAACATCAGGTAAGACTTGATTGCAAGATGCATAAAGGAATCAAACTGAACTGATTATTAAAATTCTTTTAAAGGGTCTAAGAAGTCCTCAGGAGAGTGTTAATGACCTCAGTCCAATTGAAAACTTACGGATTCCTACTAAGGTATGATACAACATCCCTCCCCTCCCACTCCCTTTTAGTTTTTCTTTTTATAGTTAAATGACACTTAGCTGTGTCTTTTTTTTTTCCTTAACACCAGGCTTACTGTTGTTCTTTTTTCAGTTTTATTTCTTGCTGAAAGTCTTTTAGAGTGTTTTAATGAAAAAATTAAGAGCTGTGAGACAACTTCAAATGAATTTGCATGAAAATTTTTTCTTGAAACTTTTCAGTTGTCTCTGGATGCTGATCTTAATATTATTTAGGTTTCTTGCTGGAGTGAATTAAAAAAAAAAAGAAGAAAAAAGAAAAATGCCTTTTTGAGTTTACTTTGGAAAGTAGATGCTGTGTGAAAGGCCTGTATAATTCTAGTCAGAACATTTAGTTTATTCATTATTTTGGTGCTGTAAGTATCTTTTGTAATTTCATAGTTTTAATCTTCAGCATGTGTAATTAACTTCATGTTCTATTTCAAAAGTTAGATCTTTATAATAGCAGTAGTTTTTGGTATTTTTTTAGGTCTCACTATTTAAATGAAGCCACCTCACTGTCATCTCACAAGTCATGCTGAGTAATCTGTGTGTGAGGGTAAAATTGTCACAATAATTGGCTGTTCCTGTTGTTCTGAGGGGAGGATTCACAAGACTTCTGTGGTTGTTGTCTATTATTTTCTATGAATTTGGTCTTTGCCTTTAACCAATAAGATACTTAAATTACTGACTTGAATTTAGATGACCTATTTTACAATAGTTAAAAAATCAAACTGAAAGAGCCCTTGTGTTTCTTTGTCTAAGTACTCTGTAATGCATTGCTTGTGCTGAGGCAGATGAGAAAATTAGCATTGCTGTAAATTTCAAAAATCAGGTAAGAGTCTCTGAATTGGTACATTGTATTTTGTGAAACAGTGGCAAATATATTGATATCAAAGAGCAAAAGTATTCAGTTGCAGCAATGTTGAAAAACCTGTCACATCTCCATCACTTAAATTTCACAATTGCAGACTCCTGCCACTCCCTGAGCAACCAGTTTTTTGCCAAGTTGGCTCTCCAGGTGAAAGCAGATGTAGGGTATCTTGGCTGGATTTCCATTCTGTAATGGTTTGATGTTATATGTCTGATAAGTCTATACTGTGTAGCAATAACTGGTTTTATTTAACTCTTGAATCATTAACGTCTCAAGCTGTTTTGATGACAGAATGGTTATGATGCTGCACTTTCATAATCACACTTCCACATTCAAATAGGTATCTCCAGACTGATTTAGGGCAAATGTTACTGAAAACTTCAAAAGCTGCATTAAAGCTATACAGAAGTATACAGAATGAAAGGCTGCAGCGTCAGCATTAATTAGGGCCAGTATGAGTTACTGGTAAAAGGACAAGCCATTGGTTAGACAACCCTACATACAAACTCATGTTTTTTGAGATGAGGAACTATCACATTAGTTTGGAGATCAAATGGGAAATATGGAGGACAGGAAGAAGAATCTGCTGATATTCCGTTCCCTGAGAGCAAAACCAGCAAAATTCTTTTAGGTCTTGATATTAGGAAGTTGATTTGCTGACTATTTGCTGACTGTGGCCAGCATGATGAAGTGATGACTGTACTCAATGTTTTATTTTCAGGCAATAAAATTGCTAGGCATTTGGACATTTTAGTGAAGTACCTGAGTGTATTCACTCACTTTAACTGGTACTCCAATAAGTTCTGCAACTATTTTGAAAAAGTTCAATTTCTTAATATGAAGGCAAATCACCAGCAAACTTGCTTAACTTTTTAATACAGACTCATGCAGCCAGCTCACTCACATAGGGAAGTACCTCAGTAGGAAGTAAGTGTGTAATAGTTTGAGTCTCGTAAAGTCTCATAAAGTAGAGAAGCCAAATCTGAACTGCAGGGCTGGATATGACAGGTTGCCCAGAGAAGTTGTGGATGCCCCATCCCTGGCAGTGTTCAAGGACCCCTTGGATGGAGCTCTGAGCAACCTGGTCTAGTGAAAGGTGTCCATGGCAGGAGAGCTGGAACTAGATAATCATTCAAGATCCCTTACTTCATTGGCATACCCTGATTACCCAGGGAAACTAATTCTTTTTGAATCATTCTGTTATTGTTGTTTCCAAAGCTGATAACAGTTTTGTTAGCAGATTCTGTCACAAAAGGTTGAGGTAGATATTTTGCATGCTTGAATTCAAGTGTGTTGGATTAATGGTGAATTGACTTTGAATTAGATTATGTTTATTTTGATGATAATCAGCTCATGTGCAATATACAAATATTATTTGACTTTGTAGATTATCATGGTAAATAACACTGAGACTATTTAAAATGTTTTTCCTATAGATAAAGGAATGTGGGTTTCTGTTTCCCAAGCAGTAGCTGAGTGATTTTCAGGAGTGCATTAAGTAGTAGTGTGGCTAACATGTGTTCTATGGATAGAACATATCCAACTTTGTTGTTCTGTCCATTAAGAGAGTTGTTTTCAAGGTATAATGTTTGTTTTGGCAGAGTGAGAGCTTTTTAGTAGGTACTCTCTACACATATTGAACAAGGGAAGATCAAAAGGAGGTTCTGAGCATTTTCTATGAAAGATAGGGAATACCACAAACTTCTCTGTGGTACTGCCTTCCCTAGCTGGGGAAGGAGGAGCAGGGAGGAAAACCAAAGTAAGTTTATTGATGTAGTTATACATTGTATTTTATGGTATTATAGACATTAATTGTTATATAAAACATATAGAGAAATATTAGATTGTTATATATACATAGTTATATATGTATGCTGTTATATTGAATATATACTGTGATAGTATAATATAATATATATACACATTAGATTAGATTCTAGATAAAGGTTCTTCACCCAGGGGTGGTTGAGTACTGGAAAGCTCTCCAGAGAAGTGGTCACAGCACCAAGCCTGACAGAGTTCAAAAAGCATTTGGACAATGCTCTCAGGCACATGGTGTGACTTTTGGGGATGGTCCTGTGCGCGGCCAGGAGCTGGACTTGATGATCCTTGTGGGTCCATTCAAACTCAGTGTATTCTGTGATTATAAGACAACTATAATGTCTAAATACATCTTTGTATATAGATAGAAGTCAAAGATTGTGTTTGCATGTGTGTATACAGATACATATATAAATGCTTTAATACTTTTATTTCACAGTGGTGCAGTGTTGCAGTATAGCTGCTGATTGAATCTGTTGAGCACAGCCCTTATGCTTGTATTTAGGATTGGATTTTAGCACAAGTGTTATTTATGCTCAGAATGGAGGGATATAAATCAGAAGCAAATTCATTGGTGTGCTTTTGGTTCAATCTGGAGATTACCGGGGCAGACTTGGCCCCTGGTAATCTCCAGATAAAAGTGCATAGGCTGTTGCTGAGCTTCAGTTTTTAACTAGATTAGAAACTGTTTAGAATGTTTTTCTCTGAGTACTATCAGTTAACTTTTTTCAATGTCTTCACTTCCCAGTCTTTTAGGTGATAGTGACTGGAGTGCAGAAAGTGTTTGCTTCTACTCCTTACAAGTAATGCTTCATTCAACAGGGCAATATTGGTGATGCTGCTACAGGCAACATAGCATACAAGGAGAGTGTGATGCACTGGGAAATAGCTGGGTAGACATCTAAAACTTGCTGAACTGCATTTCAGAGGAGTCTGTAATGAGATGACTCTTGTCAAATACATTTCAAGGAATTGCCACAGGCTTCTACACTGAAAACTCCTATTTCCATAGAACAGAAACACAAAATGATGTGAGATGTGTGTGGATGTAAGCACTGTGTTTTATTTAGCAATGGCTTCTTCGAGCACGCAAAGCTGTCAGACTTCTTTTTCCTTCTTTCTTTTCCTTTCCAGCTGCTGTCTTTCACTGATCTATTTAGGTGACATAATGAGAGAGGCCTGCTGCTGACGGTTGCACTAGTGGTAACCTGACAGGATAAATTGTTTTTCTATGAAAGTGTGATCCCAAAGTAGTGGCGAAAAAAAGGTGCAGTTGGCACCACAAGTGACACGAGTTTTAGGTAGGAGGTGAGGCCTCTTGCTGAATAAAACTTTGGAAAAATGAGTAGCCTGTGAAACAGTATCTTACCAGGCTGTGTTGGCCCATTATTGTTCCTACTAGAGTTCCTACTACTGAATGCATGTGTTAACCTGGACAGGTGGATTGAAATGCATATTGTGGTGTCCACTTTGCCAATATGCTCTTCTTCCTGACCTCCTGTGGATCTAATTAATTCTGTTTAGCAATGGCAAAGTTCTCTGCAAGGGTATTATCATGAGATTGCTGCTGTCACAATTTTTGACAGGTTTTTCTGTTCAGAATAGCACTCGGAATTGCTGAATTAACATAAAATGTAAGATGTTAAATGTGTTTTAATGCTGACTTTTTTTTCTTTTTAAGGAAAATACTTATATGGCAATAGTTAGACAAGTTTTTGGGGTGAAAAACTACCTTGAGGGATTTAATAGAGCTTCTCTCTTTCCTTCTACTAAGTGTATGAGTACCAAGTCCACAGAGCTAAACCGGCCCTTTGCCAAGACCACTGAAACTATGGGCTTATTTCTACATAGTAAAATTGTTTTTGTGTATCTGATTGAAAGGATGAGGAAAATAGAATATCAGCAAATAAACTTTAGCTCGGGATAGTTGCCTCCTTTAGTGGTGAATGAAGAAATTTGCCTTCTCTATGTTTGTTATTTCAAACTACTGGAGCGTGATGTGCTGAAAGCTGCAGGTTATCATGGCAGAAAATCTGGTGTCAGATAATGTAATTTATGGGGGAGCTAAAGTTTATCCTGGAAAGTTATAACTAGACTGCTTTTCTAGAAAAAAATGAACAAGGTAAAGAAAAACCTTGTCATTTAATAAATATTTTCCCGAGTAGTGTTTTGGCAAGAACACACTCAGATGAGTGATCTTTGAGACAGAATAAACTGGTTTCTTAGCAATTTTCCTAGGCACTCCAACATCAAATCCAGAATTTGTGTCCATAATGGCTTTCTTAATGCATCTTTAGCAGATGTAAATCACCACTGACCTATGGTATTGAGATACTGTTTCACCAACATGACAAGGTATCAGTAGTCCAGAATTTCAAATGATCCTAAGCATTTCTTCTGTGGTTAGTTTTTAATCTTTTTTTCTTTTAGGAAATAGCCATGCAGGAGCTTGTAGGCAAATATTGGATGATAAATTCAGTTATTCCATTTGCAGTGGTTCAGTGTGTGAAAAATGCCAACCACTTGTTTTTAAAATTTATTTAAAAGTTTGATAGTAATAAAATGGTTATAAAAATAGTAATACAATTAGAGTAATAATAATTTGGACAATTCGAATTAGGACAATATGACACAATAGAAACAAAGAGTTACAGAGGTAACTTTTTCTGGGTACCTTTTTCTGGGCTGCACAAGCCCGAAAAAGGACACCCGTTAACAAAGGATTAACCCTTAAAACCAATAGCCTGTTGAATATTCATACATCTCATACATGATGCATAAATTCCATTCAAACAAAGGATTCGGTCTGGTCATTGTCAACTTCTTCCTCCTAATCCTAAGGTGCCTTTGATCCTTAGCCAGGCAGGAAGAAGTCAGTTTCTTCTGATAAGAGAACAATAAATTCCTTTTCTCTGAAAGATTTAGGTGTCCTGTGGCTGTTATCTTGTGTGAGTGCCTCATTCCTTTCTTAAAAAAATATCCCACTTACGTAGTTCCTATTTTAACTACAAGAATTACCTTTTAACTACAAGACTACATTTATCATATTATTAATATGTTAATACAGCACTACTAATCCATAGAACAAAATACATATAATAAATATCTGTGTAGAGCTATATAATATGCACTTTTCACAAGTGGACCCTGTTGCCTGTCTTGGATAATTTTTAATTTTAGTTTCATATAGCTAAAACTCAATGTAGTGTAATATGTGAAATTGATTTACAGTGGAGTGTACATTATGGAGCTACCATTACAGCTATATAACGATAAAACTGTATTATTTCCTTGTTTCTCTCAGTCTGTCGGTGCAGTCCATGTCTTTTCTCTGGCTGGCCGTGGGTTGCTGCGTTTACCCGCGCTGGTGGCAGTGACTGCACCAGGCGTTTCAGAGTTCCTCTTCTTTTCCTCTCCTTTCCCTCTCCTTTCCCTCTCCTTTCCCTCTCCTTTCCCTCTCCTTTCCCTCTCCTTTCCCTCTCCTTTCCCTCTCCTTTCCCTCTCCTTTCCCTCTCCTTTCCCTCTCCTTTCCCTCTCCTTTCCCTCTCCTTTCCCTCTCCTTTCCCTCTCCTTTCCCTCTCCTTTCCCTCTCCTTTCCCTCTCCTTTCTCCTTCTTTTCCCTTCCTCTTCTTTTTCTTGTGAGAAGTATTTCAGAGGAGCAGTGGTTCCTCTGATGCTCTTCCAAACCACCCACTTGTGAACCCTTGGCTGCCTCTTACTGCATAGAAGCAGCGCCTTGCTGTGTGCTGTAAGGGTCACTTTGCCTCGGGATGTCTGCACATTGACCTTACCTCAGCTGATGTGCAAAATAAGCAAATTAGTGGTTGTTCAGTCATTTAATCTAAAATTGGGTACCACACAGGTGAAATAAACCTTTGAACTCTTTGTGATGAAAATACCAGCACCTTGCCCCACTGGAACAACTCAGCATTGCTGGGAGGCTCAGGGTCATTATGGGACTCTTCAGTCTGCTGCATTGCTTCACCACAGTTTAATTTCGTTTTCAAGCAATTTGATCCATTTTATATTTGCTTTTGATGAAAGAACATTCTAGCACTTCTCCCTTTTGAGTCTCTGATAAACGATTTTTCATTCTTTTTGAGTGAACGACATCCAGGAGAGGGCCAGTGTTAGTTGCAATGTCCAGTGCAGCACAGGAAGAGGAGGGTCAGGCTGAGGCCTTGGTTTGTGTCAACCACTGGAAGCATCTTGGTTGTTGGGGGGACCTTCCAGAGGAGATTGTGACAGCAAGGAGGGGCATGCTTATCTCTGGAATATTGGCTTTCAGAAGGCTGACAGCACATCTCTGCTTAGACCTCTGTGCTAAAATCCGAGAGCTGTTAATCTTGTGCAAAGAAGGCAGATCTGTTCTGGTTTTACCTGTAGAAATCAAGTGTTTAATGGCATATCTTTTATTTCAGTGAATGTGTGGGCTGAATTGAAAAGTTATGCATTTGTAATGGCACTGTCTACCTGTCATTTACAAAGAGGGTTCTTGTGTTTTTAAAAAATTCAGGTTTTATTTGTTTTGGTTTTGTGCAAATTTTTTTTCTCCTTCTGGAGAAATAGTGTGCCAGTTTATTTTTAGTTTATTATGAGAATTTCTAAAGGTGAGGAGGAAAAAACTGGACTCAGCATGCACTTGGTACCATAAATCAGTGAAGAAGTGTTTAAGTGGGCTGCAGCATTGACGTCTACATTATGTTTTTTGAGAAGTTTTGAATGTCTTGCTCTCCCTAATGGGAAATGCAAGCCACAGTGTTCTGTACTTTCTGTATGTTGCCATTGCTTCTTGTGCTAATGTTGGAAGTGGCTTTTGGAAGATGTTAGTTTTGTTAAAAGGTCGTTCTTCCTGGGATGTGTTATTACATGATGGAAATTCTGTTTTGTTTCGTGCAGGAGGAGCTCAGAGAACTACATGAAGAACCACCTGATCCTCAGGCACAACAGGAAATAATTAACAGCATTGAAGAAGTTTATTTTTCCAATGACTCCTTTGATATTGTGAAGTATGAGTTAGAGGTAAGCTGTCATCTTGAAAGAAAAAATAGTAACATAACAAAAAATGAAGATCAAAAGTATGTTTGTTTCAATGAGCTATTTTTTGTTTCTTAGATCTTGTATGAATACAACACTGAACTCCCCTAGGTTATCTTGCAGTTGTGTGCAGCTTCTAGCATAGAGTATTGGTGCATATATATAGTATATAGTCTCTTCTTTTAATGTAGTAGAATATGCTAACAGGCATTTTGTAATTTAAACTGAAGTGAAAAAGTCAAGATGGCTGAGGAGACAAATCTGTTCTATATTTTATGTATTTTTTTACCGAACTGACAGAGACAATTTCTGTGATTGGGTGGTTGTGTGTATACATATATGACGTAAAATGAAATAACTTTGAGGTAATTATAATGCTACATGAGGCACTTATGATCATATGTTGTATATTTTAACACTAATTGATTTCAGTATCCATCATTTGAAGAAATTGATTGATTCTGCAAATTAGATTACAGAAGCCACAAGAATGTTTCTTTAATGAAACTGATTTCCTAGCTAATGCTGTGTGTGCGTTAACAACCTTTAATTTCTTACTGATTTTAATTTATTATTTAAATGTAGAGGCTTCCTCCAGTACTTAGTCTTCAAGAACTGGAAGACTACAGAGACAAACTAAAACAACAGCAAGCTGCTGTAAGTAAAGTTTTTTCCTCTGTACCCTTACACAATTTGTTGTCTTTGCTATAAGTCTAGCAAGAAGTGTAACTGATAAAAAAAATTGATTTCTTAACACATTAGATACTAAATAATTTTTTAACATTATGGTGTGTGCCTTTATGGTGGAAAATCATGACTAAATCATACAATCATATGAAATCATGGAAGTAAATCTTAAATATAGTAAGTAAATCTTAGCTGAATAGTGGAGTAGTATCTCTTTGAGGGATTTCTGGCAATGTAAGACTTAAAATGTTTTAAAAACTCTCTCCTTGAAGATGATATTTTCTCTTACTTTTCATTTGCCAATGTGTTAATTGTTCACAAGGGTTTTTAGTGAACACTGATACAGACTTATTATGTAATAAACCAAATGAAATGTAATGAGTAGTAACTACGAGGACTGGGGAGAAATCAGAATTGCAGTGTTTTAAAAGTGCTTGTTATGTTGCAGACTCTTAAATGTTCTATTCATGTATTAATTATTGTTCCATTAATCTTCTGAGATGAATAACATGGTACAGGAAACTAATCTGTTAACTGTGGCATTTGGAGAATACCTGCAAGTAAAATAGAAGTAATAATCCTAATTCATGTCTTCAAATAAATGAAATGTGTAGGAGAATCTTGCATTGATAACAATACATAAACCAAGTGTCTTCTGCTTTAAGTTGTTTTCCCCATAATATACCTATGAAGTTTTGTGAAAGATTAGTGAGAAGTTGAGGAAATAAATATTCCATGTTTCTCACCAAGATTTATAAGGAAAGAAGTTGAAAGTGGGTGAGAGGTAGTAATTTTTTGGTGTGTTTGTTTGGGTGGTGGCATTTTTTTTAGTTTTAAGAGGACATCTGGTAGTGATCTTGTTTTGCAAGGAAGTGCTCTCAAGACTGAGACAACTTCAGTGAGATATGCTGCATAATCCTGATATGTGTTATCAATGTCTTGGCCATTATTTGCTTGCAGGATGGGAACTGGCTGCAGCTGAGGGAGTAGTTTCAGGACATGGCTGCTGCCAAAACATTTGAACAGGAAAGTGCATGCAGCTAATGAATAATAGGGGAGAGAACTGAGCACAGGGCTTCCAGTAAATATGGTCAGATGTGGCTTTCTTTTAGAATACAAACAGGTAAAAACTCTCAAACCCAAAGCTTTTGACAAGAAACATATGTCCAGTTCTTCCCTCACCAACTTCCCCCAGTCAGGATTGGTCCTTGCTTGTTTCTTTCTTAATTTCGTCAAAATGTGTTTCATGTGTAGGAAGGAATTATTCCCTGCTTAAGCATGTGCCAAAGTGCTAAAATTTCTCATATGTTGTGTTTCATGTCCTTATGTCATATTTTCAGGTAGAGTGTGAGAGACTGTTTGCTTCTTGTGTCTCAGTTGTTACCCATTTATCTTGTGATAGGTCATTTAGACCTACTTGCCTTAAAGGACGTTAGTGTCTTTCATGGAAGACAAAACTGCAGAATGTTGTATGCTGTTAGTTCAGTCCTAAAAATATTTTAATCGTGAATAGATTATTAGACAGAGGATTCAAGAAGCCTGTTGACATATTACACAATGGCTCTGCTCTTGCAAAAAACTAATACTGCCTTTCTCACTTCAGTGTCTGTACCTACAACTGGCAGAGGAATTTACAATAATAGTTTGGAGATAACACCAAATTCTAAATTTCTCTAATCCAAAGCACTTATATGTGTGTGAATTACAGGTACTAGAGCTCTGGTCTTCACTGATTTACTGCCTTTGCACAGCTGATCTTGGTCATCCTATTGTTTTTAGGGTCACTATAGACTTCTGTAGTTTTCTCAATAGTTTTCCATTCCACCAGAAAGATCCCAACTTGCTCAAACATTTTTAATGTATGTATCATAACAACTTTAATTTATAATTGTCTTGTTACAGACAGTTTGAATTAGAAGGGCTTTTTAGTTGTATGTCTTCTAGACTTCATTTTCATTAGTAGTCTAATATCCTTAGCTATGTTGTTTTTTCTTCAGGAGATGAAATATTTTTTACTGATGCGATTAAGAAAGAGAAAATTGTTTATCCCTTCAGGAAATAATGTTGGCAGGCATTGATAACCATGGTCACATTTAGTGCTAGCAGCTGCAGTTCAGGATTCCAAGACTTAGCACAGCACAATTGTATGGAAGATGCCAAAAGAGGTGTGACAGTTTGGAAATAAATGAAGTAACTGCGAATAGTATTGCTCATCTGAAAAAGTATTTGAGAGTTTGGAACCTCAGATGGAAAAGTAGTACCACTAATTACTGGAAAAGAAAAAAAAGTGCCTGTGGCAGGTGCTTGTTGATGTTGAGATCGTTATTAGTCAAGGGTAACTGAGGACTTGCAAAACAAAAAGTGTAAAAACTGAAAAGAAATGTATCTTTTATTCATGTGTACTGCTTGAACATTGCTTAACAATACTAGAGCATTGAATAGCTAGCAGGTATATCCATGTTCTAAAGTTTTTTACAGGTACAGGGCTAATATGAAGAATATGTTGAACAAAGAAGGTGAACATTTCACAGTGCATAGACTGTGGAGTGAACAAAATTTCTTAAGTGCCCCAGGGTCATGTAGGCTTGTGTAGCATTCAGCTTGATATTATCCTATCCTGACCCTAACCTCACTCTGGAGTGGTTTTTCTGCTGTCTTGCAGAGGAAAGATTTATTAGTTATGGAACAACTAAAAGGTTAAGAACAACTGAACAGTTTTAAAATGGCTCTGTGGTTCTGGCCTGCTTTTGATATGGAAGGAGGAAAGCATAGCTGGGTATATGATCCTTGTCCAACTTGCCCCCTGATGACACTGGAATACTTCAAAGACCATTTATGTGCATGTGCTCTTCCAGAGGATGGGAATTATGCTGGTGGAGCCAATATAAGGTTGTTTCAGGAATGCTGATTGAAGATTTCAAATCTGTGCTATGTTTAGGCAAACATAGCATTCAAGCAGTCAAGTTTACAAAAACCTGTTTCTCTTTGCCAGTAGTGCCTTGTGGGCTGGCTGTCATAGCCAGTTTTATTTTATTTCCATTCCTGGGAGTATTGTTCCCCTAAAAGAATATAGAGCAATACCAATATTTGCTTTGTCATGTATGAAACCATTTCTTAAATATTTTTAGTCCCTGATAAAAAACAAAACTAAATACACTATTCTCAAGCTGGCATTTATAAGACTGTCACTGTTGGATTTCTTTTTAAGCTTCTATGTTTGTGGACAAGAGATTGATTAAGGTAGCAATGCCCAGTTTTTAAATTCAATACAGACAGCAGCTTTCAGGAGCATTCTATTTAGAGTTACACTCAGAGCAGTGGAGAACATTTTAAAATATACATATTCGGTGTTCTAAAGAAAGGGTATAATATATAGAGGATGCATACTCATTTTCACATAGTCTAATGCAGTATCAGTCTCAAAGGTAGGTGTTAAACATGTTGTGATTTAACTCTAGATGGCAATGAAGTATCACACAGCCTCTCACTCACTTCTCCAGGGGGGAGAATGGGAGGAGTGAAAGTGAAAAAGCTCATGAGTTGAGATAAAGGTAGATAATGCAGAAGAAATAGCTAAAAAATAGGTAGAGCAAAAGCAAGTGAAGCAAAACAGGGAATTAATTCACTGCTTTTCATAGGCAGGCAGCTGTTCAGGCAGCTTTCTCCAGGAGAGCAGGATTCTATCATGTGTGGCATTTATTTGTGAAGACAAATGCCATCACTCTGAGCATCCTTCCCTTCCTTCTTTTCCCTAAACTGTGTATGCTGATCATGACACTGTACATTTAGGATGTTCCATAGGTCAGTTGGGGTCATCTGCCTCTACTTTGTCCCCTCTCAAAGGTTTGTGCATCCCCAGCCCACTTGCTGGTGAGGTGGTTTGAGGAGTAAAAAAGGCCTTGATTCTCTGCAGGCGCTGCTCAACTGAAACACCTCTGTGTTACCAAAACTGGTGTCAGCCCAAGTCCAGAACAGCCCCATACCTTTTGGTACTTTGGAGAAAATCGAATAATCCAGCCCAAGCCAGCACACCATGCTGTATCATTGACTTAAATTTGAACTCTAGCAATAGCATGAGCAAAGTGTAAACACTCGCAGTGCCTCAAATTATTTCTATTTGCTTTTCTAGCACGTTCCTTAACAAGCAGAGTTAAGTGAGTAGTCTAAAAATGCCCACTAATTGCTAGATGGACTTGTGAACATTTCTCTTATCTTGGTTCTATAGAAAGCTGATCATAATTTTAACAATTTTTTATATGTTGTTGTGGAATATTTATTAATAAATTTGAAAAATGCAGAACTTAATGGTAGAGAATGATAAGCTTGTAGAATTTTGGTATGGGCATGGCCTACTTAATTGAGATTGCTGTGTATCACATGGAGTGTTCTTCTTTTTAAGGTATCTAAGAAAGTTGCAGATTTAATCCTTGAAAAACAGCCTGCATATGTTGAGGTAAGACAACTAACACTTTTCAAGAATAAACTGCTCAATTTTGTGCTGCTATAATGCTGCAGTTGTGTTGTTATAGTGATTTGTAGTAGGGGTGCTAGTGCCTGGTTGGAACCAGCTATTTTTGTATGCTAAAGCTCTGTCTCTATAGTGAAAGCCAACGGTGTATTGAGTTGAAAGTCCTTAGGATGATAAAGGTTTTGTAATATGGTCATTTTACAAGGCCTTGTGAAGAATTCAAAATTCAGGAATTCACAGGCTTGGCTAATACCTGTAATGGACTTGGAGCAGGAGCTGCTTTATTGCCCTTGTTTAGGAGTGGTGTCACATCTTATTCCATAAGAGAAAGCAGTAGTGATCTTTCTTAAGATCACTTAACTGCCACTAATCTCAGGCAGTTGTGAGAATCACAGAGTCACAGAATATGTTGTGTTGGAAAGGGCCCACTAGGATCATCAAGTCCAACTCCCCTCTCTGCAGAGAACCATCCCCAAAAGTCACACCATGTGTCTGGGAGTAATGTCCAAACAATTCTGCAAAGTGAAAATGGTGATTGTTATTAAGTTAGCCTGAGGATGATCCTGTGGTGAATACTTCTGTTTGTGTGTAGCACCTTACATCACCATTGTTGTACTGGTGATTATGGCAATTCTTTGGGCAAGAAGCTGGAGAGAGTGTGGAAGAACAAAGATGGCTTCCTGGCTATTAACCTGTAGTAGATGTCATGGAGCTGCGATCATTTTCCTCTTATCCAGAGGACAGAACAGCCTTTTTGTTCTCTTGTTCTTATGGCCAGTGCATCCAGCCTTAGTGAAGTTGCCATCTGTGTTCTGGGATCATTGCCTGGGGAAAGGAGTGCTGCTGTTTAGAGAACAATAGTGGGGAGAGAAGTGACCATTGCTTGCGTCATCTCCTGCAATAGCAGGTGGAAGAAAAAGGCTGTAAAAGTAAAGTTGTTTCAGTTTTAGTTAAAGGGGTGATGAAGTGGGAGGCTATTGCAGAAGGAGGCTGGTCAGTGCTACTGTAAAGTAAGTGCTACTGGTCGAGTCTTCACAAGACAGTGTAGAAGGGGGAGAAAGGGTAATTGTATGGTATAAAAAATATTCTGGTGTTATTTCACTGTTATGTGGGTTTGAAATTGATAGTTTTGAGTGAGTGCTGCTTTTCCTGAATCCAGCAGCTTCACTTTGAAAACCTCTCACTGCATAATGGAACTGCAGCAAATGTTCTTGCATTTTGCTGTGTAATGCTAAGGTTCCTTTTGCAGACATCTTAGTGAGGTGAACCTGTTTCATACCTAGCAGTGCTTTCAGATATTCCAAAAGGACAGTTAAAAATCTATTGTGCCAGTAAAAATATTTTAAAAACTTTCCTTAAATGCTTTTGTGCCTGATTAAGTCAATAATCCTTCAGTGTTACTTAGGGGCACAGGCCTGCACAGTTATTCTTGTCAGTACTGGAGATTTCTGGTGGGCATTCTAGGTCTCACTTTCCCACTGATACATGAAATGAACCTCCTGCTGTGCTGTGTGAACTTGTAATGGCAGCTCCAGTTCAGTGCTAAACTACAGTAACAATTCATTACAAGAACCAAAAATGCAGTTGAACACATGTCCTGGGCACATTTTCACTGTGCAAAGTGTAGTTTAGGGATATCATGGTTTGAAGCCCATGCCTAGTGTCAAGTACTGGTCTGACAGGCACTCCTGTGGCCACAAGAGACATGGCACAGACACAGGAAAGGGATTTACAGTTTTCTGTTCTTGGAAGAAAGAAGTGCTTTAGGAGCAACCAGTGGGTGAAAGACTGTTTCTGAGAAGAGAAAAATTCTATTCAGCCCTAAATGGTGGGCAGAAGACTCCCTCTTTGGAAATATTTAGGCTGCACTCTCTCCTCATTCCTCTCCATCCAGTTGTGTTCAAAGGAGAGATTTTACAGAGTCTTTGCAAGAAGCAGGACTGGAGTGGAGTAGCTCCTTATTGTACGTGTTTCCTCTTGAACAAGGGAACAATGGCTTTTTGAATAGCTCTGGTATTTGCAAAGTATGTTTTTAGAGAGAAGTAGGTACTGAAGAAAGTAATCTTCGAGTTTGGTTTCTTTTTTGCATATCAGCAGCTAGGCTGTCATTTATAAGAAAGCAACACTGGTAACATAAAGGAGCAGGTTGTGATGGAAGGTGCAGCATAGTGATTTGGAGACTGACCAGGAGCTGATCTAAAACTGAACTGAACTTTGAACTCATTTTTGCTTGTCATATTATTAGAGTTAGATGAGTTTTCAAAGTGAAAATCTCCCTTCTCATGGAAGCACTTGATACATTTTGAAATGATGAGCAGAATTAAAAAATAAAATAAACCTCCCCTGCAAAAAAAAACCCCAAACAATCCCCAAAACCCAAAAATACCCCTCAAACAAACAAACAAAACTCTTTTTCTGTAGCCTGAGGAGAGAATGCACTTTTCTGCAGGGCTGTTCTAACACAAGAAACCCTAATAGTTGTATTAAAACATTTATTTTTTTCAAGGAGTTGAGATTATGCTAGGCACTTCACTAAGTCAAAATCAAGCTAAATTCAGGTCACCTCTGCTGAAGAGTTTTCAGCTGAAAGTCAACAGGATACAATTAACATTCATTATGATGTGACATCTATTAAATTGGTAGAACACAAGTGCTTCTAAACAAGAAAATGCTGTGTGAAACACAATTTGTGTTTTTTGTTTTGCTGCTCTCTGGCATATTAATGCAAATTAAGCCCTGTGCTTCTATCCCTGAAGCTTTGATCATTCTGTTGTAATGCATTAATGGTATAGAAATTCTTAGGCTAAATGTGCAATATATGAGTGTAGAGAGTCCCACTGCAGTGAAAACAGATTTCAACTATCTTATCTTCAAAAGAGAATTGCATTTCAAAATACAGTTTATGTTAATGTTACATTGCAGGACTTAGTGTATATAAAATGATGAAACATATAATATATGAAGTAACTCCACAAAGTCATTATAACATCTCAAGAGAAATGTATTAATCAGTAGTCTTCAGTGGTGTGTAACTTGTATATTTGTTTAACTTGTATATTTCTTTAACCTGTTGTCTCTCTGTAGGAGCTTGAACGTGTTACATCATTGCAGAGTGGCCTTCAGCTGGCAGCGGTTATTTGCACAAATGGAAGAAG
Organism: Geospiza fortis; assembly: GCF_000277835.1. Lineage (NCBI taxonomy): Eukaryota > Metazoa > Chordata > Aves > Passeriformes > Thraupidae > Geospiza > Geospiza fortis. The sequence goes on along the minus strand of NW_005054307.1, from coordinate 6,778,789 downwards.
GTATTTGCTTAAGGAACTGCAGAGATTGAAAGTGGGGAAGTGTTTAACAGGAAATCTGTAAACCCAGGAAGTGTGCTTGCTGATGGTATTTCCTGTTCATGAGTTGAATGCTGTTAGCGGTAGTAGTTACTGAAACAGTTGCAAACACTTGCAGCTCTCACTTTTATGATTGGTAGTTCCCTTTGAAACAGAAAGCTTTGTAGATATACCACTGATCCACAGACAAGTGCAGAAGGGAGGATGTACCTTCTTAGCTGTCTCTTGGTACAATCTCATTTTCTGAGTTCCCCTAACAACGCTGATAATCTTATTTTCTACCATGTATTTTGTTGGACTTGTTAGAATTGATTAGAAGTAAGTTTTATTTTATGAATTGTTGAAGATTATGTTAATTTTTACCTTGCAGACACCTGAATATAGCAAAGGAAGGGTTCACACAAACTAGTTTGGGGCTCCTTGCAAATCAGAGGAAACGACAGTTGCTTATTGGACTGCTAAAATCTCTGAGAACAATAAAAACACTGGTATGTACAGTTGTCTTTGTTCAGTGACAAATATGTTTCTTAATTTCTGCATAGTAATGACTGGATTTTTTTTGTTTTTTTTTTTTTTTAGCAAAGAACTGATGTGCGTTTGAGTGAGATGTTGGAGGTAAGTCCCCACCAGACTGGTGTAAGTTGAAGCTATTCTAAGTCTACATTTGTCAGTCATCTTAATTTTTGTTGTGCAAACAGGGTGTGTGCATGGGATGAAGTTATATTTTTGTTTTTCTTTTAAATTGAGAAAAGTTTCATATCAAATTAGATAGCCCTGCTGCCAGGGGAGAGTATTTTCTATCAAAAACTCATTCCTGCCTTTACATCTGGGCACTGAAGCTTGAGTTAGTTCAGCAAAAATGTTGTGGGATCTTCACTTATCCCTGCTCTCAACTTATACCTCTTTTCTTTAGCTTCATATTGGGGAAAAAAAAAAAGATGATATTTAGCTGATTGTTGATAAGCTGGGTCTGGATAAAGAATTTCTATTGATATATTACTATACAAATTTATAGATGGGCTCCCTGTAAATAATTTGTAAATGTAGTGGCCTTTTTATCCTTATTCATTGGGTTGGCTTTTTAATTCAATTGTAGAAAAGATTGCAACAGGCAGGCCGTGACACTGAAAATTCTGATGCTGTTATGTATACTGGTTAAAAATGCAGTAGATATTGCACAGAGCAAAATAGGATCTTGTCTTAAGGTGATGAATTGTATGAAAGAAAGCCTCAGGATTTTATTGACAGCTATAGTACTTGTAGTGTAACAATTTCGACTTGCAAGTCTGCCAAATATTTACAGCTAATACTGGATGGAATGTCATGATGACAATCCCCAGTTATTAAATTTGGAAATTGAATCTTAAGAGTTTCAGCTTTCAAGATTCTGTGAACTTAATTCTATCTTGAGTAAGTCACTTTGCGTCAGCAAACTTTCTTACTTTTTACCAAGCAAAACTGCACTCGTTTTCAGGTGGCATAAAGGCTTTCTGCTCAGTAAGCCCTGTACAATGATTAGCTTTTAATTTCTGCGCTGTGTTTTGATACACAAGAAATTAACTCTTCACTGTCCACTGGCAGGAATTGTCCTGAGGAGGTGTAGTTGCTGTTGCATTCACACACAGACCCTAATGTCTGATTACCATAATTGGTCAGTGATTTTAAAGGGCTGCAACTGCTGTTTTGGCAGAGTGCAGTTGTAGAGCTGTGCTCAGTGTCTACTCCCAATAAGTTATCCCAGCCCATTTATTTTCTGTATTCCTAGAAGTTAGTAGGTTGGAATATGGATGAGAGCTATTAGTAGCCACTCAGAGAAGAGAATTTTGAAAGGGTTCCTAATTAAAAAAAGACCTGGAATGAATTTATGGTAGCTTACAGGGATGAGCTGCATCTGGAATATATTAGTAGTATATGTTATGCAAGCAGGCTTTCTGATTTGAGCCCTGTTAGACTTACTGGAACAAGTACCAGGTTTCCAGTGGAGAGAGATATAAAGAGCTAATAATGCTCTTTAGACCAATGTGCTGTTCTGTTTTCGTATAATGGATTATGTATTTGGGTTTTTTTGTGTTTTAGTTAAATTAGATCTGCATTAGAACGTTGCTGTTAAAACCAATTTCATTTCAGAACCTCCTCTATGATAATAGCTGAATATAAATTACCCTTGCGTTTTTGCTCTTCAGTCAATGACTGAAATTCCAGTAACAGCTTTGCATTTGAGCTCTCTAAAGCATGTAATATAACAGATGTAATTATGACAAAAAACAGAAGCTCTTAGCTATTAAAGAGGGTTTCTCTTCTTCCAAGATTCCTTCTGGTCTCCTGTCTAATAGAATACCAGAACAACTGGTATATTAAGGCAATGCCCATGTTGTTGGTAGGATGCTTGGGTTTTACATTTTTGTGTGTACATTTTTGTTTTGTCCTGATGTCCTCATAATACTTCCTGATTGAGCTGTCTACCTATTGGATATTCTTCTTAAATATTAGGACAGTGCATCCATAGTGTGTTCTTTATTTCTTGAGGCCTTCTGTGAGTCAGTTGTGTTGAAGCTAATTTCTAATGAGCTGGATGTGTGAATTTAAGTAGTGTTTATTTGGGCATAATGTTGGGAGTGTCTTTGTTGTCTCCCTTTATGTTTTATAAACAATGGGAATAGCCTGCCAGTGCCTGAATTAACCTCTTTCTATGCTCATGAATAGATTACTGGGAAGATGTTATTCGTTCTGTAATAAAAACTTTGTGATGTATTTTTTTATGTACGGATAAGGAAACAATACAGCAAGTTGTTTGCATAAAGTAATGTAATGTAATACCTAGTGTTTTCAGATATTGCTAATTCTAAACTACCTGCACATTAAGTGCTACAGTAGACCCTCACTCTTTAACTTTACTGTAGAGACAGGAGAGGCAAAATATTGTATTACTAATGTTTATACATAAGCATGCAGGAAAAATGGGTATTGCACTGTTACTTCAGATGAGCTTTCAATTCTATTTTATCTTAAGGAAGAGGATTATCCAGGAGCTATTCAACTATGCTTGGAATGCCAGAAAGCTGCCAGCACTTTCAAACACTACAGCTGTATAAGGTAGGGTGACATTGTGCAGACGTCAGCTTTTATATGATTTTATTTGTGATCATTGATTCTCATTCTCTAAAGAAAGTTTAATTGAAGAGCAATTTTCAGCTTAGAGAAGTAAAACAGAGGCAGTTGTAAAAGTCTAAGTATCCTCTGTAGTTTCCCACCTCCCTCTACCACGACTAAGGAGTCTTCAGTAATAACAGCACATAATGAATGTTTAGACTAGATAATTGTTTTGTAACTGTTGTAATATGTTGGCAGGTAAAGTTTCAAATTAAAGTGAGTTATAACTGTGCTACAGCCTCCCGCCTAGAGATACCTGAACTGAGTTTTTAATGAGAAGTTTTTATTCTGGAATTAATTTGCCTATAGCAAGATGGCTTCTGCAAGCTAACTTACCCTGATCCGTGTCAATGAAATTAGCAAGTGCAGAGTTTCATGCTGCCATGAAGAAATTGCTTTCAGAACTGAAACTAATACAAATATCTGCAGTTTCTAACTTAGAAAGACTTAATGTTTCCATTGCTTAAAAAAAAAAAAAAAAAGAAATAGCAGGAAATACTCACAAACTCCAGCAGGAGATGCAGTAACTTCAGATTATTATGGAGGTCCTTCTGTTTGCATGTGGAGAAAGAATGAAGAAATGCTGGCTACTCTCTTTAGCGTTTAATGGCTGTTGTTTTTAATGCCATTTTTTTCTATTTGAACTTTTTTTGCAGGGTGTTGTACCCGATTTATCCAAGGAAACAAAAAAAGGAGGGTGATGGGTGTATCA
>NW_005054307.1:6686169-6774864 GCF_000277835.1 Geospiza fortis | reverse complement strand
GTAGGGAACTAAGCAGAGATTATAAAATCTGTCTTGATAATTAGTGTAGGCCCCTAAGAAGAAGATTCACAGCACAGAGGGAGGTTGTCTAAAATGAGATGATGAGGTGATTATTTAATGAAAACTGTGCTTTCTGTGCAAGAAGAGAGTATCCTGCCTAATTCTTTGTTGCTTTGACCCTTCCAAACAAAAACATAGTAGTCTTTTTTTTCTTTTTTTTTTATTGCTGCTGTTCTGAGATTTTTAAAGCTGGTTGTTGCAAAGGTGCAGTGGTGTCTTTCTTTGTCCTAAATAGTTTCTCTTATGGTAGCTGTTTTTGTTAATTTTTTTATACCAAATTTTACATTTTTTCTGAGGAAGCTTAAATTCTCTTTTTCTGATAGCATTTCTGTAAGGGGTTCCTCAGTAACAAATAAAAATTGCTGTAGTTTGCAAAGATTGACAGCCCTGAGCCTATTGGGTATGCTCTGGTGTAGACCACAGTGCCAAACCAAAACACTTAAAGCAAGTTTTTTGGGGGTTGGGAATATCTTTGAATTTTTGGTTAAATCCTAGCAGGATGGAGTCTTGTATAAACCCTCTTAACACTGTTGCATTATAAACCTAGAACAATCTGCCTTTCAACATAGCAGTGGTGTGATGGTGCTAGTCTGACACAGCAACAGCAGCTTAATGGTTTATGATGAATTGCTATGTTGTGACTCAGCAGTAGGGTTTTTAGAAGTAAGAAATGGTCTGAAATGTTTATATAATCAGTAATTTTATTCTAAACATTTTTTCATTCATCAATAGTGAGTTAAATTCAAAACTGCAAGACACCTTGGAACAAATAGAGGTAAGAATTATTATACTGATGTTCAGTATATGCTAATATTTAACCTCTAAGTATGTGCTGCTATTTAATCTCTGAGTACTAGAGCTTTCTAGTAAAATGTTGTTAGCAATTATAGAATGTGTACATTTCTTTCAAATACTCTCTTTGGATGCTGTAGCCATTGCTGCTCATGTAGACTTTAGTGCTGTAATCAACCTAAATGCTCTATAACGTGTTATGACACAGTCCACTAGTTGTGCTCACTGTAAGTGGTAGAGGAGTAAAATTAAAGAAGTACATAACATTTGAAGTATTGAACTTCCAAATGGTTGTGAAAAGTAAATTAATAAGAAGCCAGTAGGTTTGGATAGGCTGTACAAGAGTTGTACACAGTTTCACAGGAAATTTTAGAGGTTAGCAAACTGGAAACTGCTGGATAGGACCATGCTAAGCTGCAGGAAATAAGACTTGAATAGCTGTGAAGGATGAGACTAAGGTTGGTTTAAGCTGGTAGATAGTATCACAAAAGCAAAGGAATATAAAATGTGAAGTGTCTTCCTGGAAACTGCTGGCAAAAAAAGGGAATGCTTTGAGTTCCGCTACTAGGTAATTTTGAGCTGGAACTTGGCAAGCGTTTTGTAGGAGGTCTAGCAATGTAGGTATGTATGATGTGTATGTGGTGCATGTGATGCATACACATGTAATGTTTAGCAGGAACCTAAATTAGCTATTTGAGCAGCTGTCTACACCCGTTGTCACATGTCTTCAGAAAGTCAGACTAGCACATGTTTTATCATACCTTGTTATTTAATTCCCTGTAAAACTAAAATTTCATCAATTTCCTTCGAGTATGTCTTTGTACTTCAGCTTTTATGCAAAGCTTTTTTTGTTCTTTTAGTCTTTCTCTGATAGTGCTTTATTCAGAGCATGTCTTGTTCACAAAAGCTGGTGGAATGACTGTTTTCTTACCACTCTAACACGGGCCTTGTTAGAGTGAGCACTCATTTTTCCCTTGTGAGCAAATACTGACGTTGCTTGGAAGGAGACTGCATTTTTACTTCCTTCCAGTAACAGCTTTGAGGAGCAAATTACGATCTTATCAAAATATAAAATGTGCCATATTGTTTGGTGAAAGCAATTCACAGCTAACTAAATAATCACATTCAAGATTTTTATTTATTACTTGTGAATGTATAATAATATCTTACTTTCTTCCCATGAAAGTGTCTTATTTTTTACTGGAGTTATGCCTGTGCATATGGAAGAAACATCATGGGGTCATGAAACATGAAGTCATCCTGGGGTCCATGGAGTATTGCTGAAAAATACATGGTCTAATTAATATACAATAATATTCTGCTAGTTAGGAATTCCATAATGAGTCTTTTCAATAGTTGAATGCCTCTGATTAAGTGCATTCCTTTTTCCTTTTTTTAATATTTTTTTAAATTTAGGTTTTAATATAGATCTTACTTTTATACTATGTTACATACAATGATGGTTTTTACAAATGCAAGATGGCTTTAGTGGAAGGGCTATTGAAAAATAATAGAAAAGATTGATGTTCTCTGTTTAATAGCTCTGTTCATGGGCAGTTTTCTTCTTGTACAGGTGTTCTGCAAGAAACAAGAGAAAGAATAAAAAAAATCTGTGTATGTCTGAAATTCAAATTGCTGAGTATTGTTTTAGAGAAGTTCTGGATCTTTAGGTTACTGGTCCTTTTACCGTTTGGCTTAGGGAAGAAAGTACAATAACAACCCCCACCAAATCTCTAGGATTAGCACCAAAAATATTTTGTGGCTAATGATGTAATTAATGAAAATTTTCCAATGGATTAAGTAAAAGTACATAAGAGGCTGAACACCCATCTACCGTGGTTTCTATTTTTAAGAGCAAGACTGTATTGCAAGATCATTAAATAATAAGAATTAAAATTGGTTTAATATTTAGCAAGGAAAGAAAATACTTGTTAACTGTGTATGTTATGTTATTGATTCTTTTTGTTTTTATTTATTATTGGTTGAAAACAACTAGGATTAGGTTGTGTATCTGAATGTATTACAGTGTCTACATGAGAATTATGTTATTAAGCTACATAGTCAAATTCTTTAAATTCTTTAAATTCTGAAAGCTTTATTAGTCATTAAATACATGATCCTATTGAAGTTTTTTCCCCACTTAGTTTACATAGTAGGTCAACTTCATTTCTTGCAGAGCTGTTCAGTATGCTCAGACACAGCTCTGCTGGCAGAACCTGTAGTTGTGTGTCTCCTTTCTTTTTTGACTCTCTCAGGTACTGATTGTTGTGTATACAATACTGCTGATGTAGTATTTATACATGGCTGTCTTGCCAATGAACTTTAAATTCAGGCAGTGTTAGATCCATTTACGAGATGCAGTCAGAGGGTTAAGAATTCTGTAATGGAATTGATTGAGCTGAAACCCCTAAATCGGGTTTTTCTTAGGGGTGGAAGTAGACCAGCTTAGAAATCCCAGCTCTCCCAGATTGATGTTCCTGGCTTTCTCAAAGTAAACATCACTTTGAATTTGACTGCAGAGTTCTTGCTTGTTCTTGGGAGTGGTGAAACTCGTTGGCTGACATTGAAGTACTTACACTGCAAGAACTAACACTTAAGCACCTCAGAACAGTCCAGTCACACACAGTCTTGGTTACTTTACAACCATAATTATCACACTGTTTAAATAAACACCTTCCTCACTTGTTGTTTAAGTGATGTATTGCTTGGCCTGTTTTTTTTTAGTGTTTAATGCATTTTTTCTTTCATTTTTATAGGAACAATTGGATGTAGCGCTTTCCAAAATATGCAAGAATTTTGATATCAATCATTATACAAAGGTACAGCAGGCTTACAGGCTGCTTGGAAAAACACAGGTTAGTACTTATCTTCTGAGGAAGTCACAAAGAATAGTCATGTCACAGCATGAAGCTTTGAGTACTGTGATGGAAATCTACCTCCCTAGTTGTTGTGGTTTAATCCCAGGTGGCAGCTGAGCCCCACACAGCTGCTCGCTTCCTCCTTGGTGCGATGGCTACGTCAGAGGGCAGGCAGGTGTTCAGTCATCCCCAGGACAGCAGGACTCCATCATGTGTAACAGTGACTTGTGAAGATAAACTTCATCACTCCAAATATCCCCCTGTTCTTCCTTCTTGCCCCAGCTTTTATTACTGGGCATGACACTACGTGTTATAGAATATCCCTTTGCTCAGTTGGGGTCAGCTGTCCTGGCTGTGTCTCCTCCCAAATCCTTGTGCACCCCCAGCCCCCTCTGGAGGGTTGGGATGAGAAGCACAAAAGACTTTGACCCTGTGTAAGCCGTGCTCAGCAATGGCTAAAACATCCCTGAACTATCAACACTGTTTGCAGCACAAATCAAAAACACAGCCCCATGCCCCATACCAGCTACTGTGAAGAAAATTAACTCTATGCCAGCCAAAACCAGCACACTAATGCTGATGGATCTTGCCAAATATATGTATACAAAGGTTTTTATAATGCTCATGTAATTTAACAGTACTTGCTAAAGGTAAGCTCTGTGTTATTGCAACCTGTAGTTTTTTGGACAGATCATAACAGTAAAAGTTCCATATTTCAGCTCTGTTTATACGGCTGTTTGCACTATTCATTCTATTTGGTGATGTGAATACTATTTTTTATTGCTAGATCTGTTTTTCTGGGTTGTGCGCTACCGCTCCCTTGAATATTTCCATTTTGTATTGTACTGTTAACATGACGACAATGGAACATGTGAGGAGATCGATTTTTGCAGTAAAGTACATCCCATGGCATGTCAAACACATACTGTGAACATGTCCTGAAAGTTACATCTGTGTGTGCCTAGAGCACTTTCTGTGTAAATAAGAGTAGACCTAGGTTCTCCCATAGGATGGAGTTCTCTTCTATTTGGTGCACTGCGTTGAGGCTTCATTGTGGAAACCCAGAGCACAGGGAATATTCCTCTGTCTGCTCTGGGGTGTCCTGACCCCCAGGGCAGCACTGACTTTGACCCTCATTCATGGAGAAAATTTCCTAGACTTCAAGATAGACTAGAATCCACAAAAGTGTGAAATAGATTATAGAGAGTAGTGTAGGTGTATCACTTGGTGAGAAATTTAGGTTTTGGGATTTTTAGTATGTTGCTGATGGAAGCAAGATGGAGGGCATAGGGTGTCATCCTGGGTTTCTTCTTCATGCTTTTCTTCTTCCTTCTTTTTCTTGGGTTTGGGTGGCATTTTGTAATTGGGCAGAAAAGTCCACATTGCGGGCTCTGTGGGATCAGTTATTGGGTTAAAAGGGAAAATAATCTAGGTGTCAGTTCTTTATTGGTTAATTTTGTATTAAAGGACTTTGTAACAAGAGATTGTTGGCCATTTTGTGCCTTCTAATGAAAAGCTGCTGAACTCACAGTAATGAGGCTGTTTTATTGATAAGAAATAATGAACACCTGAGTCTGAACATGAACTACTGTCTCAAGTGCCTTCAATCCAGACCCAGAGAAACCAATACTTCATACTGGTTTGTTTCTCTGAGAAGGCAATTAATCAGTTTCCTTAAGAAGGTATGAAGTATGGCAGCTAATAGCAAGGTCCTGTGAAGTAAGGGGCATAAGGAGTTAGGAATGTCTTGGAGACTTGGCGGTGATCAGTGCTCATAATACAGGCTGAACGTGGTGGTAGCAGTGTAACAGGGATTGATTTACTTAGGGAAGAGTTTATTCCCCCAGAAAGCTTTAGTTCATAAAGATCAAGTCAAAGCACATGTTCCCTGCTGAAGACAGGATAAGAACCCAAATAATTTTTATTATGCTTGGCTTTTTTAATGCTCTTTCCAGATTTCAGGAGCACATCTGATATAAGATTGCCTTCTCTTGGATTTGTTTTAAAGTTTGTTTTGCATCTTTCTAATAAGAACCTTTCTAGCAAAGTTGGGTTCTTTTTTTTCCTGGCTTGGCTGTAAAACCAGTGCAGCTCTGCAAAAGGATAGAAGTGGATTTATCTTCCCATACTTTGTTAATGTGCAGAACTATTGGAATGCCTAAAGACTGCAACTTAAAATCAGGGCAGAAGATTATTTTAGTGTGCTGTATTCAGTTTCTTATTTACTGAAGAAAAATAGGTATAATGCATTCACTGCATGTCAGGCACATGCCATGTTGAGAAAGGCAGATATTTGTTTGAGAGGAATGAAGTTTCTGACAAAACAAAAATGTTATTTGTTACTGCATGCTTTTGCTTGCTTTTTTCCATTGTAGAGTGACTTGGTTTTGGCATTCATTTTATTACGAGTAAAGCACGTATTTTGAACTTGTCTGAAAATAATTTTGTTGCATTTTTATTCGAATCTCTCCCATATTGACCTCTTCTCAGTAAACAAAATGTCAAGGTTTTTCAGTATCTTCAGTACTTTTCATTTTTTCATTTGTCATTCTGTTTTCTTTAGCTAATTCAGGTTAGGACTAGCTATAGGAAATGGGCTGTTTTTCAATAGGATTTAAGCAGACTTGCTTCATTTTTTGTGGATTGATTGAGTTCTCAGCTCTTGTTGGTAGCTAAAAATATCAAATAGGAAGTAGTGAAACTGAACGCTTTCAAATCTGCTGATTACATATATGTGAAAACAGTGAGAAAATTCAGTTTCTGAAATGGAATAACGTTACATATAATTTATTAAGAACAAGGACACTTGGGAAGCATCCTGACCTGAAACTCAGACATGATTATGGCAAAACTAATGTGTTACATAGTCATTAGTCCTTAGTACATGTTACTTTTTCCTGGAAAAGGTAGTCTTTTTATTTTAAAACAAATGTCTTTTTTTTTCCTCTACCAAAATGAGGAGTTTTATAGGAAATTTATTTATATGAGGTGCATGCCTTTCTGTAATGCTTAATTGTACTTTGGGTTCTTCACTCTGGCAAGTGGATAAAGACTTTGCTTTTAATTTTAATGATTGCAAAGGAAGTATTTTTGATTTAGTTGGCAGTGTTTCCAGTGGGAGAAAGAGCATGAATCTCAACTAATTTCTTTTTGACGCATTATCAATGATTGGGAGGAGGGTAAATGAGTGAGTAAATTCTATAATTAGCTATATTATATTAATATTTCCTAGTGAAAGTGTACAAAAAAAGGTAAAGAGGCAAGATGGCAGGGGAAACTGATTTTACTTGGAATACCTGAACTCTTTTATGTGGCCATATTGTAATATTGCCAAGATCTGTGTTCGGTATTTTTGAGACAGAGATTGGAGGACAGGCTTACAAGCGTTCAGTACTGAAAAAGATGTATGTTAAAAGAAGATGGCTAAAAGATGATGGCAGATGACAAATTGAATTTTTACTGTTTGGTTTTGTGTTACTGCATTTCTTTCAGACAGCAATGGACCAGTTACATATGCACTTCACCCAAGCCATTCACAACACTGTGTTTCAAGTAGTCCTTGGATATGTGGAGCTGTGTGCAGGAAACACAGACACCAAGTTCCAGAAGTTACAGTACAAAGACCTCTGTACAGTATGTAATTCTTGCATATATCTATTGTTTTTAGTCTGAATTTTTTCACTGCTGTAGGTGTACCTTTTGTCAGTAGGGACTCATTTGTTAAGCCTATAGCTACTCTAGTTTCTTAATATAGCTTATGACTATTTGAGCTATTTGTTACTCATAACTTAAGGTTGATTTTGATTACACTAAATCTTAGCACCTTGGAGATTTTGTGCACTCCATCTAACAAAGACCAACATTTCAAAATGTTTGTGTTTTCAGTATGATGTACTAGTTTGGAATAACTATTATCTTTGAACTTCATTCCAGTGCATTTAACTAGTTTTCACCATTTCTCTTTATACTGCATTTCAGTAAGAATTCTTGTAAAGTTTCTAATTTAATTGGTGTCTTCCCATTATTCATGACTTTATATCATTCACTTTTCATTCTCAGATTTAATTTTGCACTTTTGATACCAGGATAAGGGACAGCTATAATATTGAGATGAGAAAGCCTGATGATAGGCAGATCATGGGCTGGGAATATACATATATTTTCCTCTACTGCAAATTTTAAATGCAGTTTCTTGCATATTTTGTAATGTTTTTAGAATGAAGATACAAATTTTTAATTCACTCTCTTAATTTTTTCACTTGGGATTTTACTGTTACACCCTGAGAAATTTTCTAAAATTTCAGTGATGGGGAAGAAGTATGTGAGATATTTTAGGTGGTTCTAATGTAGAATTACCATTTGAAATTATGTTTCCGTCTTGAATGTTCTTTAGGATGTTTGTTTCAGTCACAGACAAAGCCCTCCTCATACTTCATCAACTTAAGGACCCACCCCATCAGTTGCAATTTATTAAATTGAAATACAGTCACAAGGAGATTAAAGTTCATATTCTGATCCATTTTCTGTTCTTTCACTTATCTCCTGGGATCATGTAGCTACCACTAATAATCAACACATCTGCATTGTAAACCATTTCATTTTAAAGAAGTTCCTCTTTGACTTAAAAAGTTAACATTATCTAAGAGCCTTCGTATAAATAAAAGTGTGATAAGCAAAATAAATTTAGTGGGAATAATTGACTTAAGTATTCATGAATATGATGAGTAAGTTTCTGGATAGTTGGTATTTCCACTTCACTGAGATGAATTCTAGTTGCAGAAAGCCAACAAACCCTGATCTTTTTCTCCAAACTGCAGTCCTTTCATCTTTCCGCTATAAGCCTTCAGAGTGTGGTTTTGTTTTTGTTTCTTAGTTTCTAATGAACTTTTCTTCCAGGTTTTTCTTTTTTTTTTCTTTATGCCTCTGTATGTCTTTCAGTTTATTTCTCATTCCTTGCTAATACTAATGATACTAAGCCCGCTTATTTACACTTACAAACTACTACTGAGCTGCTTCTGACCAGTTCTAAAATCCAGATTCAGTGTTGCTGTTTATCCTTATACTTGAGTGTGTGGAAGAATCTTTCAGGTACTTGGAAATACCACATTTTGTAATACACAGAAAGAGGGTGGCTTTAACTGCATGGTTACAAAATTATTACCTTATTGTTTCTGTTAGTCTTTACTTATGCAAAGCCTTAATGACATGATGCTTAAGTTAATGTGACCCTGCAATAGCTGGCATTCTGTATAAATGAAGGTGCTCAGATTTTGGGACTTTATTCTACTGTGAATATTGCTGCAATTGCATTGAAATTTACTTTTTAAATTTTCATTACTATATTGGTAACCATTAGATATTTAGGAACAGGGTGCAGATGGGAAATTTTGGTCTCTTACTATGCTGTTCAGTGTTGGTTGTTGCCTGTTGTAATGCATTTGTGGAATCAGGGTGCTGAATAAGATGAGCTGTTATAGCAATTCAATATCTAACTTCCTGTAGAAAAACCAGCAGGTTTTCATCCCGTGCACTCAGTTGTTGAGGAATAAATTGTTCAAGACTGAAAGATGAGCCCTCTTTTTCTTAGTTTAGTTCAAGTGAGAACCTTCTTCAGGCTGCCAATGCTGTTAAGCCAGGATGCCCTTAACATGTAAAGGGGTTATGGAGTACTTACTCTAATTAAGCAAGGGAAGTCATATAAAAATTGAAGTATTCCTTTTGAGGCAGGTATGCTGCTGTGTGCTCCTGAAAACCTGTCAAATTGAACTCATCTACCTGATTTCCATTGTACATGGGTAGTGGGGGACTACAGTGGCTTTTTTCTTTGGTTTGTTTGCATCTTTTTGGAAGTCAGATACTGGATATTATAATAATGTGAATCTTTTAAAAAAGAGTAATGTTTTCAAAAATTCTTAAGCATTTATGAAAGTTAGTGCCTGTCTACTCAGGGTCACTGATTCATTGTTGAGTCTTTCTTTTCTTAGCAATATGCCATGCTTTTACATGTTTTCTCTTTTTGAATATTTCTGGAGCAGGGCAAAGCTTTGCTGCTTCAGTCTCAAGTTTTGATTTTCTTTATTCTAGTATAAGCTCAAAGAAATTAGGTTGTTTCCTTAGTTTAAATTGAATTACCATGGTATTTAGTAAGTAATCCTTTCTTCCTGTTCACCTGAAAGTCAGTATAGTGATTTGCACAGGAACTTTAGATTTTAGATACTACAAGCCCTGAAATACAGTAAGAATAACAATCCTGATAAGTTAGTAGAGAAAATTGCTCAATCAGCAAGTTTGTTATTTTTTTAACTACTACTTTAAAGCTCATTCAACCCAATGGAGTATTTGCCAGGAAGACTTCTCTGTAGCACTGCAGCACAAAACTCTGCGTCCTTGAACTGACACATGGGGTGGCTGCATCCCTCTGATAATGAGATGGCCTTACTTCTACATCTGTGTCACTGTAAAATAAATGTAAGAGTTAGTTAGCATACAGGCCATTTGAGAAAATTAAAAAGATGCTAACAAATACACTTTGTACTTTTGGATGGCATTTGATTAGTTGACCAAAATCAGGAATCTGTCACTTCGTAAAATACATTTGAAAATGAAACTGATGTATGTCAGCTCCGCTATATAAATTTGAAGAGTTTCTTATGGTTTGTGTTGCTGCAGCAAAAAATGAACACCATTTTGAAGTTTTCCAATGCTGTTTGTTGTTCTGTAGCACATCACATCAGACAGCTACATTCCATGCCTTGCTGATCTCTGCAAAGCTCTCTGGGAAGTCATGCTCAGTTACTACCGAACGATGCAGTGGCATGAGAACCATGACCAAGATGAGGCAGCAGTTGTGTCTTCTGGTAAGAAACCTCTGGGAGCAAAACTTCTGATATTTGGAAATAATGTTTCTTGTGCTCAATTTATTAATTTATATGTTGGTATCTTTGTGGTCTTGCCCCAGTGCCTTCAGCATTTTTGTTGATAGTGTGCAGTAAGGACTAAAGCACTCACTGGATATTTTTACTCTTCGGTATAAGGTTAATTTTTAATGAGTATTTGTATATGCTGGTCTTGCAGATAGAAATGATTTTATTTTAAACAGTGCTTAGGGGAAGTGTCCTTCCCTTTTGGGTTGAATCTTAAAAAAAAAAAATCAATTTTTTGTGTTAAAAAAATTACTTTGGATTGCTGGAGCTGTTTTTTGAGTTGAAGCCATTGCTTGAGTTGAAAGTTTTTATAGCTGTATTAGATGTGAAATTCAGAGTTGAAATATTTGCTTTTGCAATGTGGTGTGAAGAAAGAGTCTAGAGTTTTGATTGAATTGCCCATTCTCAATATTTTTACATTTACAGTTTAAATAAGGTAGTTACATTTTCTTCTCTTGTGTCCATTTTGCTGTGGTTTTTGCAGGTGTAAAATCAAGCAGGTACCATAAAGAACTTACTTCATGGAAAAATGATCGCAGTAGACTCCTAATTCGGCTACATATGCACTTATAAAACTAGTTCCCCTTAGAGTTGTTACTTGTGACATCCTGAGGAAAGAAAACAATCTGCACTCTAAAGCCTTCTACAGGAGCCATTGAGCCTAATAAAGTCATCTGTACAGTCAGATGCATAATTTTAGACACACTGCTTTTAAATGCATGCCAGAATGTTCTGATATGTTTACTACTAAACTTCTGTTACACAGTTTTTAATCTTCTTGGACACACGGCTTAGCTATAATGTACAAATGAAATGTAGTGATCTGCTGAATCACTTTTTCAAATACCTCAGCGATGACTAAGCACACCGAAAGGAATTTTAGAAGTACAGTTTAATTTCAGAGGGACTGTAAATATCTACTGGTTGTTGTTTTTCTAAAGCTCATTGCTTATTCTACAGCAATTAGTGAAACTGTACCGGGAATTCTCATTTCATACTTATTGATTTGATGGCTGTGATATGTGGTAAAGTCAAAGAGTAAAATTCCTGTAGAATGGGCATATATGTCAGAGGGAACCAGGGAGGCAGTTCAGGAGGTTATGCTGAAGTTGTTCTTCATATAAGCCCCACAGACTGGAGCTGTAGATGCACCACTATATCTGGCTTTTATAGTTTTGGGAACTCATGGGTGTCCCAGTATTGTCCCAGTTAATCTCAGCACTCTTAGAAAGTACCTTAAATGTGTCAAGGGACTCTTGATCCTAGGGCACAAGTACAACTGTGGAAGTGAGAAGCTGGACTTGAAAGACATTATAAATAAAGCTCTTTGTATTTTAGTAGTGAAACTTATACAAAAAGTCCTTGGAAAGACAGAATTAAGTATATATAGAACTTGTTTCATCAAACTGAAGATAAAATTAGTGAACGAAAATTATCAACATAACATGAAATGAATGTTGTATTTATCTATATCTATGTCATATTTAATGAGCTACTATTTAGTCTGTGATTTTGTTGTTTGCATGCTAAACAGCAAATTGCTGTAATATGGGGCTTCATCCCTCAAAATAAACTACATAATGGAAAATTTTCCATTACACTGTTTGTTGTGGTCAGAGCATTGTTTGTGTTTTTAGTAAAAAATCAATCAGAAAATGAATTTTAAAGGGACCTATGCAGATAATTTTTTGTTTTCCCTGCTCAAAGCAAAGTGATCTTTGTAGATCACACTGGTTTGTGTGAGGGCTTCCCTGGTTCAGCACATAGCATGAAATTTACTGTGATGTTGATGTAATTTACAGGTATTAGTGAGACAGTGATTTAACAGAAGACCTGAAAGTGAGTGGTAAAATGATCGCTATAGCATTTAAACTTCTGATTTCACATGTGTGATCCTAGGAGTAAAAGTTGGTAACAGCTCTAGGATCTGTAAATGATTCAAAGAAAAGCGAGAAGAAAATGGTGTAGGATGTAAATTCAATTTCAACCATTTTAATTTTTAAAATGTTTCCTTTATAGTACTGTGTAAATTCTGTGCAAGACCTGCTTCGTATTCAAAGAGTGAAGCTAGAAGACAGATTTGATTGAGTTCTTTTTCTTGCTTTCCTCTATCATGCAGGGATTAAACAAAAACCTTTTGTTATTACTGAAAGCTGCCTTTTTGAATTTTGAGAAATACTGAAAAACCTGAAGAATCACTCTATTTAAATCAGGCATCTAGAATAATAACTCCTGGGTGGTTTTGATCCTTCTTTTTATGTGTAGTTATGAATATATGTGTTCTCTGCCTGTTTCAAATTCCTCAATGCGAAATGTGTAAATGCTTGTGCAGTCCTTGATTTTCAAGGAAATTATCCTAAATTAATGTGTTTGCATGTGTGAAATTAGCTGCAGTGCAGTTCATTAAAAGACTGGAAACAAGACCTCTTAGCATGACTGACCATAAACCAAGACCATTGGGAGACTGACAGAGAGATAATATTCCATTGATTTTTTTAGTGAACAATAACATCTATATTGCAGTGTCTGTCCAACCATTCCTTCATGAATTGCAGTTTGGGAGTACAGGGTCTATGGTCTTAATCTAGAGAACAGGTCAAAGACACTGCCTTGTTGAGCATTGCCTTCAGTTTGCAGAAGTTCAAAGAGAGGAGGTTGCAGAAACACAAAGAGTGTGCTCTGGCTAAGATTGCTGGTTTTGTTTCCTTCATAGTCTGGGAAAGGTTAAATCCACTTAGAGGTTTTCTGTTCATAGAAATTAGATTCTTAGATTGTTTCTGTTTGTGTTTCATTTAACCTTCCATGGAAGGTCAGGAAAATGAATTTGTCAGAATTATTACTTTCAGAAGATGAGCATATTTAGGTACAGTTAGTAAATTATGATTTATGTAGGCAAATAATTGTTTTATTATTTTTCTTTCCTAAGGAACATTTTTTGCATGCCCTGCAACAGTAGATATAGTATAGAATTAAGTTTAGGTCTTGTTTGCACATAAAACAGCCTCTTATAATCTCATTTTCAGTTATTAGGGTAGATTCTCAGTTAACCTGCTAAAACAGTCTCACTGTCTTAACACAGGAAAAAGTGGAACGCAGATTTACAGCCTTGAAAAATGAATATCCCTAATATAAACCCAAATTCCGGACTGTATTTATTGTGTTTTTAATTTTGATGGAGAGTTATTCAATTCACAGTACTGGAACTTTGACATTCTGGCTGGTTATTGTGCTGGTTCTGTGTTCTTGAGTTCCAGCCTTGTGGGCACACTAATTCAACTAGCTTGCCAGTAGTTCTTTGTAGTGTTTGTGTGTTCACTGCTGTAATCCCTAGTTTACAAATAAAGCTTTCTCAGTGTTAGATAAAGTTCATAATTTAATAACATGTCCAGCCACACCTTATGGCTGCATCTGAAAGAATTCAAGCAAGACTAGCATCCTTCTCAATATTCATAATCTGTTTTTTGAATTTAAATGGAGGTACAGATGTAGAAAATATAATATTTTTGTTGTTCCTGTTAAGCTTATATAAACATTATTATAATAGGCAATAGTTCTTGTTCTGAGAAACATACTCTGGAAAGGTTTAAATCAGAAACCAGATGGTTGATGAGGAGAAGGACGATGTGCATGACACTGTTCTACTTACAAAGAGTCTGGCCTAGGACTGGGAGAATGAGGCACTGCTAAGTGCTGTTTATAATTAGTGATTGTTACAGATTGTTGACAGTGAGCACTGGATGATCTGAAGGAGATACAATCAAAACATGGTCAGACTGCTGTGTTCTATTGTTATTTTGGTTTAATTGAATGGTCAGTGTCTGATACAAGTAATAACAATTCCTATTAGTGGATGTTTTTTCTTTCATTCTCTTAAATATGTGGTAGTCCAGACAATGCTGCAGGGTCTGTTCTGCATACCTGAAAAGGCTGATAAAAATCTTGTATCCAGCCTCCCATTCCTTACTGGCCTCTTTAGTAAGGTGTTCACAATATTTACATGATATTCTGGATTCAGGGCAAGGCATGACAAGGAAAGAACACTTATATTGTTGATAAAAATTTCATGGTGCTGACAAATGGAGGACATATGTACATAGTTTATGTTTCCGGGCTCTTCTTCAGTAGACAACAAAATTAGACATGAAAAATTGCTCTTTTCTCTAAGGAAGGTGAAGCTAAGCCAGGAGTTTGTGTGGAAAAAGCTGTGAAGCCTAGTAATGAAGAACTGCAAGGGTCAGTTAGGATGAGCTCTCACTGTAATCTTTGCAGTGCATTACTACCTAAGGAACACTACTGGGACAGGTGTTTGGTATGCAGGCCATGAAACTCCCCTGGTCTGCATTAGCATATAATGCTTATGTGCTTATATGTGTGTTATTAATTTCTGTTCAAAAGTTTAGGGCAAAGTAGTTCTTCTGGAATTTGCATAATCAATAATATGGCAATAGCTAAGGAAATGTAATTCTGTGTAGGATAACTTTCAAAGCTTTTGGAAATACTTAAAATGTCTTTAACCTGAAGTTTCAGATGGAAACAATGTGATTGGAACTGAAGAGAACAGTTTTGACCGCAACTATGTCAAAAAGAAATTGGAGCATGGGCTTTCACGAATATGGCAGGTATGGGTTTTGAATTTTATTTCCCTCTAAGTATTTTCCCCCCCCTTCCGCCTCTCCAGTATTAATTATGGTTATATTTATACTAATGTTCTTAAAGAAATGTCTCCAGATTTTTTTTAAAGGGACTTTTTTAAAGTGACCACGGATATATAATTTCTATGACTCAGTGATTTCAATGCTTCCAAACTCAGTCAAGATACCAAACGATAGTAATAGGACTTTTGTCTGATCCCATTTCTTTCAACCTGTGTGCTGCCACACAATCTCTTTTCTTCTCATGTGCTTTTCTCTGTATACTGCTTTATATTTCTGGTATAACCATAGCTCTGGAGAACCTGGAGCCTTGTGAACCTGACTGGTTTCATGATATTCCTGGTGTGATTGCTGGATCAGTTTGGTGTGCAGTGTCACCCAAAATGTATAATGAAAAAGCTGATTTCTGTTTTTGCATTGACAATAAAGCATCTAGGATTGACTCTATCTGTTTTACAAAGTGCTAAAGAAACTGATTATAAAATTGTTTTAGAGAAATTACTCACGTTACAGAAAATGGAATTCTATTCTAAATCTCAAAAAAAGGATTTTTAAGTGCAAGCAACTGACAAGTGTTAATGAACCAGGCATCCAAGCCTTCACTTTTTGTTTTCAGCGTATTAAGTATACAAAAACTTGTTTGTGTTTTGTAGGATGTTCAATTGAAAGTGAAAACATATCTTCTGGGGACAGATTTGTCTAACTTCAAATACGATGACTTCATATTTGTACTTGATGTTATCAGCAGGTATGCTGGTGTGGTTGTAAGACCTTTAAGTACATGTCCACAAACGAGCTCTGATAAGATAGCACTGTTGATTAAGGCTGATATTTGCATTTTGATGCCAGTTTCATTCAAGTGTGCTGATAGCTTGAAGAGCAGTTCTTCTATATGTGAGAGTTTATGAGGATCTATTTAGGAGAGGTAGCATGAACTGCTGTGCTGCTTAAGTGTGATATAATTTCAGTATTGTCTCCTTTTAAGATAAGGTATGTGCAGGTCTAGCAATTTTTTTTCTAAGAGCTTTTAAAGGGGGTCTGAGTCAAGCAGAAAAATGCTGTGGTACTGCAACCTGTACAATATTATATCCTTCTGTTGTGGTAATAAAATGACAGATTGAGACTGTGAACTGACAGCTTGCCCTGTGTAGCGGGCTCTCAAAAATACATTTATTTTGCTTATGGCT
Source organism: Geospiza fortis (assembly GCF_000277835.1). Classification (NCBI taxonomy): domain Eukaryota; kingdom Metazoa; phylum Chordata; class Aves; order Passeriformes; family Thraupidae; genus Geospiza; species Geospiza fortis. The sequence goes on along the minus strand of NW_005054307.1, from coordinate 6,758,392 downwards.
CTTTATCTCTATGTGTATGGCGCAAAATGATAGGATTTGAAGGAAAATGAGACATGAACTTTTGGGAATGCAACCTTAACATTGCAATGTAACATTGGTGCTCTGTGTTTATGAAGATTCATCTACACTCATAGTTGGAACAGCAGTATTAAGAAATCAATAAATATGTCTAAACTTTGTTTTATTACTCTAGGCTGATGCAGGTTGGAGAAGAATTTTGTGGCAGTAAGTCTGAAGTTTTGCAAGAATCTATCAGAAAACAAAGTGTTAACTATTTCAAAACATACCACAGGTGAGGCTATTATATGTGCAGTAGATGATTCTAATGACATTTATTATTGTTGGGTAAGTGCTTTCCAAAGGAATTCCACTGCATAATGTTCCTGCATTGAGATTGACTGTAGAGTAGGTTTTCTGATGACAGTAAGGCTCTGAGCCCTGGAGAAAAAGGGAGAGGATAGAGAAGCCTTTGTTTCCACTGTGTTTGTGGAAAACTGTAGTTCTGCAGCAGGCAAGTCAGATAAAGATGAACAATATTTTAATGTAGAATTTCAGTAGTTTTTAGGTTGCTTCTTGTCTCCTGGCATCCTGAGAAGGAATGCCTCTGAAGTCCATACTTGGTAGCAAAGTTGCTTAAGAAGACTCATCATGACTATGACATCATGAGAAGACTTATGACTGTGAAGTGTTTTTTCAATGTACAATTCTGTCTTGAATCAAGTAAGATATTTAGAACTGAGTCCATCCTTTTGAGTCATGTCTCATGGCTTGTTTGTTGGCAGGATGTAATTACATTTCAGTCAGCTCTATTGTTATATTACATGAGGCCAGCCATGTATTGTCACAGACAGGCATTCTCTGGACTCAGATATGATCTATGGCTATAACAGCATCGACACCTATCTTTCTATTTGTTTGTGTTAGTTGTCTTGATTTTAGAAATGTTTTGGTTTGGGTGATTGACAGCTTTTTAATTCTAGTTGTCTAGCATTACGTTCTTTCTGTGTGTAAAAACTAGGAAGATATGAGGAGAAATACAGCCTTCCATGTTCTAGGAAATGCTTACTTTCCTAGTCTTGATCTGTTGTCCTCTTGTTTGGGAGCTATCATAAAGCTAATACATCCAGAGCTGTTTGAAAAGTCTTAGGCTTTCTGCCTAAAATCCATGAAGTATGAAAATTACGGCAAGAAGGACATGAAACAGTATCTGAATTCAGAAGATGAGAATGTGGTTTGGAATTTCTTCCAGCTTTGGTAGTTCGTAGCTAGGAATTCTTTCTCATCATTTGATAAAGACCTCAGTTCCAATTGTCTGAAAAACTTGAGCCTTACTCAGATCCACATTATGTCTTGTCAGGAGATGCCACCTATTTTTATTTCTTGAAATTTTTCTGAATCCTAGACATAATTTCATGAACTGACTTTGGTCAACCTTACCATCTTTTGCTACACTGACGTATCACATAATGCCTTGTTGGGTTAAGTAAACGTAATTTCAACTGTTACATTTCTGTGTATGTTTAACTGCTTACGTAATCATAGGCTAATTTTCTGAATTATCTTTGGTTAAGGAACGCTGCTGGAATATGTATAGAAATAGTAATTTTTTGTAATAACTTGTTTTTTTTTAAGATAATGTAATTCTTGTGAAAATAAAATTAAATATTTATTTACAGGAATTAAATTATATGAAACCTTTTAATACTTTCTATATGTTTTATGCTGCATGGATATTGTGAAGATTAATTAGCTGATGTTTTCATTCTCAGAAGGAAAAACATAAAAAACCTGTCTCACAGCTATATCCCCTAGGTTGTTTTATATAAAGCTTTAAGCCTCTTGCCTTTTCAGATCAAGCTGATGTGGCTTTCACTTCTCTTGGGTATTTAATTGGAGGGTGGGGGAAGGCTGTAGTGCTTTTAAAGATTCATTAGTACATGAAAGCTACACAGAGCTGAAATGCTTAGAGTCCAGGGGTAATCAGTTCTTTGTGTAGTTTGACATACGTGGCCTCCTGGGCAGTATGGTGTTATGGAGAACTGCCAACACAGAGAAAATATTGAAAGGAATTGGCTGTGTGATTCAAAAAGCATAGAAGAGAATATAGTACTAGAGCATACAGGAAGCCTTTTTTTTGAGTGCAAGCTGATCTGATAAATGAGAATGGGCTTTTGGCAAAGAGCATCAATAAGATGATTTTTGAAATGCAATTTACTTTTTGTACTGATACACTTGTAAAAAGGTGTGTCTGATCACTTAAGCTTTTCAGAGAATGAATGCATCAGGTCTTCTTGCATTCCCCTTCCTAAATGTATATGCTGGTAAAAATTAAGAACATTAATTTAAGTACTCTGTCAGAGCCTTGGTTTCAGGTTCTAAATTCTACAAAACCTGTTGTGTGGCTTTTGAATGTTTGCTTTTCTATGATTCTCACCTCAGTCTCCCTCACAAAGACTTTTAATCTCTAATGCTGGTTTTCACAGCATCTCTGTCTGTTGTTTGTGTTGGCTTTACTGTGAGAAGATCTGCAAGCTATGGGTGTTCAATGCCCTGAAAATAGTCTATTTGTATTTAACTTGGGAATTTAAATAAACACAGAAAACTGTAGTCACAATTCAACACATTGCTTATCTCAATGTGGCAAGCAAATTTTAATTTTAGTGGTGGTTGTAGTTTATTATTGAAGTCGTAGTATTCCTAGAATATTTTATTGCCTAATTAGAAACCCAGTGCATAATTTACCAACTGTTACTTGTTAAACAAAACAATATGCCCTATATTAAGAGGAAAAGATAGAGCAGTGTGATCCCAAAAGAATTCATTGCTGTCTTTTCCTATACGTTCCATTTATGTGGCGATTTTGTTTTCTTTATCAAAGATGTTTCTGCTTATGACAGAGTGGAGGTTTTTCTAGTGATTAAAAACAACAGAAGAAATATAGACATGTAATGGCTTGATTACTTTTCCTTATTACTGTATTACTGATACCAAAGTAAAATTAAGCTATGAAGAAAATTAGAGACTAATAGCCATTTAAGTTTTTTCTTTAAAAGGTTGGTATGTCTGTAGAATATGATTTCTTTCCACTTCCCTTTGCTCTCTGTTGCCTTCAGTGTGTTTGAAAGAAACACCTGTCTTATGTGGACTCTCAGAACCTGTTGTACTGCTAGTGGAGTGTTTGTGTATATTATATTGCTTTCTACAGTTTACAGAGGAAAAAGATCCAGTATTTCTGCATATTTGTACGTGTCCCTCTATAATGTGTTACGGTTTTGACTAAAAGAATTAGTTTACAAATTTTGGAGATAGTCTCAAAGAATATCTTTCTGCAGAGGTGTCATAAAAAATAGACTGCTATGGTAGCCACAGCTTTTGGTGGTTTGTTGGTTAGAAGAATTGCCTAAATACTTGTTTTAAAGTGTAACTTTTTGTACAGTTTTAGAATTACTTCACTGCAGAAGCGAAGTAATTGCCAATTTTGTGATTTACTCTTTCTGCCAATTAAGAGTATTCATTTGTGTTTCAGAACCCGTCTTGAAGAACTAAGAATGTTTTTGGAGAATGAGACCTGGGAACTTTGTCCTGTTAAATCAAGCTTTAGTATTTTGCAGCTTCATGTATGTTCTATGCATAAAGTATACAAATTTATTAATATTTAATAACTAAGAGTCACAATGTTCTAAGAAGTAGTAAGATCCATGAACTATTGTACAAATGTTTTTAATGGCTTCTAAAAGCTCCTCAGTTTTACTTCATGATATTAGAAACTTAGGAGTCAAATAGTTTTGAAAGAATAGTGTTTCTGTTTCAGGCAGGCAGAGGTTTTTATGGAAGATGCTAGAGTTGTAAGCATAATGTTAGCCTCAATGTAATGTTAGTTTCAATGTACTGTTAATATGTCTGTTTTTAATTTCTAAATTATTCATCTGACAGTAAGATGCTAAAACATGAGTGCCTGAAAGTAGTTGCATGAGCACTCACTAGCTTGTACCAACTTGGCATCTGTTTCTGGAAACATAGGTCATACAGCCTCATTTGGACAGGAAAAAAAATATTCTTCAGTGGTGAAGTCCATCTGAAAGCAAGTAATCACTGTACTTACCTTCTAATCATCTGAAGTGGTTTTTTTTTATTTTTAGCATGTGGTGGATGAAATTAACTTGTTTTGCCAAATAAAACATGGTGCCTGTGGTTAAAGCTATAACTGAAGTTCAGAAATGTTTTAGCACAGCAATGTTAAGCAAGATCATTTTGCAACCTCTGTGGAATTAGCTGTAGAAGTAAGCAATAGGCTACAGGGTCACTAAAAGTATGGTGGATAAAGGGAGGGAGGACCCTCAGCAGCATTCAGCAGCAAAAGAAATAATATTTTTAATAAAGAAATGGGATTAAAAATCTGTACATACTGCTCAAGGGACTGGAGCAGCAGAAAATGGCAGACAGTTACTGATTTGTTTAAGCAAACAGAATTCTAACATTGTAGTCCTTTTTGCTGCATGTGTTTTAGTCTTTGAACCTTTAGTTAAATGAAAATGTACATTTTGCCATTATGAATATCAATAGCTAGAGTTTAATAGATAAAAATGGCATGTAATCTGAGATAAGTTGTGTTTTGTTAAGGAAAAAGTAAAAAGAATCATGCCTTTTGGATCCTGCTTGGTCCATGCACTTGCAAAAGTTTGTGTACTCACCCATTGATCAGAAACTGCAGTGGGTTTGAGAAGTAAAAAAATCTTGACAACTTTTAAAAATAAAATATCAACAAGAAAATTTCAGCTTTAGTAAATTACTAGGTAACTTGTGTAAAGAAAACTGCATTTTTAAAATAGAATTTAAGTATTTTTTTATCTCCTTATTTCTGTGAAATAAAAACCACAATTAGTGTTCACCTAGTTTAAGACAGTAAATGCTTTCAGAATGCAGATGTAGTATTGCATGTTGTAGCAGAAAACTTCTGAAAGTACAAAGACAAGCAGCATAAGGTTGTCACTTTTGAGGTTAACTTGAGCCAGCGTGAAAAGCATGTTTAAATAAGCAGCAAACTTTGGCTAAAAGTTAATTGTCCACAAGTTTGTTGTTACCCTTTGTTTTTATGGAACTGGAGTCCTTATAATATTGAAAATGCCTGATGACAATGTGATTTATTCCTGTTGACAGGAATTTAAGTTCTTGGAGCAGTCGCGTTCCCCGTCGGTGTCGCCGAGTAAGCAGCCTGCCTCTGCAGCTTCATCGGCCGTGACGCTGTTCCAGCAGTACTGCGCCGGGGGAAACCCCTTTGAAATTCAGGCCGACAGCAAGGATGATGAGACTGAAGATGTGTTAGCTTCCAATGGGGTATGGAGTCTTTCAGGAAAAAAGCAAAAAAAAAAAAAGACAAATAGTGCCTTCAGTAAATGATGGTTTATTTTGTGAGGCAATGGTGGTAAGGCGCCTTAGTACAAGAATCTGTTGCCTGCAGTACTGTGCTGCTTTGCTTTTAAAAATGCCAGAAAGTCAGGCATCCTGTTTAAAGTTCTGTTTGTTTTGCACTGAATCACTTTTTTTCCACTGAAGTCAAGCATTCCTGAAGGTTAGCAAGACAGTTTCTACCTAAATTAGTATTTTTCCAGGCGTTTAAGTTAGCATTCTTTGTGGAGGTAATTTTATCATTTTAGGACTTGTTTTCTGGCTTTATAGGAAAGAACTGTTGTGGGTTGCTCCTTTTGTTGTATTTGTTCGCTCCAATGTGATTTGCCGTGGATTTTCTGATGTTTGTTACATCACTTTTAGTTGTAATTGAACTGCTCAGGACACTCTCTTTATTGTGGGTTCTTCCATAAAACTGAACAATAACCGTGTGGATTTTTTTCAGAGGTCTGTCAAAATGTATCAATGATCAAGTGTGTTTCAATGTAAAACTTTGTACCGTTTTCTTAAATGCTACATTATCATGTTTTTGTTTAAGCTTTTGTTATTGTTTATTCCTTTGAGGAGTGATGTTTTCTTGGGCTTAACTTGTGCTACTGAGGCTGGATAGCATCTTGAGAACAAAAAAGAACAATTGCTGCTTAGTGATTTCAAACTCCTCTGATACCTTGCAGATTGCTGCTAGTGAATGAGAGCCTGCATTGTTCCCATATTTTGTGTTTAGTGACTTGTAAGCAGCACACTTACACTTGTAGAAGGGATTTGTAGAATTGTCTTCATTTCTTGGCTATGGATAGGTTGAGGTGTTTTTATTTCTCTCTGCACATTTGTATGAGACATGAAAACTCTGTATACAAGTTAGGACAGACCTTCTTTGGTCTTTCCGTTTCTGACATTTTACCCTTCAGAATCTGTTTCTCCTAGCTCGAAGAAAAATTTAGAAGACATTGTCTTACTCTGTGCTAAGCTTTTGCGAGCATTAATTCATTTGATGAAAAACTAGGTAGCAAATGCTGATGAACATGTTGGAGACATTATTTTGTTGGCTTTTGCCAGCATGAAGTGTTACAATGCTGCCTTCTGTCAGTAAGACAGAATCACTGAATTGTTATTGTTCGAAGGGACCTCTGTCACAGAGACTGCAGGCTTATGACAGAGATAGTGGTCCTGCAGGTCTTACTGGCACTCTTTGAAACCTACATGAGTTACAAAACACAAGTGTCAAACAGACAGAGATTTGTCTCTCTGAATGAGCAAGTTAATTAACTTGTGTACAGGATATCTCCCAGGGCTGGTGTTGGAATGAAGGTATTTTATGACTGAGGTGACTGTACTCTACAGATAACTGTCCTACTTTCCCTTTTGACATTTTTAGTCTCCTCTCTGCATTTCTGTCCCAGAGGCAGGCTAACTGAGGTTCATGTTAATAGATCCTTTGGGATGGGTTAGAGTGAAACAACACTGAATGATGCATATAAATGGAAGGTTTATTTTAGAACAATTAGGTTTCTGTGGATATGACATATGTAGTCATTTTATCTAGCATGTTGTTATCTACAGTAATAGAACAATATAAAAGTATCAAGATATAACTTAACAAAATATCCAAAGAAAAAGGGAAAGGGTAAGAGTAGATAGTGGAAAGATAACACAACTCATGGATCCAAGCAGGACTTAGTTTTTACAATTTCGGTGTCCATTGGTCAAAGTGATGGCCACAATCTTGATCTGTTGGGGCTGAGGGAAACCACCAAACATGAAAGTTCACTGGGTTAATAGATATTCATGTTCTGGGGGGAGAAGCCAGGTACCTTCACTGCAGGGGTGTTTTTGGCTGCTGCAACACTGTGGATCATGTGCAGTCCTCTCATGCAAGGCTGCAGAAATGAGTCTGGGGGCATTTTGGGGGTCTTTGATATTTGTGGCCCCCTCTAAATAACTTGGCTGCTGTTTGACCTGGCTTAGTTGAGCCAATTATGCATTCTCAGAAGGGGTGAATACCTTGAGGCTTACGTGATACTTCCTCATGGGAAGGACATCGTCATGATAAAAAGCATTATCCTGTCTCTCAGGATCTGTTTATTACTGACCTTTTTCTGTATCTGGGTCAAAAAATGGCTTGTTGCTAAACAAAGGCTGGTTTTTCATGGTCATCCTTTGGTGGTGGGTGTGCACCTCCTCTGTCTTATGGAGATCAGAGGCTTTGCCAGCACAGTTGGCTGTGCAAACCCGGCCTCAGCAGAGTGCCTGCTGCTCTTGCAAACTGCTGCTTGCTTGAGCCATTAACCTTTAACGTTTCAGTCTCACAACTGTCTGTTCCAAAGTGCTGACACACAGAGAGCTGCTGTTTAAAATGTAGAAGGTACACCTATTTTGTTATTCTTTACATAGAAATATAAATAACCTGCTTAAATAACACAGGATAAAATTTTTACTAAGACTTTGTGTTTCAGTGACTGACCAATTAAGGTGGAGGCACATTTTAGCACTGAAAATTGGAATTATCTCAGATGGAGGTTGCAATATTTTGTTTCCAGAGAATATAGGCATGTTGTCAAATATAGAAAGAAGTAGCACGATAAGGACATAAACATTTAATTTACTTGTCAGTTTATCTGTAGGGTGGGAAGATCTGTCAGGATTTATTTTGAGAATTTTAGAGTCTTTAAGTGCTTAGATGTTGCAAAATGGGGCCCCTGGACCCAATTAGCTCAGCTCTGTATCTTGAGCTTTGGTGAGATGCTTTATGTCCCTTTTCTGTAGTTTCTTAAAATGTGTCTGTTGTGCCACAGTTAACTTCCAGTATTGTAACACTCTTCAACTTTGATGAATCTTACAGCTTCCTGTGGGTTGGTTTGAGGGCATTGCCTTAACACTTTACCTCATTATTGCTACAAGATACCTGAATTCATTTTAGCACTTCAAAACTTTACTGCAGACTGTGTATATTCAAAACAGATCTATAAGGTCTCTTCAGATTGAGGTCACTATTAATAGTTGTTATTTAATGCATACTTTAAAATACAAATGCATTTATCTCATAAATAGCTGTTCCCTCAATCTAATGCTATTAATGATCTGGGATTTAATAAAAGTATTTTTCCATGTTAAAAAAAAATCTCAAAATCCCTCTTATTCTATGATAAGACAGGTCATTAATGTCAACTGAGAGATTCTTACATCAATATGAACTGTAGTTAAAAATTTGTGGTCAATTTGTCATTTTACTGTCACTGGATTTTAATTGAATCAGCACATCATTTATTTTATGTTAATTTGTAGTAAGTGGTGGTAATTCTCTGTGCTGCTGTTCCAGTCAAGTTAGATGAACTGTGGTTCTTTTTGTCCTTAGTCAAGGCTGAACTCTTTTTTGAAATAAAAACTGAGCTGCTTTCTTTACAACTTTCCTTTGTCTAAAATGTTCATGATGCAGATATTTTGCCTGGGACTACTAATGGTCTGAACATTTCTTTCAAGTGTCTTATACTACATTCTTTTTTTTTCCACCTGAGCTGGTTTTGTTTTGAATTTGTTTGTACTGTGGGGTTCTTGCATTTGTACATAGTGCTTTCATAGTGCCAGCCTTGAAAACACTCAGCAACTTGGGACCAAGGCATGTGTGACTGAAAAATTATATGTCCTAGTGTGTTTTGGCTGCCATTTCTTAAGGATCCTGGAACCAGAGTGTGTTACCTGTGTCACTGTGTGGATAAAGTGGCTTCAAAGCAGAGTATGTGTTAAGGAAAAGTGTCTCTCTTCAAGTGCAGGTGCATTCTGCATAACTGCAAGTTATTTTTTTGGTATTGGATTATTTTCTTAATTAAATGTGTACAGTATAAAGAAGTATTTTTGTGAAGCAATAGTTTAGTTCTTCTTGCAACAATAATAATAATTAACTATTATGTAGTGCCCGGGTTTTTTTTTGGTTTTTTTTTACTGTCACTATATAGATGAATTTTGAGCATTTATTACTGTTTTTTTTTCAGATTATAAGAAAATAATAAAAGCTCAAATATGTGGGTATTTTATACATCAACTAGAAAGGAACACAAATTATTGGTAGCTGACATAGATATTGCAGATATTTACCTAATTAACATAATATAATTTGCCTGCTGCATTTTTAAAGAATATTGAAATACAGCAGCCTTTCAACCAGCAAAGTTATTTGTATCCCAATCAAGGTAAAAGCCAAAAAGTGACCAAAGTGCAATATTAAGTGAGTGATAATATTATAAGAAAAATAATGGTAGTCAATTATTTTTTTTTTACCAGTATGAATCAGATGAACAAGAAAAAAGTGCGTATCAAGAGTATGATAGTGACAGCGATGTTCCTGAAGAGTTGAAAAGAGATTATGTGGATGAGCAGACAGGAGATGCCCCAATAAAAAGGTAAGTTGGTTGTGTGGGTCCTTGGTCTAATTCACATGCTTTTCATCTCAGTGTTCTAATTAGTTCAGTTTCTGTAATCTACAACAGTGGGATAATAATCTAATAAACATTATGCTGCCTGCACAGTTAGAAGGCTCAGCACTTGGGTCTCCTGAGTGAGGAGGAGCATTAAACCACTTATCATTATTGCAGAGAAACCTGCAGAAAGGAACATTTTGAAAGGAGATAAAGGATCTCTGAAGCAGGTAGTGGAAAACTGGTTAATAAGGACTAGATGCTAACTGAAGGTCCTTCTACAGCAGCTCTTGTGTATTGTGTAATTTCTATTATGTCAAAAGTGGTTGTTTGCAGACAAATGCTTTGAGTTTTGGGCTTCTGCAGAACAATAAACTTCTACAGGTTAAGAAAAAGAAAAAGATTATTCCACAGCTTGAAGACAGTACTTTTCAATTTTAAGTTCTCTTTTTCTTTAAAACACCATGGATATAAATGAATATACATATTCTATTTTGATGTATATAAAAAGTATTTTATTTTTATATATTCATATAAAAAAAGCCAACTTTGTATCCTCTAAAAGGATCTGAAAACAAGTTTCTGTCTAGGACACTGTACAACTTAGATGTACATTAGGATTTTGTGAAGCAGGCTAACATTTTTTTATGTAGGGTTTGCAGGACAACTAGAATGCCATCACTTGGATCAAAGCAGAGTAGCAGAGTAGTTACAAGATAACTCTTTAGGATAAAATATTGTTAGCATGATTCTTTCTGTGAGGTATACCATGTTAACTGCCTCCTTTCAAAGGAGTGGTGGAGATATAGTTAAAAATCATTTAATTAGAACAAACAAGAGTTGCTGTCCATAGGTTTGTGCTGTGAAATGGAAATTTTTGGAAGAATATAATTTTGAGGTATGGCTGCTGGCAGAGGGTTTTTCTTAAAGAAAATTAAAATGTGTCTTGTTGGATAAATATCATTGAGTCCAACTTCCTGCCTCTTTCAGGACTAAAATTTATGAAAAAGTTAATGACTTTTTTAGTTTCACCTTCCTCAAAATTGCTTCTATTTCTAGGTAGTAACTTTCATCTGTAGCTGAAAAATCTGCCTCTGTTTTGTTGTGACTTGTGTTGTTTTTATTCTCTTTGTGAATTATGAATTTGATTCAGAGTGAGTGACTAAAATGACTGGGCAAGACAGAGGCCTGCAGAACTCCAGCATTAGAATAAAAGTCAAAAATTCCTTCTGTAGCACAATTCTGTGTAAATTAGATCAGGCTTCTTTCTTAAATACTAGAATCCTAACCCTGTTGTGCTTTGGCATAAGCAAAATTCTGCACTGGAAGACATACTGTCATGTGAAAGAAGGGGGGAGGAATAATACATTTTCCACTAAATTTCATTTGTATGTCTTTGAATGTTTTCACATTTGCTATATTTTGTTTTGGTTTTTTTTTTTTAAGTGTTTCTCGAGAAACTCTGAGGAGCAGAAAGAGATCAGATTATAACCTCAATAAAGTGAATGCACCTATTCTAACCAACACTACACTGAATGTAATAAGGCTTGTTGGTATGTAGAATAATTGTTGTTTTTTATAAGTGTTTTCGAGTTTTGTGCAAACTTATGGATTATAGCAAGAATGTTAAATGATATTTAAGGCCCTGTACAATATACTTCTTTAGGATCTATTTCTACTCTTTGAAAATATTAATAAAATAAAAATAAAGTGCTAAACAAATTCTCTAATTAAATAGACAAATTTGCTTATATCTTATGCGTTTTTTTTACCTGGAAAAAAATAATCTGCATGCATATGTTGGTTTTAACCTATAATAGTAGTTAATTTGTCTGAAATATTGAATATGTTAGAAGAGTGGATATAGCAAGCAGAAAGATTAATGCTCTGTGTTGCTGATGTATTTTATGAAATGATTTATTTTAAAGTAGAATAGTTGCAAAAGTAAGGACTTTATGACTAGTTTTTTTTTTCCATTTCATTATTCAAATTCTCACTCTCAGAATAACTGTTTTTACTACATAGCAATCAACTAGAAGAAAAGAGCTCTCATACATCCTAGTAATCCCTAGGGAGTTTAGGGAAGCTCTATCCCTGCAGGTCATCAAGATGTGACTGGACAGGCTGCTGAGCAGCTTTGTGTCTTTAGGCCTGCTCTGAGCAGGAGGTTGCACCAGGCCACTTCTTAAGGGCTTTTCTTTCCAAACTTTTCTATGAAAACACTTGCCTCCAATTCTAGATGTGATGGGATTGATTTTTCATGATCATACCTTCTGTGTGATGATCTAGATAATTGTACAATAGCAATTTTCTGCTACTGACTTCTGTTTTATTTATAGAGAAGGGAAAGTAACTGCCTAAATTTATCTGAGTACGCAGGGGAGAGAGGAATTCTATATGTGTTGCATGAATGAGGTTTGCCTCCAAAGTTTGAAAATTATTGTTGCCTTTCAGAGTAAACCCTTTTAAAAAAGGTTACTCCAATACATGGTTATAGCACCTTCTGCTGTCTTTGAGGGCAGCATGAAAGTCAGAAATTAATTTTCTAAATCTTCTTTGCAGGTTTGCTAAAACCTTTTTTTTTCCTTGAGAATTTACCCTATAAACCTGAAATGAGAGTTCATTCTGTTGTGACTTTTCTGTGACTTAGGTTGGAGAGATTTGTTTGCTCTTTCTGCTATAAGGTTTTGCTCTGAGAAAATTGAGGATTGACTATAAAAACTACTCATGGCACTTACATGCAAATTCCAGCCTCTGTCCCTGCCATAAAACACTGCACCAGTAGGTGAAGCAGTAGTTCTGGTTTTCCAATTTTACATAAGGAGTCCTATTTGTAGATTATATTGATAACCCCAAAATAAAAAGCTCATATATATCTTTTTTCTTCTTCTGGAATTAATTTTTAAATTTTCTGCTGTTTGGGGTGTTTTATATTGTTCTGGCAATAAGTGATAGTGGTGTTATTTAAAACATGGACTTGGAAAGGACCTCCTGTGGGAGGAAGATGTCATTTAGTACTGCCTGTAAATATGCTTGTTTTGAGCTCCAGCCTAAAAATACTTCTAGTCTCAGCACTCATTCTAATAGGAATTCTATTTCAGAAGCCTTGTCAGCCTAAAGAATTAAAAAAAAAATCCTCCTATTTTTTGCTGACTTCATCTTATGTCAAAAGAAATTTTGAGGTTTAACAGATAATTTTGTTTTTCAATGCACACTGTTCTGGTGTTTTTACAGGAATTGATCCTATTTCTTCTGAGTCTTTGATTTGCTAAACAATGTGCCAAGATTTCTAGTGTCCCCTGTATTTATCCACCAGAAACTTTAAATTTTCTGCTCTTGTTGTAGTCTTACCAAAATCATGCAATACTTTGGATGAGATCTTCCTGCATTTTCCAATTCTTTTTGCATCATGGTCCTAAGTTCCTTCTGTTTTGCACCTCTTTTGATTTCTTACAGCTTCCTTGTACTGCCAGTGTGTAATGACTTTGTGCAGCCAGCAGATTCTTCACTTTCCCAGTTTTTTCCAAAGAGATAACCTGCCAGTTTATAGTAGAAAGATGCATGTTTTTTAATTAATTGTGCCCTAATGTATGGATTTACAATTTGTGCTACTGAATTTCATCCAATTCTTATTGTAACAGTCATCAAGTACTGCTGTACATTATGTCAGTCCTTTTCTGTTTTGATGGTGCATCTTTATTTTTTTCTATTATCACTCTCATTTTTGTGCCAGAGTAATTCATGAAAATGTTAACGAGATGGCTGATTGCTGGGAAGTCCACCAGTAGCTTTTTTAGTTACTTCCCTTTCCAACACACTTTAGCTTCATTTATTTACTGTGCAATGTTGTTATATTAATATTTTTGCCAAATCCCAGATAGATGAAATGTACTGTGTCCTTTGCGTGGAAAATCATGTATAGTTCTGGTTCATGTGCAGTGTCTGGTACAGTTCACTTCTCTTAGATCCATGATTTATCTTAATTTTGCCTCCATATTTCTGTTTCTGTCATTTGCATAGTTTCTTCAAAACAATCTGAAATTCTGCATCCTAAAAATTAAAATAGTGGATCAGTAGTTATTTGAATTACTATTTTCCCTCTTTATGTTTTTCTTTGCTGTTTTTCAGTCATAGTGATGAAGATGCAGATTTAAGTTGCCCAATCAAGTAACAGAAATGATTGCCTTACTTTTTAGGAAAGTAGTAGTGCTCACTACTTTTAGGAAAGTAGCAGTGCTCATTGTGTCATACTGAATGAGTATGACAGTGTTTGTTGTAACCATTTTGAAGTATTTCTATGTGCTGTGTGCTTTGTATGGAAGGTAAATGAATAATTTAAAAAGTAGTTTAATATTTGTAAACTACATAAATGAGTTGCTAATGTATAATTGGAGTGGGAGTGGCTACAATTTTGTTTGAATTTCAAGTGAAGAGTTCAATTTATCAGATTTTTCTCAGATTAACTAAGGTAATTAGTTCTCTTTCTAGTATAAAGTAGCCATTAGACTAATTTATAAGATTAATTTTTCCTATCAAGACATTGCATGTTGACTTCAAATGTAAAGGAAGAATAAACCTGTGTTAAATTTGTATGTAATAGTTTAACTAAGCACTATATATCAACAAGAATAATTAATGATTATGTCATTGTATATATTGATTCAGTGATCTCTTAATTAATATCATTCTAATCTAAGAAGTAGTTTAGTGGGTATTTCTTATATTGATGGATTTTAATGCTTTTTTGGCCTTAATTTTGCTTGTGTTAAGAATGGGTTTTGAGGACAAGTTCTTAGATTTTGCTTGTTTTAAACCCCATTATCTTGCAAGAAAATAATAATAGTGATGACAAACCTCACAGCAGAAGTTGTTAGCTGAAGTGAGTGATTGGTAATCATGTGACTTAAAAAACCTCAAATCACACAGTCTTTTCAACAGACCTTGCACTTCTTCCTTCAAAGCAGTGTTTTAGCTCTTAATGTGTGTCTTCCTTCCACCATTCCTTTTTCTGCTCACTCCAACAACATCTCTATATTCATTCCAAGTGGCCTGTCCCTGCTTCTATCTCCTGTATATGTCCTGCTTTAGTGACTTTTGACAGATGTTCCTTGTTCATCCATTCTGGTCTCTTGCCCCCTTTGCCCAATTTCTTGCTCATCAGGATGCACCATTCTTGAGCCTGGAGGAAGTGGTGCTTGAATATTGACCATCTCTCTTGGACCCTTTTTTCTGCAGAGCCCGTCCCCGTGGGATTCTTCCAAAAGCATCCCCAAAGATGCTGAAGTTAGCTCTCAAGAAGCCCAGGGTTGCAATTTGGCTTGCTGCCTTGCTTCCTTTATGCAGGATACTGAATTCCACAATCCATGTCAAGGCTGTCCCCAACCTTCACACCTCAACAAGGCCTTCCTTGTTCATTGGTATAAGGTTGAGCAACACACCATTCCTTATTGGTATCTTCCACCATCTCTGTCAGGAAGTTGTTGTCAGGGCTTTACTGTTTGTGCTTTGCTGTTTTGTTCTAGCAGATGTCAGGATGACTGAAGTTCCCTATGAGATCCAGGGCCCGTGACCATGAGGCTGCTTCTACTTGTCTGTTAAAAGACTTCATCCACTTCTTTCTCCTCATCAGGTGGCCTGTAGCAAACACCCCTGACAGTGTCACCCATACTAGTGAGCCCTGTTATCCTAACACTTGAGCTCTGGACTGATTCATCATTCACCCCAAGACAGAGCTCGATACATTCCAGATGTTGCCCCCATACAGCACCACTCCAGCACTGTGCTTTCCAGGTCTGTCTTTCCTAAGCAGCATGTAGCCCTTCATGGCAATATTCCAGTCACACAAGCTCTCCCAACATACCTCCATAGCTGCAATGAGATCAAAGCCCTGTGACTGCATACACATCTCTAATTCCTCCTGTTTGTTCCTACTCTATGCATTGGTGTACAGGCACTTCATAGAGGTAATTTGAGTGTGTCAATGTCCCAGTGGGAGTGCAAGGGGATGTCCCATAGTCCTATGTCTTTGGCTGCTTGTACCTGCTGGAGGTATCCCACTTAAACCTTATTTTTCTGCGTGCATTGTCGCTGTAACTTTCCCCTTACCCCAACTTTCCTAGTTTAAAGCTCACTTTACCAGGTTGACCTGGTAAAGATTTATTGCAAAAATTTGCCTGTGCTAATTTGTGAGGTGCATCAGTTTTGTATAGATTAGTCTGATAAAGAATGCTCTCTACTTGCTATCCTTAAGGACAGAAGGAGTTCTGCAAACAATACTTCAAAAGAAACCTGGCAAATGTTAGCAGTTGAAGCTATCTAGAACCTCTAGAAATTCAAGCTACTTTCAGTTGCTGAAACTTTAAGTGTTTTTTCAAGTATTTCTGGAAATTTCTATTTTGACATAGCTTTGGACTGTTTGTGCTGTTTGGAAGTATTCTTATATATGCCTTTTTAACCCAAAACAGTAACTTCAGCCCAAGTATAGGTAACAATGTGTAGACATTAAAAACTGGTGTCCTGTTAGAGACAGCAATGAGGAGGAAATGTTCTTGGAACACTTGTTGTGTCAGGATGCTGAGTGATGTAGTAATAGAGAAATGTTCTTGGCACTGGAAGATTTTTATAGGTACAGTACTTGGGCAGTGTGTAGTGCATAGCCCTTTGGAAAAGTATGAGACACTGCCCAAGAGATTATGTTCAATATTGATGCCAGTTGCACAGATACTTGGAAGTCTTAACTGTCCAGATTGTGACTCATCACTCATATTGGGTTGCAGGCAACTTTAAAAATATGTTTATCACAGAGTAAGTGGAAAAAGTCAGCCTTTCCAATACAGAATATTCAGATAGTATGGATGAAGGTGACGCTTGCTTTAATTAGGGTGCCAGTACCATCCTTTCACAAACATCTAAAATTTTCCACATTGGACTGTGCTTTGGATTTTCCCTTGTAGAAGACAAATAGAATTTTTAAGTCCACTTTTCAGTTTGTTCATAATGCTATGGGTCAAAACATTAATAATTAAATAGTATAGAGTTAACAAAAGGGCTAAAGTGACAAATATCAATTATTACAACCTGTGTCAAATCTCTAAAAATAACAAAACATATGCTTGCATGTCTCAGCAAACAGGGGCGTAGTCATTCAATAAGGAATCTAAATTAAATAGAAACCTGGAAGGTAGCAATGTCAGGCTATTGCTTGGTTCTTACTGTAGTGCTCTACCATTTTATCAGGTATGTAGCTGTATCATGCATGTTTCAGGTTAGTTATCTTTGCTGACCTACACAATTACTTGGTTGAAAAATTCAAATAACTCCCCCTTTATTAGAAGCTAGCTTTTGTTTCTTTGCTCCCCAGTTTCTCTGATTCAACCAATATTTTCTCTATCTATTAGGAGATTACTTCTCTGGGCATAGTATTAACTTGAAGATGAGTGTTGTTGACTACAGGAAAAAGAAATTGTTTTAGCACCTTCCTGTAATTTTTCCAACCTGTCACATGTAAACATGTCTAGAATATGACAATTTGTGAAATGACCTGCTGTATCCTATGTGCTGGGGTGGACTGCATTTGTGTTTTGGTTAAAAAATTGCTGTCTGTCTCTTACTGTAATAGCCAAACAGTTTGTTGGTAACAAAATAACATTTGTTATATGTTATGTTTTTAGAACAGTAAAAGGGCCAGCAAGATGTTATTTTGAGGTATCTAGCAGGAAATGTGGGGTCTCTGCAATATCAGGGTTTTCATTAAGTGTGCTGCTTTTATGACCCAGTGAAGAGCCATGTCCTATGCTGGAAACAAAAATAGGTGAAAACTATAGGCCCTGTGAACTAGGTCTGTGGGGAAAAATCCCTTTTGGACTCCAAATCCTATGATCAGTTTGATTCAGATAACATATATATGAAGATCCTGAGGCTGGGGTTTTTAAATTATTTTTTAAAAAATTATTTTATGAAGTCTAATATGTTACAACAGAGAATAGTAAGGAAGAGAAGGAATTGTTCTTCACCCTGATTGTTCCAGGGTACTGACATCCTCCTTTACTCATAGTCTCTCCTCCTGGAAACATTTCAAACTTAAAACTACTTGAGATTCTTACCGCAGGATAGAAAGGAAGGAGAGCAGAAAATGCTGTATCACTGATGTGAAGCACGTGACTCCTACAGTTGTTGGGTAAAATCCAATCGTGGACATATCATTTTTATACTGTGTTTTTCTATTGATTGAAAACTATCTATATGTGCATATGTAAACACACTAAAGCATAAAATCTTCAGTGTCTCTATACAGCATTTGCCAGACACTGCTTTAGCAGATTATTATTTTTTACTTAAATTAAACTGAAACTTGTAGAGGATCCAGACAGTTGTGTGTTGAATTTGGTACCAGAAGGCTGAGAACAGTTGAGTACATTTTGATATGGATTAACATCTATATTTTGAGAAGTCGTTGTGTCTTAAGCCATCATTTTAGCTTTGTTTTTAAACCTTTCCAATCTGTAAACTATTATTAATTTGTTGCTAATAAACGATGAAGGCTACATAATACCCATAATACCATAATACGCAAAGTTGACTTTGAGTATGTCTGAACTGTCTTTGTAGCACTTGTGCTGAGGAGACTGATCTTCTGTATTTAATTTTTAAGGGAAATACATGCAGATGATGAATATTCTGAAGCCTATTGCATTTGATGTGATCCACTTCATGTCCCAGCTCTTTGATTACTATCTGTATGCAGTCTATACATTTTTTGGCCGAAATGACATGGTAGGTAGAAGCATTTTTCATTTTCAAGTATCAATGTACCCAGGGAATGAAAATGCAGAGGAGATCTCTTTGCTTAAAATGCTACCTAATATGTAATTCCCAGAAAAATTAGTGGCAATAAAATGGATTTTAATGTAGGAGTAAGAAAAGGCTGATTAGATCAGCAATAAGGGAAGGAAGTACTGGAAGCATTATGGTCAGTGAGACATTAATCATATTATGTTTTGAATAGATATATTATCTATTCTTTTTTCCAGCACTATTGAAAAGGAGGAAAGACAATGTGAAATACTTAGAAGTAGTAGTAGAAAGTGGGTAGCAAAGGAGGTTGCAGAAGGGTGGTTTCAGCCTAGGCAGTATAAGGTGATTGAGTTTTTCTGTATGTATTTCTCTAGTTTACATGAGAATAGCAAATGTAGAAAAAGGGGGCCACGAAAACTTAAGAAATTTGAAAGACACTTTTTCATATCCAGTATTTTTCTGCCAAACTACTTGCATTAATGAAAACAACGTTTTTTTGAGTGATCTTGTAGTTGAAAAAAATGCTTGTTGGCAATGTCTTTACGTAACATAGATCAGCTGTCAATAGAATTGTCTTAATAGCTGCATGTGAAAACAACTTTCTCCTATCTTGGCCCCTAAATTACTCCACAAGTAATAGTGTCGAGCGGTGCCAAATCCATCATAATTTGTTGGCAAATTGTAATGAATTTTCAGACTCAACATATGGTTCTAAAAGGTTTTGAACTGTTTGGCAGGACAAATGTATTTTTAAGTTGTGTTTACAAGATGGGTGGAGGGTGTTTTCCTTTTGTTGGGTTTTTTGTTTTGGTTTTTTTGTTTGTTTGTTTGGGGTTTGGTTTGGGGCTTCTTGGTTCGTTTTTTAAGATAATTGATTTCCATTGGCTTAGTTGCTCTGCTATTCACATTGTGTTGCATTTATTGTTATTTTTTTGCACCTCCTGTTTTTGTTTCTAAAGCCCATACCAGCTTCCTCACTCTGTGCTTCTAACAGAGAACAGCACAGTGCTAGGCAGGTAAATGTTCTAGCAGATGGGTGGTAAAATTGTGATGTTTTTGTACTGTGCCTAGTATTTCTTTTGACAAATTGTTTTCCATGGGAAACACAATGCTTGCAAGGGTTTGTGATTGTAATAAACCCTCTTGTAATGCTGCTTAAATGTCCTCACTCCCCCTAGTGTTTCTAAACCTTTAGAAATTAGAGATGGGTGATGGTATGTGATTTAGACCATTCAAAGAGTTCCCGTTTTATTTTTATTCAGAAAATAATGTCAAATGGAAGTCTTAGAGTATGCTGGTATAACTTCCTTAAATGTTTAAAATTATTTGTGAATATTATGGTTATTTTGTATATGTGAGTTAGTACACACATAAGGAGAGTGGTTGGTTATACAGAGTTCATTGCCAGCTTAGTGAAAACCAAGGATTTAAAATATATATGTTGAGTTCTATGTCTGTTCATAATGCTGTCATTGCTTTTTCCAGACCTTGTTCAAATCATTATGCTATGTAATCAGTATTAGCTTTCTTCGCTTCCAAAAATTAAACATTGTTGTAACCAGAATTGCTTTCAAAACTTTTTTATTTGTGGGCTGCAAATTAAGCCTGCCTTATCTCAGATTATGGAGCAAGAAAAAATTTAAAGGATTGTCTGTATTTAACATCTACTCACTAAAATTTAAGACATTCATGAACATGCCACAAAATAGTTTTCCTTAGTAGAAACAAATAGAGGTGAGTTTTCTTTTTTTTTTTTTGACAAGGCGTTGCACTAATTTGTAAACTTACTTTTTAAAATAACTATAGGAGGTTATTATAAGAGTTTAATGATAAGAGGTAAAATTGGTGATGAACAGAATTATTCTACAAATTGTTTAATGCCTTACTACCCTTACTAGGTCATCAATTAATGGAATTTAAAAATCTATAGTTCTGCAAATGCAAAAACCTTGTATGAATTGAGTCAGATGTACTGATGAGTGAAATGTGGAGCCATGAGGTTCTGTTCTTGTGAACATCTCCTAGATCAGGTTGTAGATTTCATCAGAGTGTGCTCTTCTAGTGGGAATTCAACTCAGATGTAAATTGTCATTTAATATATAGAAGAATTGGGGCAGATAGACATTTTAAATTAGAAACTTTGAATGCAGTAAATGGGGACCTAAATTATATCTGCCTGTATTCACACTGAGGGGAGGAGGTCACATGAACTCAAATACTTCCTTCCCTGGTTCAGCCCACTGAAAGGAAGTCCAATAATGCAGCATACAACAGTGCCCTAAATAAAGTTCAGCAAATTGCCTTTTGGTGTGAATCACATACCAGAACTGTATTCAAATCCTTCCAGGTTGTTGACTTAAATTTGTGCTTGTTACACATCCTGTTTCCGCTTTCTTTGTTATGTTAGTTTGTTGGGGGGGTTTTATTAACAGTAGAAGTTAAGAAGTTACAATAATTATGCATGTCAAATCAGACCCTCAGCTGGTATAATCCATTGCTCTTAGCAGGAAATTAGTGTATCTATATATATGTGTGTATATATATATAAATAAAATAAGTACATACATATATATAGCATAGGTATATATACATTTAACTATATATCCCAGCTGAGCATTAGCCCCATACACTCCTGGGCCATGAGCATGAAGATGGCACATTTCTGACGTAGATCTTTGTAGACATTAAGTAATAATGACTGTTTATAAAGATCAGTGGTTATAATTTTTACTTATGCAAAATATATATTTGATGATTACAAGGGACTGTATAGCTGGAAAGAAGAGTGAAAACCATTTGACTTGGATGTGGTGTGAGAGATGGTGTTGTGGGGAACCATTCCAGGCTCATCACCCAAATGAGAAAATCTAGAGTCCTGCAGTTAAATACAGAATTATAACAATAAAAATACTGGATGTTTTATTGATGTGAATGATATTCTGTCATCTTCATGGAAGATACTGAGGTCATTCTTCACACCAGTGCAGTGTTGAGTGCTGTGACCTCTGTTGATTTTCTTTTCATTTTGTGTGGTTGTGATTTTGTGCTAAAATTTTAATGTGAGCAAGTTGTAGATAGTCTTTGCAAGCTCAGATTTTGCTGTATAACTTTAAAGTTTAAACCAAAGAAATTTCCTTTCCCAACTTAAGTAGAATGCATTTCTTCCAGTTTGAATCAACAGGACTGGGCCTCAGTAGCAGCAGATTACGCACCACACTGAACAGAATCCAGGAGAGTCTCATTGATCTGGTGAGTACCTGGATGTTGTTAATGCTCAGTGGGATAAAGGACTGTGTATGACATTCAGGAATTATATTTCATCATGGCTTTTTGATTTTTCCCTCTTTTCATATTCAGTGAATGTATCTAATAAGCCTTTGTCTAATAACAAAGGCTTGGTTTCGTGAGGTCATTATTGTATTAAATCACTTGTTTCCAATGTACAGCAAAACTAATGAAATAGATTTTGCTAGATGTAGCAGTGAAATTCAATATTTAAATCTTCTATTATGATTCATGTAATAGAGACAATTCAGTATTATCTTTACTAAGAGACATTTTATAAAAAGAAAGAGATGACTCATTTTTCTTCAGTAAAAGAATAGCAAAACAGTAAGCTCTCCTGAAGATTGTTCACCTTTCAGGATAACATAGGTTGTATACTAAGACCTTCCTTAATTTTGGGGAACTTTCCCTGATGTATTTTTTGGATTATATCCCATTGGTCATTTTGTGATTTATTTTGAAAGTGTGAAAAGTAAATATGGTGCTCGTGTCACACTGGCAGTAGATTATTGTCCTGCATAGGAGGATGGTAAAGGAGACTGTAGGTAGTTTTTGTGGATTCAGCTGAACAGCAGAGTTTATAAAGAAATATTGCTAAAATCTACACCAGAAGTGGAAGTTTGAAGTTTTCATATTCCACCTAAATATAAAACCTTTGAAACATTTTGAAGAAATTTCCTCAGGGTATCATATATGGCTTGTGTAGTAGGATGCTACAGGAAGATTATATTTTCTGAGGATGCTATCTTAGAAAGAAGAAAAGGATGTTCTACTCTGACTTGCATGAGGATTTGACACTCCAAGAAATGTACTTTATGCTTTTTTAATTCCTTGAAGCATTATATCAAATCCTAAACTGTTCTCAGAGAAGCATGTTAAAAGGCTTGGAGGCCATTTCTTATACAGTCACTAGAGGGAGCATAAGATAACTAATAACCCTAGACCTCTGTAAAGGAGAAAAAGGCTTCTTGATATTCCTCTCAAAGGGAGTGTATGCAGAAAGAAAAATTAATTACAGGAACTACTTGCTTGAATGAATCAGTTAAAGATTATGGGAAAATGGCAAGTTATGGAATTACTTTTTAAAATTTCTCTGTAGTGATGGTTCCTGACAGTGCTTTACAGACTTCATTTTTTTTAGCAGTTAAAATAATTGAAAAAATTTCTAGGAGTGAAATGGAAAAATAGCAGCAGTTTGTTTTCTTCCTCAGTCATTTACAGTACTTTAACAGATAATGTTATTGCCAGTTGAAATTAATAGCTATGTTCAATGTAAGATTTGAAAGAAGAAAGAAATCTTAGCTAACTGCTGTTAGCTTAAAGACATTCCATGAGGTTTATTAATACCTTATGAACTTAAGCTAGTCTTATACTATAAATGGTACTTTTTAATTTATGAGAAATCTAAAGTATTCTGGATATTTTTGTTTATTGTTTGCTTATTTTTAAGAGTTTGTGAAAGTCAAGGCTCATTTTCATTGTGTCATAAAAAGGGTATTTCTTGAGACTGCATGGACGGTTTGAACTGCTCAAGGAATTCTCCTATCTTATTTTAAATTTTTGTAAACTGCTTTCTGAAAGTATTCATGTTTGTGTTGTGGCATTCAGTCTCATGGCCTGTTGGGAATTTAGGGTTGTTGCCTTGTCTTCTACCCATGGTAACTTTATTAAGGGCTTGATTTCTGTCACATTTCAGTTCCTGATGACAGCATCAATATTTTATTTCCATAAAGATTGTCTGAATCTGACAATTCTGAGTCTGTGACCCAAACTTGGCCAGACTTGCATAGACATCACAATAATTTCACAAATCTGTCAGACCAGCTTATATGTTCTTTTTGCAAGGTAGTGGTTCAGGTTCTAATGATGCCTGTGTGTGTGGTTTTCTGTGGAGTCTCATTTGACATTAATTTTTTTAGGACATAGTTCATGACTCATTTTCTCAGTTATCTGTCAGCACACAGTGATTCCTCACAGAGGGATTGTTGCATTGGTTGAGACAACCAGTAGTAAATAAACCTTCCAAATTCTTGTAATTTTTTAATGCAAAAGATCTGCCATTTACCGTTGGAAAGAAAATAATCTCAAAGATCCCAGAAGTGGTGCAAACTTAATTGAACTGTTTTACTGAAGTCAGTGGGACTGACCCAAATGAGGTTTGGGACATGCTTGCTTTGTGACAAAGAGCATGTAGGATCCCCACTCTTGAAACCAGAACTTCATGCCTACTGGGAGGCAACGCTGATCAATTCAACCCTGAGGACAATGCGAAATGTGTGCACTGTAAATGTTGGGAAGTTTGGGCATCGCTTTTATGGCTCTTCAATAATGCTCTAAAGATACCATTTGCATGAAAAGGATTGTAAATAATAGAAAATGTTTAGCATGGTTTCTCAAGATGGTTTGTAGTTTGGTTTTTAAAGATATGGTTTCTTAAAGCCTGTAGAGTGGTGATTACATTGTTTATGTTTGATTTACTTTCTTGCAAGTTGAGTCAAGATTACCTTCTTGGTAAGTTTTGTGCCCCTCAGCATGAAAATACTAATCTTGCAACTTAAAACCTAGTAGGAGTATTATAAAATACCATTTAAAACCTTAACACATTTACAACATATTGAAGAAATACTTTTACCTTGAAAGCAATGTGCTTTTGCAATTGGCCCTACCTATAATTTTCAGCATTCAGCTTCAAGAACAGTTAGGGATCTGTAAGCTCAAAGGGGAGAAAAAAAAAAAACTGATTGGTTGCTTTCAGTAAATTTCTTGTGATCAAAAATTCTTGTATGTTAAGCATCTACCTGGAGTTAGTTGAACTATTTTCTGTCAGCTTTTGAATACAATAAGTTATGCTTTCTTTGATCAGTTTGTTTTCTTGTAATTGATGCTCATGATATTACAGAAACTGTTAATTACAGTTTTTAAACAGAGATGATGGAGCTGTCCTGTTTTATGTAAACATTTGGGGTTAGTCTGCTTTTCCTTGTCCGTCAGCACACATCAAGTTCTTGGCAGTAGTGTTGGTATGTTGCAGCTGCTGTAGACTGTTCTTCTGCCAGAACCTTTTCAGATAGTGCAGTTTTGTCCATGCTTTTTGAACACCACTTACTCCTTTAAGATTGGGATTTCTTCAGTAACATTTAGAGTTATTGCAAAATCAAACCTAAAATTTTTGTTATTGTGTATGTATATTAAATCAAAACAATTCTGAAACTGAAATCTTACGCAAAAAGTATTAGGCCAGAAGAAGAGCAGTTTTAAAAGATTATTGGTTATGAGTGTGATCTGCAGAACTTCATGTGCTGGGGACAGGTTGTAGAGTTTACTGGTTTTTGTTTAAAGTTAGTGGAGGTGGATTATTGTAATTAACTGTCAACTATTTCACCATAATTGGCAGATAATCAGTTGCTTCAGTCATAAGTTCTTTTGGATAACTGAAATAAAAGTGTTTTTGTTCTCTGTGTGAAAATGTCCCTCTTGCAAATTAAATGTCAAATTTTTAACTTAGATAATTATCTTATATAGTTTATACTTCCAATTTAGGTAATTAGTTTATAGTCTCCTCTTCCCATTGAGATGGAAGGCTTAACAAAGGCTTGCCACTGGGTTCAGCCAAACTTGAAATGAAAATGTTCTCTTGGTACAGATGACACTTTTAAAAGAGATTGAAGGAGAGGCTTGTTCCTTACACAGATAGATTTTATTTTTCTACCTGTTCATTAAAAATTTTCTTCTTGGGTGTAAACAATTAAATGATAAAGTGAAGTACCCAACAATTTAACAATGTCACACTCTCATTCATCTGGTACCTGTTATTTGCTAATACATACCCTTTTGTTGTAAAAACACGTTCCAGATGAGTTTTAATTCAACTGTAGGTATCTTGCAAAGATACTTCCCAAAGCATACACTGTAGCTCATACTACTGTTATTAGCAACCCTTAAATAGGTGAAACAGCCATAAGCCTGCTTTACCACTTCATCCTGATATTTTCAGGTCTTTATAGCAAAGCAGCTTGTAAAAATAATTGCTAGTTGGGTATGCCTATCATGTATAGCGTTAGAACACACAGTTCTTTTCCTGTGACAGGATGAGGAAATTAAACTAAGACTAGAGAAAATTTAATAGGTAAGACCTGCTGTAAGGTGTCTGCAGGCAGTACTGGTTAACCTGTCCTGCTCTGCCTACTGCAGTTTATTTGGTTATTGTTCAGATCAGTCTGGTGCTTTTAATATTTTTTAAATTTTTTTTTAACACTCTGAGTTTTTTCTTTTTTGGCAAGG
The DNA here is from genome assembly GCF_000277835.1 of Geospiza fortis. Taxonomy (NCBI): domain Eukaryota; kingdom Metazoa; phylum Chordata; class Aves; order Passeriformes; family Thraupidae; genus Geospiza; species Geospiza fortis. The sequence goes on along the minus strand of NW_005054307.1, from coordinate 6,732,218 downwards.
AAGGAGAAAAGCATGTTGTAGTTTGCATCAGTTCCATGTATACCTTGAAAATTATTTTATCAAATCTATTTTGTGCAGTTTTCTGACATGGATGTTGTGTAGGCTGTGATATGTCTGACATTTCCCAGTTCTGCTGGATCAGCAGGACCTGCTACTCTGATGCAGGGAGGAGCTAAGCAAGTTTATTCTGCTTTAGTATTGCTCTCTGCGTGCTTAATGCTGGGTGCTACAATATGTTCTCAGTGTAACTTGACATTTCTTGAAATTAAAGTTCAACTGGCTGCTATTTAATTTTCTGGCTTCTACTCTCTTCCTCTTGAGGCTGGCAGTTTTAGAGGACCCTGCTTGTTTGCTGTGGTACACAGAGGGAATCACTGGCAACGGACATTTTCTTGCAGATTTTCTTCATTACTGGAAGAATTAACTTTAACAAAGTCCAGTACACTGAAAAACATCTGATTTCTTTAAATAGTCTGTGGCCTTTTTTCCTGCTCCAGCCTGTGTGTTTTGCCCCTTTATTTTCCTCTTTCAGTCATTTGATCATTTCTGTTAATGAAGGCAGGAGGAAAAAACACATGCATCACTGAGACCCTTTCAGAGTGATCCTGTGCTTCTTTGGGGTATTGGCACAACTGGCTGTTTGCTTTTTGCTTTCAACATGCTTTTGCAGTGCCTGCTTTTTAGAACAAATTAGGAGAATGAAATGCTCATGCTGTTTGGCCACGATATTTGAACCAGAGTTTGACTCCCTAGTTGAAGGTAGCATTATCTCTGACTTAGCCAGTTCTCATGTACCTTTTGTGTTCTTCAGATGCAACCCATTTTTGGCATTTAAAAGATGTTACTTACTTTCAGGAGAAGCAAAAAAGAAGAAAAAAAAGTTTAAGATGTGTTTGAAGTGACAAGCAACTTTGAAGTTAAATAAATACAAAATGAAGTCTTCATAATATTTGGCTTTTACATAATTTGTAATTAGTCTTTGAAAGAAAGAAAGCTTCTTAAATGTTTACTACTGGTACTCTTCCCCCAGCTCTGTCACTCATTGTCTCTCCTAAGGATATAGCATTGCTTGGTGAGCTGTGGGTTTGGCTGCTTTTGTCATGTGTAAACACTTCAAAATTGATTTATTGTAAAAATTTTTATTGGTTGGTTTTTTGTGGGGTTTTTTGGTGTTGCTTCAGGTGTTTGGTTTTTTTTTGTTGGTTTTTTTTTTAATCTGGGTTTTTGAGAATGGAATGAAGTGAAAAAATAGAAGAGTGGACAGATAAAGAGGAAATTTTAATAATTAATCAATATTGTCTTTGCCTTAGTTAATGTTTTTAGAGAATTAATTGTTGTGGCTAGATGGTTATATGTCATTGCCCATCTGCAGTAAACGTGTGGATGTGCTCAGGAAGTACCTTAGAACTCTCTGAAAGAGGTCACAGGATCTTCAGCAAATATCCAGGCCCTTTGGCTTGCTTATCCATTCTGATAAACTCAGCAGAATCCAAACTTCATAGTATTGTGAAGCATCTAGTCATTTTAATCCCAGATTTATCTGGCTGAGTGTGAGCACAGATCAGAGCAAAGAAAATGAATTTTTCAAATAATATAACATTGTAGCTAGCATTTATAATTGTTCTTATGCTCAGTGCAACTGTATCTGGTCACATTTGCCATAAGCTTCTTTGAGAAGTTTTATCTTCTGTTCACTGATGTATTTCTGTGAGATCTTTTAGTGCTACAAATGATGTGTTGATGGAATTTCTCAGTCAGCAGTCCTTGTTTTTAGTGTCAGAATTTCTGTGGGGAACCATCAAGGTTCCCTGCTTTATTGGCTTTTTATGTCTGTAACCTAATTAGAATATTTTTTAAATAAGTCTGAAGGTACTTCCTCACCCATGTTAGTGAGAGCTCTGCTTTCCCAGGCTGTGCATTGTTCCATCTGCTGTAGCCCATTTTTATGTTTGTGTTTGACGTCTCTGCAGATGCAGAACTGAAAGAGCCTTTCTGATATAGCAAATCCACCTCCTATTGCCTTGGGCTGTCACACCACAGGAGGAAACTGCCAAATAAAATATGGGAGAGTTAAAGTGGAACTTGTGAATTTTTGTTCCTCCACATCTCAAACCATTTTTAACAGCTTGGCCGCTATTATCTTCTCAGTTGTCTTATATTCTTAATGTCACTTTTGGTTTGGCATTCATCCAGGCAGTAAACACATTCTGGTGCTGCTTTGTCTATAGCAGCAAAGTTTTGATCTTTCTGCTCATCCTGTATCACTTAAATTCTCACCAGGTCCTTACACATTTTGACATAATCAATTTTCACCTGCCCTACCTTTAATTGCTGCAACACTACCACAATGGGTCTGTCAGATATTTTGCTATCAGAATAAGTGCCCTGTTGATTTTCCAGTTTTCAACTGATCATATGTGCAATACTTCTTCACTTGGTGTTTCAAGGTCTGCAATGGAATATTCCTCCTTGTCTCAATCCTGACATATCGAATGAGTGACACCACTACTAATTTCCACCAGTGTTTCAGGTGCTCACTGCTGTCCTTAAGCAAGTGTCCAAACAAAACCTGTTTGATAGCAAGTACTGTGTCTTAGGTCACTTCTCACAGTTGTTCTCTGCTGTGGAGCCCAGAAGAAATTCATGGCTACTCTTGTGGTTAGCTTGAGTCTGTTTTTCTCCCTCTTTCCATAGTTACTTCGCTGCAATTTCTTCTGGTTTTATTTCTATCTCGTGTTGAAACAAACAAACAAACAAACAAACAATTCACAAACCTGAAAACTGCTTTTTTTCATTATGTTGTTTTTGTGTTTATCTTTTTCCCTTGTTTAACTGCAATTTCAGAATTACATTAATTTGTATTTTTGAGTCCAAACATAAATGTTATGTAACAGCATTATTATTGTCATATTGGTTGGTTGTTCCTATGCTGTTTACAGCAGCCATGTTGAGCCACTGATTTTACTTTTGTGAAAGTTATTTTTTCCACTACTTTGTCACTGTTGCTCTTATTTGTTTTCATTCCATACTTACAGGCTGATATGTTGTAGCATCCATAGACTGTAGACTCTGGCCAGGGTTTCTATCCCCAGGGTCTTGAAAGGCTCTTACTAAAATCAGTGCCGTATCCTGCCTGCCTTCTTACCTGTTCTGGGTGCTGTGCCTTTCCTTTGTAGCATTTCTCATCTTCCTGTGGCCTGTGTATAATCATGGTATGAATGATTAATTCAAGCCAACCAGAACTACCTTTATGTTTTCATGCCCTGAAACCCTCTGAAGACTGGGAAATAGCCAGGCTTCAGAGGGTAACCCTTTGTACACCTGCTCTGGGAATTTCTTCCTTCTATGATTCCTCTTCTAGCTGTACCCTGTGGTTAGATCCTTCAAATGTGGGAGTAGAATTTTTTCTCTATTTTTTTCCTTTAATTCTGGAACAAGGCACTGATACAACCTCTTTCTCACTACAGATTCTACTCCTTTGCTGTGAATATTTCCTTGCTTTCTATCATCAGGATGTCTTCAGGATAGAAGTTTTCATGGAATGGATTAGTTGAGGTGTTAGGGCATGGGTTGGTCTTGATGATCTTAAAGGTCTCTTCCAACCTAGTGATTCTGTGATTGAGAACATTGGCTGTTTTTTACCTAAGTTAGCCACTGCTCATATAACCAGTAAAGCCCATACAGAAGTAACATTATTTTGATATGTCTCTTTATTTGGTTGCTGTCAGATTGAAGATACTTTCTCCAAGAATGAGAAGTCAGTCTCCCAAAAGGGAATTGGGCTAAAGCCTGTTTGTAGATTAAGACATTGTAGATAAGACATTAAGACATAGAGAAGATTGTTTGCTGCCTTTTTCTTTTAACTTATTTTTTCCTTGGTTACTGATCTACATGATCTGATTTTTTTCACCCATTTCATTAAACTGTTTAAATAAAAATAGGCTTGATTTAAATTACACCCTAGAATTTGAAATATTCCTTCATCTTATCTGGCATCTGAAACTGTTCAGCTGGAGCCATCCTTGCTGGTTTTGTGGAGTGTAATTTGTTTAATTCTTTGTTTCAGGAGGTGTCTGCTGATCCTTCAGGGACTCTCACAGCTGCTGAAGAGAGAAAAGAGAAGGTGCCAAGCCCACATCTCAGTCATCTCGTAGTTTTGACATCTGGCAATTCGCTGTATGGCTTGGCAGAGAGAGTGGTGGCCACGGAATCCCTGTAGGTTTACTGTACACACTGTATTTGTGATCACTGAAAGCTATTGATTGTTTAAGAAATTGTGGTTAAATTTCAAAGCCTTCTTGACAGGTCAAGAATTCCTACCTCTCAATATGATTTTAAGTATGAGTGATAAAGGTGATTTAATTGAAGGTACTGGAGTCTAATTCTTTGGTCTGGCAACATGCAAGCACAATAAATGAAATTTTACTGCAGATGATCCAGTAATTTGTGACAGTACATGGCCAAATCTCTCATGAAAAAGTTTAATTTGAAGGAGGCTATATTTAATATTTAATATAGGCTGTATTTAATATTTAATCTGTATGCTTAATTTTCACCATATATTAAATACTTGACTCAGAGCTGCTTAGTTCATATCAGTTAGGATGAATCACCATGTTCTTTGCAATGGATAGAAGTGTACCTATGTCACACCTCAGGAGAAGAAGACATTATAAAGAATCAATGCAAATGTAACAAAGTGATTTTTATTTGATAAGAATAATAGTAAGAGTCAGCTAGGAATGATTTTTTCCTCACATGAGATGACACTTAAAGATTAGGAGTTAATTTTTTTTTTTTCATTTATGCTTAGTTAGAAATATATTTCCTAAGAATATGAGGTCAAGTTCCATTTTATAGATTCACTAGCACAAAATTAATTTGGAATGTTATTTTGAAATTTAAGATGGATTTATTAACATTGATGTTGACTGTCCTGCAGTGGAAATTGTGTGACTTTTGGTCACTGACTTTACTAGACCTTGGCTCAGACTTTTGCAATGTATCCTAAGAAAAATAGAAATATGAATTTTTGATATTCAAGCCTTAGTCTCTTTATTCAAATATTTTCTTGTTTGCAAATGCATTTTAAAATTGTCAGAACTTAGACTGCTAGTTGATATGCTGGCATGCAACTGATACCGTTCTTCTCGGGACTAAATTTTCCAAGGTTACATATTGTTATTGCCAGATATGTCAGCTGTAGAGTAAAAATTGTAAAGAGACTTGCCAAATGTTGCACTTAGTTCACAGTAAATTTTCTTTGCTTTCAAAGGGTATTTCTGGCCGAGCAGTTTGAATTTCTTCAGCCTCATCTTGATGCAGTGATGCCAGCTGCCAAGAAGCCTTTTCTTCAGCAGTTCTATTCTCAGGTCAGAATGATGTAATTCACAGCTGATTTTCATACAGAAGATTTGAAACTTGTACATTATGGTGAAGATACTTCTATATCATAGTTATATGTTGCTCCTACTGAAGTGAATTTTATTTATTTTCTGTTTCAGACAGTGTCAACTGCCAGTGAACTACGTAAACCAGTTTATTGGATTGTTGCTGCTAAAGCCATTGATTATGAACAAATGCTTCTTCTCATGGCTAATGTGAAATGGGATGTGAAGGAAATCATGTCACAGCACAATGTATATGTAGATGCTCTTTTAAAGGTGAATAGTTTATGGGAAATGGTGTGCTAGAGTTTGTATAAACACTGAATTGATGTAATACTTCATTAAAACTATTAAAGTGGCATGGCTAGGACAATACATCATCCTTACAAATGGGAAATTACCATGAGATCTGTCCAGAAGTGTCATTATTCTTGCTTCTAAAGCATTGTTTTCAGTGATGATTTTTTGACTACATGGTATGTGAAAGTGACTAAAGAGGTTTAATGAGTCTCACATCAAAGTCTTGAATGTTGAGAAATGTGTAGTAAACAGAGTAACACTGAGGGAGATTCAGTGGCCAGAGATAACATTTAAAAAAAACCCCAAAACACACTATTTACTGTTCTGAATAATTTTGCTGATTGTCTTGGAGATGTATCATAGGAGCTGTAGGTCAAATCAGCACCAATAATGATCATGGAGTATCTAATTGAAGTTGCTATATTTAGAAGTTAATATTTGAAAAGGAAGCTAAAGAGAAGTTATTCACCTGACTTGTCAATTGTAGTCAGTAGATGTCATTATGCAATTGCCATGTCTTATGGTACAGAACTAGTTCTTGGGACAATCCCTTTCTCATCCTTTTATATATGCCTAATTAATGTTTCTAAAGGTCTTCAGAGGGAAGTTCTGGCAGTGGAATAATTATGCTAGTTAATTATACTATATTAGTTACTAATTCTTTTCAGAGAAACTGAAAATTTTATTTTAAAGATATGTGAAGTGTGAATCACAGAAAAAGCCATCTGTGTGGAATAACAGTTTGGATAACACCTTCATACTTTGTAGCTCTTCTCTGCTATAAAAAAAAAATCAAGGCAAAGAAGGAAGAATTTGACAGAGGATGTATCATTGCACTGAATTTGATGAAATCTTTGTGATTATCCTTGTTTATGCTGCTGTTACCAGTTTGTGCTTAAAATAGTTGATCTTGGGGAAAAGCTTTTTTCTTCTTTGAGTTTGCGACTGCTGATGAACTTGCTTCAGGACAATCAGAGCTAATAGCATTTAAAACCAGTTTTGGTTTCTCTATTCTATAGCTAGTACTAGTTGCTACAAAAGCTTTTAAATAACTGCTAAGCAATGAGGGATTTTCAGGGTACACTGGGACTCCAGGAACATCAGATGTGACCACAGTGATTAAAGTAATAATCAACTACTTTCAGTCGTGTGCACACATACACAAAGTTCTACATTCAGTCATAGTATGTTGGAAGCAGATAAAGTGGGGAAAGAAGATGGTTGAAGAAATAGGTTATGGAGCATTAGGCATCTTCATCTTCAGAAGAATGAGTTGTATGCCAGTTAAAGCATGACATTGTGGTACCCTGCATGTTGTTGCCAAATTAATCTTTCAGAAAATTTGTGTTAAATGCCAGTTGGTTACTGTAGTTCTCTTCTGACTTTCTTCACTTACTGAATTTTTGAGAGGGGCTGTAAGAAAAAAGGAAAAAGCCCTAGATTAACAGCCTTGGAAATAATGTTGGGCAAGTATAGTCTTAAAGACTGCACTGCAAATGACTTTTGCTGGTTATACAGAGGAGTTCATTACCATTCTGCTTGATATTGAAGTAATTTGATACTTTTTTATATGATAAAGGCTTTTATCATTGGCAGAGGACTTCTGTTTCACTTTAAGTCACAAAAATCATTGTAGCAGAAACTGCATTCAGTTGTGACTAGTTTCTCACTCAAAGTATCAGCTGAAATCCATCCAGGCCATTAATGATTTGTGGAAACAAGTGCCTTCCTTTAACCTGAACTGTTATCTAGTACTGCAGTGTGGTCCTAAACTGTTGGATTTGGCCTCTTTCAGTGGCTTCTCTCAGCTCCTTCTGAAGCACTGAGGAATTACCTAATGTGAAAGGTTGAAGAATGAAAAGGGGTTACAATGTTTCTGAGCTTCTCTTTGAAAGCCGGTGGGATGGGTATTTAGAGGGATAAAGAGATCATCACTGAATTTTCTTCAGTTGCTGTATTTTGACTTAAAGAAGTTAAATATGAGTTTAGGGAGTAAGGCAATGAAAATGGCATTTGAAGGATAAGCTACTTGGTTCATTTTCAGAGGTGTCAGTTTCACAGAGAAGTACAGCTCTGGGGAACAGAGCAGCAGTTCCTTTAAAAAAAATCACTGAGGTAATGTTGTGAGTGATATACTAGTAAGTGAAATGTTTTCTACTTTACACATTGAGTTGTCTACAATTTGTGCCTATTAAGCCTCTCTTCTTTGCTCTTACTGTTCAGTATTCTCTTTCATGTGCATTTCTAATTAGTTGTTGCTGCTGTTGGATGTACAGAGTATGATCTGCTTTTACCTTAAGGAATAAACATATTTTATGTTCTATTAGGAATTTGAAGAATTTAACAGGAGGTTAAATGATGTGTCTAAGAGAGTCCGTATTCCATTGCCAGTCTCCAACATCCTTTGGGAGCACTGCATACGCTTGGCCAATAGAACTCTTGTGGAAGGGTAAGTATTTATGAACGTCTTACTTTGGGGTAGGTATGTCTATAATGATAATGTTTATTTTTATATAGTTAAAAGTTCTAATTTTATAGTGTCCTTGTGGGTTCATGTGCTTTTGGGGACCCTAAAAACTATCAGCGCTTAACACACTCCTTAGCAGTTGTTTCACAGTTTGGTGCAGCATTAAGCCTAAAGAGGGTGGTCTTGATCCTAGATACTGCTGAAGAATGACATGGAATGGTTTACTGAAGCATTTGAAAATACAGTACTCTTTCAAAGAAACTTCTATATGAAAATTATCATTTCCCAGCAAAGCAAAGAAGGGAGTTACAATATAATAGTCAGTACTTCCATGGTGATGCCATTTTTCTTTGCCAGGAAGAAAGATGGAGTTATCAGCACTATCAGTTTTCTTAAAGTAGCTATGGAACATGATTTTTCCAAATTCATCAAGAACAGAGAGATGTGTTAGTTGGCTTGCACAAGCACCTTAGTCAGGAACCTACACCTTGCTTGTCCCTCGCTCTTGTAATCAGTGTCCCAGTCTTTTTGGATTCAATTTTGTAGCCTGAGTATTGTAGACTTTTCATTCCCTGAATTTATTTTTATGGTTTTGTCCTATATGATTGGGCTACATATGATTGGGCTCTTACCAAAACTACTTCTGCATCATAGAATATGTGCTGTCTTCCACTGCCTCTACATGTTTCCATACTTCTTTCCTGGTTATCTTTAGCCTATTCACTCCCTACTACTTATTTTACTTCTTTCCATCCCACTCTCCTGCTGTCTGCTCTAAATTAGGATCTCAACAAAACATCCTTATTCTCCAAGTGTTAGCTACCTATTGAGAGTCATCAGCGTGCACTGCTTCCATAAAGCCATCATTTTTTAATCTCCTGCCCATTTTTTTCATGCCATCATCCTTTTGCAGTCTCTAGCGAGATCAATTTCATGTTCAGGGTAACTAAATCTATGCATGATCTGTCTCTGACTTCTCAATTCCTATTCATATAACATATGGCCTATACAGCTATCTCTCCTTTTTGAAATTTTATTTTCTATTTTCAGATAAAAGAAAGTGAAACAAAGGCTCTTCTCCTCTCAGTTCCCCTTACCTTTCAAGCTGATAACACTGTCAGTCACTATCAACGTCTTCTACCTCAGCCTTCGTGGTTTTTTCAACTCGTTTCCTTTTCTTACATCACATCTCATTCATCTTTTGTGGCTTCAGTTTTCATGAATCATTTAATCCTTATCTGTGAAGATCATCACTCATATGTCTTGCTCCATGCTGCAGTTTAGGTTCATATTTGTGACTTTCCATGAAACTTTGACCTTTACTTTTGCCTAAGCAGGTTGGACTAGGAATACTTCCCTGATATAATTTCTCCTGTACCATTTCTGAGAGTGTAAAAAGTACTCATTATCATCTTCTCCCAAATACTTGCCTATAATTTCTTATTCTTGGCCAGTTCTGTTATTTTTATGTATCTTGTAGGTTCTTTCCCCACTGTGAAAAGGAAAGGAAGGTGTTCTGAATAGCTGACTCTCTGAATTTGTAACTTCTTTTATCTTTGCATTCAATGAATGTATGGAGTTAAAAGCCATGAAGGACATGTTTCTCATCCAGTTAACTGAAATTACTATCATCAGGCTCTTCACTGAATGAAGAATTACCTCCACTGAAGTCAGCTATATCTTTCTTTAAATTTAGTCCTTCCCTATCTCCTAGTTCTGTGTTTTCTCCTGTTTCCCAACTTAAGCCAGCTGCAAAACATCTGCTAGTCTTCTATGAAGCTCCAGAGGACTTTTGCCTTGGCCCTCTTTCTTTTTGCCTCTCTTACTTTTGCATTCTGCAAATGCTTTCTGTGTACCAACTCTAAGTGTGAAATTTCTTCATATTCTTAACCTGACTTTGCTGTGCATCCAGCTGCATGTTTCTGCTGCCTCTTTTGCATCAAACCTAATCATCTAGGGAGTGTATAATAATTAGGATCAACTTTGTGAACCAGTGAAAAAGTGAGCTTTTTTTAGATTTGGTAGAGCGAAAGAGTGAGGCAGGGTTGTCCCTTGTGGGAGCTGGATTAAGTCTCTCAAGTCACTGTGCCCCCGACCCTGCACACAGTTGAAATTGGTGTTCTTAAGGGCATTGCAGTGTCAGTTCCTTTGATCTTGACAAATGCAGTTCCTTATCCATTTGAAGAACTGCAAAAATTGTTTTCCTTGTTTGTTACCTATCACTCCACTGTGGTCCTTGCTGGTGTTACCCTGCCCTTAAACTCATCTACTGTCTCCTCTAACCTGTCACTAGTTTGCTGTCAACCTGTTCTCATTAAATCCTCTACTTCTCACAGAGATGAGCCGGTGCTGCCGCCCTTCATCCTGTGGTTGCTGTGGCTGTTTTTGTACAAGTAGCTTTGTGTCTTTGCTGCTCCCACTTGGTTCAGCAAGCTCCTGGTGACCATTCCTAAAGCTACTGTGTTACCTTTCAGACTCCAATGGTTGTGATCACTTGAAACCTCTGTCCAGTGTGCTAATTAGCATTGGTTTAATTTCCTGTAACTTACTTATAGTAAATTGTTCAATGTAGGATTTTTTGTGGCTTTTGAGAGAGGAGGGTGTGATTTTTCCAAGTATCACTGCATACAGTGGGGTTCTGTTCAATAACTGGACTAAAATGTGTTGTACTAATGCAAATAAAGGTCTGCAGCAGACATCCTAAGAGAAGTTCTTGTCTGCTCCTAAGAGAAGTTTTTGTCTGCTTTTGACTTAAAACCATAGTTTTGCTCCTCCTCAAGGTTCAAAATGCTAAGTTAACTTTGAGAAGCAAAATTAGTTTTTATTTCAAGTTCTGCTTTGCACTGTTTCTCTTTTTAGTTATGCCAATGTAAAGAAGTGCAGCAATGAAGGACGTGCCTTGATGCAACTGGATTTTCAACAGTTCTTAATGAAACTAGAAAAGTTAACAGACATTAGGCCTATTCCAGATAAAGAATTTGTGGAAACCTACATTAAAGCATACTACCTGACAGAAAATGACATGGAGTCCTGGATAAAAGAACATAGGGTAAGAGTTAAATTTGCATTCTTTTCCTCTCTGTGGAGAAAATTCACCCTGATAATAAAAACATGCTAACAACTATAAATAATCAATCCTTTTATGTGTTAAAAATGTATATAGGCATATATGAAAATATGTATATTTTCATTTATTATAATGAAACTTACAGGAAGTTTCATTATAATAAATATTATTATAATAATATTTATTGTAATGGAAGCAGTATAAATATAAGTGTTTGTGTGCATGGATGTGTTCAACTTTATGATATGAAGTTAGTATGTGTTTGACCTGGTTCAACATCTGCTGACTGGGGAGGATGACTAACCCAGTCACATCTGCCTATTGTATCAAAAAGTGTAGAGTACTAGAGAAAAGGGAAATTGAAAACATTTGTGAGCTCTTCAGAATATGCCAGAGTGCACAACTTGATAATCAAGAATTATGTTTTGGGATCACACCATTAGGTTTTGTATTGCCTTTAGGAGTAGATGGCTTAAACTAAGTTGTAAGGCACAATGGAGAAGAGTCATTGCTTTTTCTTTCTTAATTTGATAATACTTAATCAGAATTTCTTGCTGAGATAAGTCTATATTTGTGTTTTGAAAATATTCAGATGCTTTCACTCTAGCATGAACTAACAATTATAACAGATCTTTGTAAGTAATAGTCACATGCTATTTGGGATACCCATCTTTGAAGTAAAAAGTCTTTTAAAGTGAAGCACTTGAAATCTGTATTTTGGGATTAAATCCCACTAGAAATGCAGGAAAGAAATATGTCTTTGATTGAATTTTCCTTGTATTGCCTGGAGCCCCAAGAGAGATTGTGAGTTATGGGGTTTGATGACCTACAGGGAAAAACTCTTTTTTAAAACACATTGGTGGAAACTATGTTTTGGATAGTGTCAAGACATAAAGGTAATACTGGCAAATACGGTGTTTTCACAGGTGTTAAGAATTGTTTTCTTCACATTTTTGACATTTTTTCCTCCTTTATCATGTACTGAAATCAAAATCGTTTGGAGACTCTGCTGACAGAAGCATTTAGAAGCTTATTGGAAATGGGAAGTTAAAATAAAAAAGATCACCAACAGTTATCGCAGTTTGTGGAAAAAGAAAAGGTTTTGTGTTGAAAGCTTAATCATTTGCATATGTTTTCCCACCAAGCCTCCCAAAGAATGGAAAACACATTAAAATTTGATTTATATACATGTTCACAGAGTTACTTTATGTGAGCTCTTTCCAGTACTTTTAAAGTCATAAGCATTTTCCATTATAAGCCACCATGTAGCAAAATACAGTTTTGTCCTCTGCCTCAACTATGAAAACTATCCAGACATGGCTGAACTACAGCTTTAAATCTCCTCTGTGTACTGATGCTTCTATCAGTTGTGAAATCCACACTGACTATGTCTGTGTATTTTAAATTTTTTTGTCTTTGTCTGGTGTTTTACTCTGCCCTAACATGATCTGTTTTTGTTTGCCAGGAATATTCCACTAAGCAGCTGACCAATCTGGTGAATATTTGTCTGGGCACCTACATCAACAAAAAGGCAAGACAGAAGCTGTTAGCTACCATTGATGACACAGACAGGCCTAAGAGATAACTGGAGAAAGCTGCTTTCTTTCTGACATGTGAAGCATGCAGACATTTCTCTCATGGACTAATGACAACATTAGAAATGTTGTGCATGACCTTTCTTAGCAACATTGGAGACACTCTGAAGTGAAAATGTTCTAAAATATGACTTTTCTAATCTGTAGAATTATTTTCTGTCGTTTTTCTTTTTTTTTTTTTTGGTTACTTGCCCTTAGTGAAGGGCCACTGTGTATCATTGATGAGCTATATGTTTTACAAAAGTGTATACTGTAAGTAAAATCAAAATCAGAGAGAAACACAATGGCTTAATATATCATTGATGCTCTTTTTGAATAAAAGGGCTACTTGAAAATATGATTTCTTTCCTCCCTGCTTTCACCTCCAGAAATTGTGCTGTATTATAGTCCAGTGTAAAGTGAAAAGATATGTATAATAATTTGATCTATGTAACCTGCATGTGGATTGAGTGCAGACCAACTAAGTACTCTCATGTTGAAGCCCATCATCTTAATATGTATTTAAAAATGTCTGTTTATTTCAGAATTAATTTAGTCATATCAAAATGATTGACTTCAGATTAATAGAAGATAATAAACATTGTATGTTAATATGATTTGTTTGTGAGACTTTGTTTTTCCAATTCAACAATGCAAAATGTCAGCAATAATGCCAGGGAATTGGAGTAATGTTTTTCTGACTTAAGTTTTGGATTGATACTAAGATAATCTTCCTGTTTCCTGCTTTGCTGTAGCATCCTGAGTGATCTTGAGCAAAGCAAAATGGCTTGACTGCGTATGTGCCCTAGAAATCAATTTGTCAGAGCATCACTGACTTCACTGAAATTTTCTGGTTTACCTTTGGTTTTCAGTATGTAAAGTTTCAGGAATTTTATTTTTTATTACACAATCAACTTTCTGGAGTGCTCTCAGACTGTTTTAAAGGAAACTTTGAGCTAATAGGTAAAATTAATTACAGAGGCTGCTATCTGCTGGTGTGTGCAGCATGTTAAATTCTCAGTTTGGGATTCATACTTGCCATTGTACATTAATTCAGACATGAGGGAACCTGGAGTTAGTGAATATCAGCAGTACTGCTGTGACAGAAAATTGCCTCATGGAGTAATTATGATTGTTCATTTCTGTGGCCTGGTTTCCTCTTCAGAAGTGTACTGAGCATCATTGTGTGAGTTTAGAGAAAGCCTGTATACAGTTTTAGAAGAATGACAGAAATTACATTTTAAACATTGACTGTGTGGTATTCAGCTTCCTTGTTTATCTGTATTTTAAAGGAAATAAGATTTAAAACAAAATTTACACTGTTCTTTATTGACCATGCTGTCTTGCCTAGTTCTGTTCAAATCTTGCTTAGAGGTTTGTCACCATATATGTTGAAGCTGAATCACTTTAATCCTAATTAAAGAGGTGGGACAGATGAAAGTGTGCACTTCTGCGTCAGCCTGTCTGCCCTGGAGTCAAATCCTGAGCAAGAGCTCTTGAAAGAAACAGAAACATGTTGGGGACTATTAGTGTAAAATATCTTTCCATTTTAATCTCTTGGATGACATAAGAAATTCAAATATCTTTACCAGAGATTTGGTGAGCTGAACACATTTAATTTCTCCTGAGCTGCTTAGGTCACTGTAATTTTAGTTCTTACCAAAAGGTAGAGGTATAGTCATTGGAATACAGGGTCAAGGTGAGCAATTGCATGAACCACAATCAGGAGTGGTTTTTTTGGTAGTAAATCTATAGTTCGACTTACTGTTTTTAAGTAAGCCCCCAAATAAAAGAATGTGCTAGAAGCAGTTTTAAACCTATGCAACAACTGTATGATCTTCAATCGTATATGCCTCAGAAATAATTATATTTTTGAAAATAACTTTTCCTTGCTGCCCAGGATTGATGCCAAGCAGGAAACCACATGGCTAAATGGCCTACATACACTCTTAGACACATGTTTTTAGATTGCCCTGTGTGAAATCAGATGTTGGACTCATTGATCCTTGTGGGTCTGTTCTAACTCAGAATATTCCATATATTGTTTGGTTCTGACTGACTAACGGAGCTAAGTTTTCACTGAGTGCTAAATTGTTATCTCACTAAGGATATGTTTGGTAGTTGCCCTCCTCTGATATGAGATTTTTTTTGTAAAATTGATTTTTGAGCATCTTTGTGCATCTTCTCCTCTGCAATAAGCCTCTTATACTGCTTTTTCTGCAGCAAAAAATATAGCTTAAATATCCTTTATGTTTTAGAGGAGTATTTTGCAAAACTTTAATAATAGAAGAAAATTGCCTCCGATCTCCAAGAAGACTGACCAGCAGCGCAGAAGTGGGCATCTGTCAATCCTTCTTTAGCCTGATGAAGGCTAAATCCTGGTGCCTAGGTCCTCTGATATTTGTCACAGTCACCTGGAACATAGCTGAGCAGTTTTCAAGTCTCTGGTTAGGCAAAGCCTATACCTACACTACACTGACAGCACACAACTGGCATTTCTACTGTCAGCTTCTCTCAGCTATATCTCATGGTGACACTGTCCTTCCAAAAAGCATGGAACTGGGACAAAAATAGCAGGAAGCCAGCTGATTGCTTGTGTGGCCCTGATGTACGATTGAGGTCCTTGCTTTGGTATAGGTTTAATTATTCAAAGCAGATGGAAAAGACCATCTTGGACCAGCTGGTGGGACAGTACACAGAGCAGCCCCTGGAGGTGTGAATTCTAGTGCTCATCAGGGTGGAACATGGATGTGCCATGATTTCAGGCAAGTAGCTACATTTTCAGGTGATTGACTGTTCCAGGTTCCATTTTTCCCACATGGCTGTCTTCCCATGTGTACAGTAAAAACTTGGCTTGCTTCTGATCTTAAGTGGGAAAAACCAGGCCCTGTCCAGATCTGCTTAGCAAGCCCCAGATGTGGGGTGTAAATTATAGCTTGTGTTCACTGAAAGAACAGCCTCCCTTCTTTGCCCTTATCCCCTGAGGGCATAAAAGAGGGCTGCCTCAAAGCCTCTGTGAAAGTTTTGCACTCCCTCTGAACTTTTTTCAGATGTGAATGATAAAGGTATGTTTTGTGAGAGATACCAAATGTACAATTGTGGATGTGAGTTGTGCTTGCTATTGTGTCACAGAATGCACAAAACTGTAAGGATCCCCTCTTCTTACTGTGAAAGTGATCTATTTGGGATCTTTTCCTGTTTATGACCTGCTATATTGTAAATGACACAAATGGAGATGGTCCAAAAAATGCAGATTTATTGTATTTTTGATGGTATCTTTTTTATTTTTAAACACTGTTTGAAACAGTGTAGCATAAAGGCTAAACATTGCACTGACAGTGGGATTATGGTGCAAATATGGAAATAATGCAATTTGCAAGCAGCAAGGTTTCTGTGCTTGATGGCTATTTAAGGATATTTGTGAGTGTGTTGTTTTTGCACTGCCAGAGCTGGTTTTCATCACAGCAGAGACGTGGTTTTTAAGGATCTCCTGTTCATCCATGAGATCATGAAGTGTTATGTGGAACAGTATCTTTAACTAATACTCAGGGCTTCACAAACATGTGTTTTGGTTTTTTTAAATAGGCATAAATCAATAGCATGCCATATGATAAAACACGTCTGAGAAAAAAATGATGACATGAGTAACCTTAAGTTTTTGTTGTGGATCCAGTGCTTAATTTTGTGGAGTATTCCATCCAGTCCCAGAGACTTTACATGTATAAGCTAAATTAAAAATGGTTGTATGTGAACTAAACTTGAGTCTGCTTGGCTGTTCTTCTCTACAGTAGAAGATGTGCTGGCTTGGTCTGCAGCTCTGGATACACGTGTGAAAAGAAAACCTACATTCAGAGCAGAGATGTACAGATCTGTGTTACAGAGATGTACTGATTTGTGGATTATCTTGCACAGATTTCAATATTGTCAGATTTAAGTTGTCAAGTATCTGTCTAAATGTGTTGATCTTTGAAAAACAAAATATACAAGCAAGCTGAAGATCTAGGGCAAGAGATGCAGGGGGGTACCTCTTGTCACTAATCACAAAATGAATGATCAGATGTGCAAAATGACTGCAGGTATTTCTGAAGATGTTTCTTACAAATAAATCCAGAGTTTGTACCTGTATATATTTCCTGCCCTACATCACTAGTAATTTTTATTCATACATAGAAAGTCATCCCATTCACTGTATTTCAGTAAACAATAAAAAAGAAATGTCACTTGAGCCTTAAAATAAAAAGGGTCCCTGTATAGGAAAATTATCCTGGGGCTGCTATCTGAGAGCTGCAGGGATGGCATTTGGAATATGCACCATGAATTTGTGTTCCTTGAAATTCATCCTTATATTATTATGGAAATATATACACACAGAGAGCTTTGTGTGCAATGTAAGGGACTACAAGAAAAGAATGGTAAAATTGAACAAAAAGCCACATGCTACTGGTTTCTCTGCTGTCATTGTCACTGACACTGCAGCCTGGGTAAGTAGTGTGGAGGTGTTTGCATGTGGGAGTAAAGGGTGTCTGTTGAGGACAAGGACATAATCTGAGTTTGGGGTACACTGGAGTTACTGTTCTGCTCCCTCTGCCACAGGCTGTGTGTGCTGCTAATATGTGGTCTGCAGGAAGCACCACAGGCGAGCCTGCTGGAGAGGAGCTCCAGCACAGCCCAAAACATTGAAAGCTGCAGGTTGGACACTTGGTGGGTGGAGCATGTTGCTCTTGCCCTTAGGGAAGGCTCATGGACAGTCATGCTTGCTGTCCTGGCTGCTGGGGAGCATATCTGTTTTGGATGTACAACACTCCTGGGTCAGGGCATGGGTGGATCAAGCTGAAATGCAGGGGAAGGGCAGCCTGGTGAAAATGTAGCTTGCTCTGGGAGAGCTTGAAATCTTGGACCCCAATAAATGCAGGAATTCAGATGCCTGCTGCAGTTTTTAGCACAGTACTAAGCATCTGTGAGTTTTCAGGACCATTTATTTCCAGAAGTGTAGGAAAATGTCATTTATGTAAATGAGTTTGACCTGGGGGTAATTCCTGGCCCTGAGCTGCTAGTTCAGCTGTCTCCTCCAGCACAGTTAGAATATTTAAGCAGCCTAATGTTCCAACCAGCTGAGTGGTCATGGTGGTTTATAATGTGCTGAATTTCACTAGAGAAAATATTTGCCATGAATAGTAGTGGTGTGTCATGGCTGTAATACCATTAGCTCTTCTTTCCCCCTAGCAGATGCATCCCAGTGCTGTGCTGGTGTCTCTGCTGTTCGAAAAGGCCTTTCCTTCTCAGACCTTTATGTTGAGCTCTGTTTATTTTTAGTGAGGTGTTTATTTCTGCCTTCAGTTGCTCAAAATGTCTGCAGTGAGATGCAGGGCTCTGGGTGATGCACGAGTGCTTTTGCCTTGTGTGCCAGGAGAGCTCTTGGTGTTTGTGGCTACCCTGGCTGGGAGAAAGGATGCCCCAGTGGGAACACCTTAGAACTACTGCATACCACAGCAGCCAGGTCACAGAGTCATCCTGAGCTTTGATTTGGGTTCTGCTCTGTCTCAGTGCCTGATGTAGACAAGTTTGTTATATTTTCCTGTTCTCAACTCCCCTAGGTATAAAAGAAACAGCATTATTGATAACAGTTTGTGAGGTGCTGTTAGGCCATAAGGCACAAGCTGTACTTTCAGCCAGCTTTTGGTGACTTAACCCTGGGGAA
Organism: Geospiza fortis; assembly: GCF_000277835.1. Classification (NCBI taxonomy): domain Eukaryota; kingdom Metazoa; phylum Chordata; class Aves; order Passeriformes; family Thraupidae; genus Geospiza; species Geospiza fortis. The sequence goes on along the minus strand of NW_005054307.1, from coordinate 6,713,725 downwards.
GCTGAAACATGAACTGTTTTTTTTCACAGGGTAACAATAGGCAAACAGCCACTGTGAATCACATTCTTATTTTCTTTGAAGCTCAAGTTATATTTCTTAAGGTACTGAGTTAAGACCTAAATACCAGAATTAATGTGCAAAAAAAGCTAGACGAGGAGGTTCAAGGAGAGTGTAGATGAGATTTAAAATCTTGCTTGCTCACAAGAGAATTAGGACATAAAATTCTTGGTAATTTATTTTTTTTTACAAATATTATTTTTTTGTAAAGCCTATATCTGAAACTCTTACAAATGAAATAATCAGGTAAAGAGATTGGGGAAATTTTTTTCTATGCCTATCCATACTTTTTAAGATCTATGTCTTCAATAATGAGAAATGATGGGATAATATCTCTAGAGACTTTTTTTTGAGGCAGTAAATTGATTAGCTTTGGTTGCCTGGGTGAGTGTGCAGACTCTAAGCTGGTAGGCTCTGTTGAAGATTCTGTATTATTAGCTCCCATGAACTTGGGTGCTCTTATCTCATGTCCTTAGGTTGAGAGTCATTTCTGTGTTAAATGTCAGTTTTCTACATTTGAAAGAAGGGAATTGTATGAATAATTTAACCACATTCATTAACTAACGAATGGTCAGTGAAGCTGGAAATTGGACTGAGTGACATGCATGTGGGATGTTTTGAACTGTGCTCTTTGTAGGAATGAGAAAAAAAATCTTTAAGTAGATAAAAATTTTTCTGGGGGTCAGCATGCGCCTGTATCACAACCTAGAAAATAGAAGTATAATTTTCTCTGGGGTTATCTGGTACTTTGTGATGAACCTTTCTGCTCTCAATATTTCATGAGGTCAGTGAAGGATTTTCAGACTGGGCTCTTCTACTCTGTACTCTCAAATGTTTTCCTGAAAATGGGATAGTGTTCATATTTGCTGTTTTATAAACAATGATTTCTTAGGAAAAGAAAATTACAAAAAAATGCAGAACACTGGACTTCTTTAAATATTTTCTTAATATATCTACCTTGTTTTACTTATACAGTGTGGAGGAGAATAGAGATTAAAGCATTAGCTTCTTTTTGCATATAATTGACAGGTAAATTTTTGGCATATTTTTTTCTTTTACACCCTACTGCACACTACAAGACCAAAAAAGATCACAGTAAAGGTCAGTGGCAGTCTGAGGGGGGGGGATGCTTTCCGTGGGCATCACTTCCAACTTATATGAGTCTTGCCAGCAGCACTCAGGAGCTCTGGTCATGGACACCATCATCACCCTGCTGGAGTTTCAGTTAAAATGTGGAATTAATGATTTCTGTTGCCTCAGGGGGGCTTGAATCTAAGAATGACATAGATTGCAGCCAAGTCTGGTAATCTCTGTTGGTTTGTGTATACCCACAGCACAGAATCCCCCTCATCCCTCCTCCCAAAGGGGTGCCACCCCTTGTCACCCATCGGAGATGCCTCACTCCCCTCTCCCCAGAGATTAACCCCTAGAGCACCTTCTGTTGAGATAGCCCAGTTAGCACTGGTGTCAGCAAGGTTGGAGGCATCAGCCCTTGGAGTGGAAAGCAGAATCCAGCCCTGAAATTGTTGAGGTGTTGAGCCATGCCTTCATGGGACCTCTGTGAACCTGCATTGTGCCCATCCTGGCCATGTGGATCCTCCAAGAAGAGGGCTGGAAGGGGTGGGGGCAGCCAGCTAAAGAAAGGTTGTGAGAAACTGGGCAAAAACCCCAGGCTGAATGACAAGGATCCAGAGGCTGGTGACTAGAGGACACCTGACTGCCAAGAGAAGATAATCTGGTTTGTTGTACTGCAATCCACATGCTGTTGAAGCAGGGGAGCAGCCTGGGGGACCACACAGAGGGCTGCCTCTCTCTCATGGGGTCACAAGCTCTCTGTCACAGTGCACAGGGAGGATATTCCTCCTAAAGAAATCACCAGCCAGTCTCTGCTGCCTGCCCTTTGTGTTAGTGGAGTCTGAATTAGAGCATCACTCTGAAACACCAACCTTTGTTTGGTAGGGACAAATGAGGAGATGCAAGTGCAATCAGAGGAGGAAATTAATCTGATCTGATTAATCTGATATTGGTTTTAATGGAATGCTCCAAGGAGGAAATAGGGACTTGCCTTTCAGCATGTGTTGGATCATGGGCTCAGGCTACAGAAGCATTTCCATGCCAGCCCTGGAGCAAGGCTGATGGAGGGTATCTGGAGGGTCTAGGATGTAGAGTGAGCAGAGTAGCCAGGCTGCAGGCTGAACAGTCACCATCTTCCAGAGACCGTATTTCCAATATGTCCTGGGCTGAAGAGAGGAACAAATGGTAAAAATCTCACTACAAAATAGATGATTTTGATATAGGTTTTGTGGTGATCAAATTCAGGACTAAAACAATGAGGGACCAGAGAAATACAAAATGCTCTGCTCATTTGACAGAATCTCCCATTATCTACCCCAATATGTGGAAAGGAATAGGAAGACAACTGAGCAAAGTGGCCTCTCTGTCACCTGCCATGGAGAGGAAACAATAACCCTTCTAGTTCCTCCTCTCTGATCTATTAAGTCAGACTAATACCTAGTTTTTCATGTTCATCTCTAATCATTATTTTGTATTCAAACCGATTGAATGAAAATGAAATGTTGAACAGTTTCTTCTCGAAGGTACAGGAAACATTGTGCTTATATAAGCAGCCATTCTTTGTTGTGCATTAAATACCTGCCTGGGTATCAGTGAAAAGTCATTTGCAGACTTGGTGCACATGTATTGTCTGTTTAGAATACTTATTTTGTGAAAATTAGGCCGTTCCAAATAATTGGGTGTAATGAAGAGGAATATTTGTGAGCACAATATTTGTGCTATGAAAAGGCTGAATGCGCTTTGGAAGAAGATTTGGAATTTCATTCCTCCCATTGCAGTCTCTAAAGGTAAGATAATCTGAAAAGGAAGTGGACTACTCTGACAAATTTCTTTTATTTTTGCTTCTCACAATAGCTCATGGACAAAAGACAGACCGGTTTTTTGATGCATTGTGTCAGATCATTCTCTCTTCTGACTCAACCACCCTCCCCCAACCTTCATTCTACCCAAATGTCAATTTGGTTGTACATGTATGCATCCCACCATCTTCCTAAAGGCAGCCTCGAGGTTTACCTGAAGCACCATGGCCTGTATTTTCCCTGTGAAATTTAAAGGTCCCAAACAGCTCCACCTGTACAGGAGGAGAGGTGGGATCAAGTCCCTGGTGTTGCCCTTGCAACCAGCAGCCATCACTGCCAGTGTCCCCTCATGGTTCAATCATGTGCACTCAACTGGAAAACCTGAGGAAGAAACCTGAGCAAGGAATAAAGTGTCTGAAAAATGGACAAAACTGTTTTTGGAACATTGGGGCACTTGGTCCAATATAGAAATGCAGAATGTCAGCCAGAAGCTACATAATTCTGTCAGCCAGCTTGGAAGATCATTTCCCATTCCCAAGGGATAGGATGGCCCACAGTTGTGGAGGGGACCGGAGGAAATGGTGAGGGTTCCTGTTTCCTGCAATCTTGCAAACAAGGTCATTAGGTTTTCTTCACACAGCTTTCCTGTGAAGTTAACCATCTGCTGTGATACCAGACAGCCTCAGTGTCGCTGTGCTGTTTTAGGCTAGAAAGGAATGACTGAAGCTTTCACACTTTCTCAAAGGTAGGAAGGAATAAATCGCAAAATACGGAGGACGCTGTCATGACAGAGATAAAGGGAAGAGGGCTGAAGCAATGGAAGCCCAGAATTGTTTCTCCATAATACCAGTGGATCACAGAAAGAACAGGAAGGGGGCAGAGCCTGGCTTCAGCCACCAAAAAGGCAGTGAGGAAAAAACTGACAGTGCAAGGAAGGATTGGCAAGAAACACCCTGAAACAAAATGTTGAAATACAACCTTCTGTAAAAATATGCTTTGAAATAGTAAATCAAACACTGAATTCTAATTAGATACAAAAAAAACTCTGAAATAAGCTTTTGAGATGAAATCTACCAGTAAAGTGAGAAGGAAATGGTTTCTTCCATTGAAAGTCAAATGTACTTTTTATTCCATAGAGACACGTATGTACTCAGGGCCATTGCTATATGTGAACTCTGTCAGAAAGACATTTTTCTCCATTTGCAAATTGAGTCAGTGAAGTACCAATTACCGTTAGGTCATTAATTTTAAATACACTATCCTTTTTCTTTCTTTTTTTTCCCCTTGCTTTTTCTTTTTTAGACTTATGTAAAGATCTGTGGGGAGTCTTGGGTCCTTAGCCTATAAAACGATCTTTTTTTTTAATGCACCAATACCAGGGCTCAGATTGCCATTATCCTTGGTCTTAGAGCTGCTGAAGACATTTCTATACCTTTAGTGTTGGTCTTCATCCTCTACTTCCCTGGGTAGGGTGTTGTGTGAAGGGCAGGAATTAGTTCCAGCCCTTTTCTTGGTTGAGAATGTGGGTCAATTTTGGGTTTTTTGGGTGACACAGAAGGAGCAAGAGTTCAGCATCTATAAAAACAAATTCCTGATTTTGTTTCTTTTGTTTGATTATTTATTGTTTTAAAGTCACTTCCACATTGTAGGTTTTACATTTCACTTTTACTTTCAGATTTTTAAAAATTTTAATTGAAGGCTCAGAAGAATAGAATGTGTTGTCTTTTATAATTTGCCAAGAGATCTTCTGCTGTGAGGTTCTTAAGCAGATTTGTAGGATTTGGCCATGGCCAAGTTTGCCCTAGGAGGGGCTTAACGAGGTTGACTTGACTGTTCTGCCTTTGTTAAGCCCTACTGTAGCAGTACTTTCAGCAGTGCTGACACAGGAATTGCTATTATGGGAAACGACACAATCCTTTGATTAGGCAGGAGCTCTATTTATTACCTTTAGGAGATCCATCCAGTGGGTTTCTAACCAGTCAGCTCAGATGCACGCATGTCCAATACCACGAGGAGCTTCTCTGTGCAGGTCCTGAGTGCAGCCAAACACAGACCCTATGATCAAAGGGCTGCCCTGGAATGGATTGTTCTGCTTGTGAAAGAAGAATGATGCCCACCTCATTTTATTCATTTTCTTATCAGCTATTTTAAAAGCCCAGGTGTTTGATCTTATAAATTGACAACACCACAATCTGGAAAAATACTACAACCCCAAGACTCTTCCAAAATAGATAAAATCCATATATTCATTCTGAAATTTTACCTGCATTCAATTAGTAAAATAAATCTCATTCATGGAACAATATAATAGGAATTAAAACATATTATGTCTAGAAAGGTGGGGCTAAAATGATTAAATTGACTACACCAAGCAGGATTTGGGGGTCTCAAGCTTCTGGAAGGTGCTGGACTTAGATGCGCAAGATTTCTAATATATACATGTCTGCATGGGGGCTTTGGCCACCCTGTGCAAATCAAAATGACTCCTTGTTATCTAAACTACATGTTGACCTCCACTGACTCTTCCATGGCTGTGAAAGAGAGCTGGCTCTGACCTTGCATACACATTTCCTGAAACGATCAGCAAAACTTCTGGGTGATCAAGAGTGTGTTGTTGTTTCTAAATGAATTTACGTTAGCAGAAACAACATATGAAATGGATCTGCCATTTGATTTAGGAACTTGCAAGGTTGTTTCTCAGAAATGTATCTTAGAACTGCTAGTGTCTTTTTACCTGAATTAGGAAGGAGTTTCACTTGTGATATTGAATTACAACTTGTTTAATTTCAGACTTACATTAGGAGCTGTAGCATGTTGTCTCAGTCAAAAACTGTTGAAACAGTTCTGAATAAAAATAGTCCATCAATACTTAGAAATAAGCAGCACTTAAAAACCCAAATCACTCCAATTATGCATATTTCTTTGCTTCCTGTTTACAGTTTAAACACCGAAGTCTTATGTTAGAATTTTTGCATTTTTATTAATATTAATTCTTATTACAGTTCCCAGTTGCTTGGTAACTGGTGACAGGCTTCTGCTTGTCATATTCATGAAGGATGTAGGAGAATATATAATAAAGCATGAGGCAATTGGACTGCTGTCTACTCAAAATGTGCTATCCAGGGCAATTCTTCAAACTGCTCTACAGATTATTTCTCTGTTGTCTTGATCCTACCCCCTTCTCTGGATTCTACTTGCATGCTCCTGCTCCTCTTATCTTTCTCCTTTTCTCTCCACTTCTTTGTTTACCAGGAGCAAAACTCCTGAATAGGCCAATTGCACTCAGGTCCTGTGTGAGGCGTGAGTAACTCTCAGCTCTGACTTTGATTGCAGCGTGACAAAAGTTCACTTGCCCAGCGGCTGCCAACAAGGACCTTTGGCTTTTTCAGACACGTTTGCTATGCAGTGCAAATGAGTCATTCTCTGCAACACAGTGGCATTTGAGAGTTTGAGACAATGCAAAATAGATCCAATAACAATCTAATAACAGATTACTATTCATAAGACATCCTGTATAATTTGAATGGATGGGAGATCAGTGGGAAAGCAACTCGGTGGCCAGGATGGAAATATTTAGGATAATTTTACTCTTATACTCAAATTCCTTTTACAAGCAAAAAGGAGAACATACGTATATGAGAAAATAAATGAAAAGCTTTTAGAGTCTAATCATAATAGCATGATTAGTCTAGTTGCAATATTATATATTTGTATTCCATATATCTAATTCAAATTAATACTGGAGATCCTTGATAATAAAGTTAAAATGTGATAAAATAAAATTTCCTTCTTAGTATATTTCTTATGTCCACCCTTGCAATGCTCCTCCAGTTGACGGGCTGTGAGTTTCAGTGTGTGTACCTGTGGGTGGGTTATGAAGAGCTGTCAGCACCCTGCAGCATTCACCAGGGAAGAGAAAGGTGTCCTGTGTCCCTCCTCTTTGTCAGGACAAACACAGTGGTAATTTTTTGTACACCTTTCTCTTGTGTTCCAGTTGGGTTTATTTTGTTTGCTTTTTGCTGCTGTTTGTTTCAATGCTATTCACTGCTTTCCATTTACTTAGTTTTTTCTATTATTTTTCTCACTGCTAGAACTATTTTTCCAGAGCAATGCAAATTTCACTCCTGTAGGGACTGCTGGCTTTATCAGCATGATTTGTTTTATAATCTGTGACCTCCAGTATGATCCTGAACCTACCATCTTCCACACCAATTTCATTCCAGGCAGTTCAGAGGCCCTTTGGTCCACACAACATAGGTATTCATTAAATTATAAACTGTAATCAACCAAAATAAGCTTAGGTAACAAGTACCAGACATTGGACTAGTGTCACAGTTAAAAAGCTAAATTCAGGCCTGTCCAAGTCAGGGCATCAGGTTATGCAATTTCAGACCAATATAGAGCCTGTGAGTCATAATGGCAAAAGTCTCATTTACTGCCCTACGTTATTTGGATTTTTGTTCAGTCTTAGCATAATACTATGACTTTGTTAGAAGCTACGTTGGAAGGCTTAGACAGAGCCAACTGTGGCTTTCAGGTAGGCCATAATAAATAGGCTGGCTAGTTTTTATTGATGTTTGAGGGGCTTTTTAATTGTGCATTATATATTGTGCAGCATAATTAGTTGTCAGATGGATAAGAATGGCATGCTCTGTAATCTTGTGCAACATCCTCACACTCACACAACAGACACAGCAAGCATTCTCTTCTGCCAGAGAAAAGCTAGCTTTTTGTACTTCAGCCCTTCTTCTCATAACAACAGCAAGCTTCAATAGGAAATGAAATTTGAGGGTAAATTTGTATGTGCATAGTAGATTGCATCATTCTATGGGCTACTGTTGCATTTCTTCCAAAGGTAGTTATTTATGTGTGCAAGCTGAACAGCAGCTATTGAAACAGGTCCTGTCCCTTGAGCACATAATACCATTAATTCTTTGTGTTGGTTGCATTTTAGGTAATCACTGCTGGGGTTGATCCAAAATGGAGCCAATGGGCATCACATCTTGACTCCTCAAGTCTTTGCCATTGCCTGTAGCAGTCAGGTTCTGTGTGCAGTTTGGGTAAAACAGAGAGTACATATGAAGGAAGAGCAATGCACCCAGAGCAAGCTCTTGTGAGCACTGCTGTCTACAGCTGATTCCCGTTTTCCTCTCTGCAATCCCAGTTGCTGCTGGTGAAGCAGATAGATTGATTCATTTCCTTCAGTAAAGGGATGCTTAGGATGCTTACTCTTCTGGGTCCATTTCCCTGGCAAGTTGTTTGGGTGTTTTGTGTGCTTACTGAGAGTAAGCGAGATGGGAGCAGACAGATCATAAGATGTTTTATGTTTCTGCTAGAACCCTTGTTGGGTTTCAAACTGGAACCTCCTGTGGAGCACCAGACAGAGAAACTAACCCTGGGAGTTCAGGCATGGCAAAGGCATCAAGCAAAAAAACCAAACCACAAAGCAGCAGATTTGTGGGAAAAAGCCTTCCCAGAAACCTTCCTTATGTAAAAGTTGACATATTGCTTATTTCTCAAATAGAAAAATAGTTCCGTTTAAGACAAAAATTCGAAAGTATAAATTAGTTCCAAATTGCTTTTTGATGCTTTGTGCAAAAGTGCTCCAAGTACATGCATTTGTATAAAATCCAAATGTTTCATATCATACTATTTTCCTCGTTATAGGAGTATATTTTGTTTCTGTTTCCAATTTATGTAAAGAAGGAGTAGCTCTGATGGCCACTGGCAGAAAAGCAGCTTTTGCTATTCATTTGCACTTAGCCATGAAGTTCTGCAGTGTGTGTTTCCAAATTGGACTTCGTGCTGAAAGAGATGGGATCATTCAGCAAGTAAATGTTTCTTTAGATACTTTGCTGAATCAGAGTATGGTTTGAATGAGGAAATGTTATATGATGATTGAGCTTCAGAACACTTCATTGCAAAATATGCAGGCAATATAAAACACTGCTCTATTAAACAGAAGTAACCAGTGACCTAGGCTGAATCAGGAGGCAAAACTGAGTGAGGCAGTGGCAACAGCCCAGGTCTTAGGCACTGCTGGGTAGAGCAGCTTCCCTAGTCCTCTACTATGAGTCTTATCTGTGTAATGCTACATGCATACAGGATGCCTTAGAGCCCCATAGGGCTAAGCCACGCAGGAGTAAAATGACCTGGAAGAGAGCTGGACTCAGATGGTAAGTTCTAGAGCCAGTCTTTGCTGTCCTTTTTCTTATTGCTGTGCTCATCTCCTGGTTGTTATGCACCTAATCCAAATTTTTCCATTTATGAAAGACAAATGCAGAGTGTACTGCATTTAAGGACAAATATCAACATGCATTGTATACAAAAGCCTACAGTGATTTATCAGAGAGCACCCTGCAGAACAGAGAGCAGCTCCAGGTTAGGTGAGAACAGGTCCCTTCAACCTGCTTCAACCCAAGGACTTAGAGGTGCTGCTGCCGGCCCCTGCTGTCAGGCAGGATTTTGGATGCAGTTGTAGTAGGTAACATAAGGGAAAGGCCTGGCTGAAGTAATTGTGGGCAAAAATTGGGTGTAGATAGATCCTGTGAAACACAGTGAGAGCACCATGAAGTAGGACAAGAGTCCTCTAATGGTAGCTCCTATTGGAATGCTTACCATGGGGGATGGACTTACATGCTGCATTTTAGTAACAATTTTCTAAGGTAATTTCTCAGATACAGAAATGTGACACTTCAATTTTGCTAGGAGTCGGAGAGATAATTCTGCAAAACATGATCTTTTTTTCAACTCATCCGACACATCCAGTGCATCATTCCCGTTGTTTGTTGTCATTCACAGATGCCGTTAAAATGTTTTCATTTCCTATCTGGAAGTTGTGGGTGTCTTAAAACTGTCCTTATCTATTTTATGATTCAACAGGAGAAATGAGGCCCTGGGGTCTTGAAGTGCAATTATGGGTGAGATTAGCCCAGCAAACAAAAAACCTTCACATGCCTTCTTTAAATAGGCACTGCTTTTCTGTGACAACTTGGATCATAATTGCAAAAATGAACCTCCTGTCATCTAACCAGAGTTTGGTTTGCTGCATGGTGCATTTCATCTCTTTATTTTCAAGATTTTAAGATGATGGTTTGTTGGTGTCTCTAAGACCAAGTTGAGCATTTTTCATTCATTTCATTTTGCTCAGTAGCAGCTGTTAAGGATCGAAATAAAGATATTTTAACTACATCTAACTGACAGTAAATGATATCTGAAATAAATGACTCTGAACAATCTAAATAATGGTAAAATCCATCAGGTTCTGAAGCATTAACACAGACTCACTAAACTGAACTTGTCCAAAAGAGTCAGACACAGCCCACAACACATGTTCAGAAATTAGTGAAAGTGAATGAATAAGGACTAAGTCCAAATCCTTTGAAAAAGTCAACAGCAGTTTTTCCTTGATGTGCTTTGATGCCACAATTCTTGATTTTCATCTGGCCCTCCTAAAATCTGCACCAGAAATCCTTCTTAGTCAGTGACTCAGAAACTGGTGGCAGAGATCCTGTTGAAAAATGAAACACAAACTCTTGCCATTTAATTTGGAATAAAATACCCAGAAGTAGATGGACAATGAGGAGGTAAGATCATGACCATAGCCTTTAGCTTTTAGCAGTTCTTCTGCTCTGTTTAATTCACCGCCCTGAAGTGTTGGAAAGGTTTGCTGTTCTGGCTCCTGGGTTACTGTGCACATAAACACTTGAAGAAATGTAAGCTTTTAAAGTCATTCACTGCCAACAATTCAGTGTGTAGTCATGACAAATCTTCAGGAGCAGATGGGTTTTCAGATTCTGCACTTTGAACTTAGGTGCTTAAAGTGGAGCTTAAAGAACTGTAGCAAATTTTATAATTGATGTTTTCCTTTCTTACTGACAGCAATAATAATATATTCCTTAGTTATTTCATACTTTATTATGCCTGAAGAAATGCTAATGTATTGTCATTCAAAGAATTACAGGATGTGTTTATGTAGAACACTAAACTGCATGGTTTTGCACATCCTGAGATTCATATTGTAAATATAAATGCTTTTGTCATTGTATCAAACCCATTAAATTTTAAACCTACTGCAGTAAATATAATCAACAATTTTTATGAGTCATAACATTCATAGTTGTTACAAATGTTAATGAAAAAATGGAATGAAGAAACTGCATGAGTGATAAAATTCATAACTTTTAATGGATTTAATTCCTGCATTGACTATAAACTCGTCCTTTTATAGATCCACCAGTTCTGTCTGCTCAGTTCTGAAAAACTTTCTCGAATGTTGGCAATATTGCAGTACTGCTGATCCAAACACTGCTGCCACCATTGTGGGGCCATCCTCTGTGGACATAAATTAGTTTGGCTTAGACCTGAAGATGTTAGCAACTGATTAACAAAATTAGAAATCTAAGGGCTTATGCTGTTGGAACTGAGAATTCCCTGGGGATAAAAGCTGCCTGGAGATTTGTGTGTTTTTGAAGACCGTCTCGTGCTATGATTCTGAAACATGAACTAGTGAAAGCTGGAAGAAACATCTTGGCAATTTAGCCCAATTTTGAATCAAATGACTAGTAAAAGCTCTTTGAGAACATCATCAGGCTCAGATTTTTCTTGTCATGGAGTTGAGAATGAAGGAGACAACTAAGGATGCTTCTGGGCAAACCTGCCAAAGGTGTGTCTGCTGTTTGCTGGGGCACTTCCAGGGAAACTTCAGAGTTGCTTTACATGTTCAGAAGTTTTAGAAGGAAAAACATCTCCAAATCAAGAAAAAAATGTCACAGTGTGTGAAGTGAAATGGAAATACAGGCAATGTGTTTGTGATGTAGAATAAAAGATATTTATCCAGACTCATACAGTAAAATTCACATACACCCTGTTTCTGAGAGGTGTGAGTGCCACATCCTCTCATGGAGGAAGTTTCGCTATGTAAAAGTGAAGTGACATTCACAGATTTATTTTTAATTTGAAAGGACCTAGCACTAACTACCAAATCTCTGATGTTTTACAATGACCATCATTTTGGGGATACACAGAGTCTACTGGTGGATTAGAAGCACCAGCTCAAAGAAAGTGTGGAGAACTTCTCTTTGCTACCTTGCCAGTCAAATGAAAATTTCATGCCAGATTTGTAGCTTCAGTGGAAAGTCTAATATTTGTGATTTTGATATTTTATGATATTCTCTCTATTTAAAGGACTGTGTGCTGAAAAGTAAGGTGGTAAGGCACAGTTTGGGTTGAAAGCAAATCTCTCCCAGCTCAAAACCAGAGTATTTTCAAGTTCAAATACATTTGTATGTTTTATTGTTATAAACTGGTGAGGACAGAAGTGACTAGACATAAGGTTAACCAAGTTATGTAAGTTGTTGCTCCATGAGCTAAAGCATATCTTGACTCTTGCATATTAAGCTTATTAACACCTTAAGAACTACCAATTACCCACTACTCTATGAAACTGTCCTTGAGATCAGTACAGATTTGAAAGTCTGATAGGTAAGTATTTAGCTAGTTTCAAATCTAGTACAGACTTGAAAGTCTGATAGGTAAGTGTTTAGTTACTTTCAAATCTAGTACATATTTGAAAGTCTGATAGGTAAGTATTTAGCTACTGTAAGTGAAAATAACCAAAAAAAGTAAGTGCTGTTTCCAGGAATTTTGAATGCTTTTGAAACCTCTAGGCTACTTTATGATTAAATATTGGGGAAAAATCCTTTTAGAAAACTTCTCCGTAAATCACTGTGATGTGAGAGCTGGCAAGGACTGCTGGCTCTGGCCCTGGGTTATTTCATGGCTCTCCAGCTTACCCACCACAGTGCTGAACTCACCCTGGTTTCACATGGTGTTTCCATAGGTCATTGCTCTGTTTCTCTGGCAGTAAAACATCTCAGCAGTGAGCACCAGCCTCGTGTGAGAGCTGGTGCATACAGAAATGTCCAAGAGAATACTTATCACTACATGCAGCCCACCACTGCCCTGCCAATGCAGTTTGTAGCCGTGCTAACCTGTATAAAAACACACTAGTAGTGGCTTTTTAAAAATAAAATCCCTTTATCCTGTCAGCAGTATCCTCATTTCAGAGTTCAGTCAGGGTAGCTGTGTGGCTCATGAGCAAAATGAGACCCCCACAGTTCTGTCCTAGACCTTGCCTCTGGTCATTTTACATTTACATATGCAAAGGTCTTCAAGGAGAGTCTGCAGTGACCCTCCTTCTCTCTCTCCATCCTTTGCCATCCCCCAGTCCTCTAAAACATCATATCTGAATAGTCTGTCTTCACTTTGAGCCCCAGAAGCTCATCCTGGCCACAATGCTAGCTCTCTTTCTCCTGCCGCATTGTTTTTTCTCCTCCTCCGTGCCTCATGTCTGGAGAAAAATGACTTACCAATGACACCCTCCTGCTGACCATGCTGCTTTCCTGCAAATTGCTCCTTAAAATTCTTTCCTTTGCTTTGACATTTTCAAAACATAAGAAACGGACAAAGTTCTTTATATGCTGGGAATAGTGCCTGTAATGGTGTCCAGCACTGTCTCCCTGGTTTCCTGGACCCCTTGTCTGTCTGTACGTGCCTTTCTGTAGTGTTGAGAAGAGTGAATTCTTCTAACTCCCACAAAGCACAACAACACAGAAACAATAACAATTGTAAAATCTAGTAATTCACAACAACATTATAAAATAATGGAAGAACAGTTAAGATAAAAACATCTATTTAGGAAGTTAAGGGAAAAAATGGAAGAGCTTAGCTGTTTGGCTTGATTAAATAGCAAGTGGATAGAGCAGAGAACGTAACCTGGAAATATTTATGAAAGGATGACTGTGTGGTGCAGATTAAAGGTCTGTACTTTGCTGGGACAACTTTCACCACCCAGATTTTTTGGAGGAATGTAGGCTCTTAAGAGTGATGGGAGCTTCGCTGAGTAAGTAAGTAAGCTTAGCCACCATTTCTGACTATAAATCTCACACTTGAGCACCTTGTGGAAATCATTTTCTAGGCAGACACTGCTGTGAGCCCACCTGTGTGCCAAGGGTGCAATTGTGCCCTGTGGTCCCTTCACCATGGGGACAGGGTGTAGAGATAAACTGGAGGTGCTTCATGTCAAGCAGTGCAGTTGAAGGCTCAGTTCAATCTGTAAAAAGGAAATTACAGATAGAAAGAAACCCATATGGCTGAAAAGGCATGAATGAAATGCATCATCAGAGAGATTTGTGGTACCCCTGCAAAACTTGGGCATGTGACAGGGTGTGGCAGAGGCAACAGGGAATCTACAGGAAATCCATTCCTTTCTGGAGGGCCATCCCCTGACCCCAGCATACTGAGTATCTAACTGAGTACCTAGGACTTGTGCAAAGTACAATACACTTGCTTCCTTTTTGCTAGACCTCAGTTTTGGTTTTAAGCAAACAGGAAGTTTTAGAGAAAAAGCCCAAATTACCATAGTAGTAAGGTTTTCAATCCCCCAATATCTGTATGGTATTGTCATCTTTGATGAATGTTGTTCTCATGTGCCAATCATTAAAAGGCAGTTTAAGAATTTTTTGGTGAACAAAATATGTATGATACTGAACACAGCTTCCTATGCCCAGTTAAAAAATGCTTTCTGTCACTTTTTGAATCCCTCTATATTCTCCTAGGTTTTTTTAAACTTTCTTTTAAATACTTTTTTACTATTGTATAATTATTTAAACCACTTCACTGAAGCTGCTGAACGTGATAAATGACTTCCAGGACAAATCAGAGTACTATTAAATGCCTGGTTAAGCAATAGACTGTAGTAATGGGAAGCTGAGCTTCATGCAGGTTTAGGCCAGGGCTTAGGCAGCTGATTGAATAGATTCCTCTAGGACCCTGACACAGAATATTAAGGCAATTTATATTTCAGGTTTTTTTACTCCGTGCATATTGATGTGCACAGAAGTGGCAGAAGAATCAGAGAAGGGGCAAGAAGACATACAGACCAAAGGCATTGATGGCAACCTGGAAGCAGATAAAAGGCTCAGAAAGAGTAAGTGACTAACTTCTTGTGATAAGATGGATCTACTTTGCCATGTCCATAAAAAAAAGGGTAGGTGCATAATCAGTCATCTTGCTTTATGAGAATAAATAGAAATTCTTCCTGAACCACATAAACTGAGGCTGATCCTTTCTAAAGGAAGTGAGGGAATGAGTTCTGATCTCCTGGTAATATAAGAAAAAATAAAAAGAGCAAAATCAATGTCCTCTAACTTCAGCCATGTGAAGTTAGGGGCCATGAGTAACCTTGAGTAACCTCTAGAAATCTCTCTTCACTCACTGTGGATGAAAGCTAGGAGGTTAATTTAGATTAGGTACAAAAGGAAGTGAACAGGGAGATGATGTGAGGTGAAGATAGATCTCACATATGCCTCTTGCATGTCTGAAAGGATGATGTAAATCAGTAAGATCCTCTGACTGGAGGAGTTTTATTCTCTCCCATGAGGACTGATGGGTTATTTTTCTGTGTAAAGAAACATCACTTTGAATATTTTTTTTCTTTTCAAGTTTCACTGTTGTGTTTGCAAGGTAAATATATATATGCTGAAGTCTTATCAGACTAGGCACTCTTTGCTCTGCATTGTCACACTTAGTTTGTTCCTGAGGAGAGGGAAAACTGAGCCATGACGGTACATCCTAAGGCTATTTGCAACATTTGTGAAAATGTGCTTACAAAAATGAATTTTAAAGAGCTGGCAGCCATCAGACTGCATACACTGCAACATGACAAAGTCAGGCAACAACTTGCCACTGTCTGTATGCTGTGTGTGGTGCTCTGGCAGCTGTGGTAAATTCATCTGCAGAAAAGGGAGCAATGTGCTTGCTAGGAACCTTGGGGCACTGACCAAGGTGGGCCAGAGACACGCCCTGGCTGCCACTTTTTCTGCCATGAAAAACGTCCCTGGGTTGCATATTGGTGAAAGCAGGGTCTGGCTCTGGGGAATTTTCAAGTGAACATTTTTATTTGAATATACATGGAAACACTGATAAATGTCCAGTTATGTGTCTGTGTGCAAGCCATAATTCTGTGTGACACTAACAACCGCTTCTGTGCACAGGAGTCACTCACAACTGGTGCAATTTATTTCTGAGAGGAAAGTACATTGCTTTCCCGGGTTTTACAGGTACATGCTCAGCAGCCTGTGCCCTGTGATGTGCTGCCTAAATGCACAGAGGAAGGTGGCCAAATAAATGTCAGACCTGTTGGCAAGGAGGATGCAGCCCCTGCATGACCAGGTGGAGCCACACCTTGGTCCCAAAATGTTTCTGCCCTTGCAAAGGGGACTGCTGCTGGGTCAGGCATGGCTACTGTGAACAAGGGAAAAAATTTAATTTCATATTTGAGGCAGTCATGTAGTAAGGGTGTCCTCTATCAGCCTCCCCTCTGAGAGGCAGGGAAGAGTTTAGGCAGCTTCTGGGCACTTGTGCACAGAAATGGACTCCCTGCATTAGATAAATCCCAACTGGAATGGCTCTCCTGTTGAATGGCAGCCCTCTGGAGGAAGGAGTTATAAGCAAATAATTATAAATTTTAGGATATTCCTAGTTTAAGTGATGGGACCCATGAGAGGAAGACAGATTTAATCGAAAGTGAGAAAATGCGTAATTTGTCCCTGAGATAGAAGGAATGGTAAAAGATTTCTCTTAACAAGCTGGAGGCACCTGAGATTTCTTTTCCCCCACATATAAAAATAATTATTCTTTCCAAGCCTTTCGACATATGGTGAAAAAATGAAATTAGTAAATATTGCTTTTCATGTCAAATTTCTTCCTTTCAATCTGCTTTTATAGGAAGAATATTTGCTAGAGTAAGCAGTTCTGGAAGACAGGTGCATGATTTATATTTCCTTATTTTTATCTAGCATTTCTCCTCTGCAGATATCTGATAGATGAAGTGAGATTTTCTCTCATTTCAGCAAATATCTTGTGACAAGAGGATGATGAAGAAAAAAAACCACAGGAGCAATATCACTGCAAAAAGCTCCATAGTTTTAGTGGAGTGCCTGTAGATTTCCTAGATGAGTCTTTGGACAATTTCTGAGGTGCTTACTTTGCCTGTTTATTAAATATTTTTTTTTTTTTAATTTTGGTAGCATTTTTTTGTGATCCATATGGGCTGTACCCCACACTCAAAGGTCACAAAAGGCCACTGTTGAAGTCAAGGAGGATTTACTCCCTCTTGGAACTAGGTAAAGATTTTAAGACATGAATAACAGCAATTTCTTTCACTTTCCTCTAGGTAGGAAAAGTTAACACATTCTATAGAACATCAGCATATTTTGAAATATAATAATTAGGGCCTCACTTCATTAAAGCACTTGGAAAAATGTTTAGCTAAATTTTAAACAACAACAACAACAAAATCTGTTTAAAATCCATTACATTTTAAATCTGAACCAAACTATTAAATCAGCACCTTCTTTGAGTGTCAGGGTCACTTTTCAAACCTGTGCCTTCAGATATATTGAATGAAGAACCAAACAGGGTGGGTGTTCAAAGGAACAATTCAGATTATTGAAGACATTTTCAGAAACTACCTATTTTTTTAGGTAAATAAGTGTTATTTAGCTTAAGGATTGTAGGTCTATAGTTTTCCTTACAGTCTTGCTGCACCAAGGGAACAGCCTTCCCAGGGTTTAACAGCCCTGGAATCTGGAAGCTGCCCCCTTGTGCTGTTTGTTGCTAGAGCCATCAATCCTTATCAGAGCTGGCAAACATACCAGGCCTTTGTGCCACTGCCTGAAATAATATTCTGAACTGATTCAGTAACAGAGCCATTAGGGAAAATTTCTTGGGGACAAAATCAACAGCTTTTTCTCTTCGCCCCATTAATTAATATCGTTACATTCTGCCTGTTAAGATGTTCTTTGAAGGCAATGGACAAATGGAAATCTGATTTTTGCCTAAGGATGTATTAGATCCAAAAGCAATGTATTTCTGCACTTGCAGAGTGTTTCAGTCCTAAGGGTTTGTCCATTTGGCTGATTATAGAGTCAGGAAATGGAAATATTTTTCCTACACCTTGTCACTGAGTTTATCTATAAATGATCCAAAGACAGTAAACTTCCCCTGTTGCTGGTAACTTTCGTGAAGCATATCAAATTTGCAAAGTTTCAGGGAAAGCCATAACTTGTCCTTAAAATGCCCTTCTGTTTTCATTTATCCTGCTGGTTATGGAATAGTTATTAAGGCTGTTTGTCCTGATGTGATGTGCTTTTTACACAGGCACCAGAAGATATATTATCCCCTCATGTAGGCAATAAAATAAAAACAATAAAATAAGCAATTGGATATAAAGCTGATGTAAAATGGGAATTTTTTCCCTTTTCACTGGTACCATTCCCATTTGGTGCTTTATTCTGTTCCACTTTGGTGCCTGTGTTTCTGCACCCTTTGCTTTGGGAAAACCTGTGCTCCTGACTACAGGTGAGGGTGAGCATGGACATCTGGTCAGAAGGAAACCACAGGGGATGCTACCACAGAAGCAGCTGTATCAGGGACTGCTCATGTGTCTGGTGCTTTAGTTACAGTCACTGTTTTGGGAATGAATTGGCACAGCAAGAGCTTCGCTGAACTGTTTAGACAACTCTCATCATCATTGCTTTTTCCCTAACACTAATGAGCACTAATATTTGGTGCTGAATCTAGTGGATTTTTGAAGACAAGTGTGTTGCAAGGAGCAGAGCTAATTCTGAGTGGTAAGACTCCTGTGTTTGCATCACTCTTCAGCCCCCCTAGTGTTTGGCCAAATAAAACCTCCAGAAGTGTATGTTTCTCTCTGCCTAGATACCTGCTGTCATTCTGTCTTTCTTGAGGGATAAAGTTTGTTCCTCTTAAAGGTGAGGAAAGACTGTAAGATTTTCTTAAGAATAATTGAGCTCTTGAAGTAATGTTAAATGGCCTCTGAAAAAATTTTTGCAGACAGAAATGTTCTACTTCTCCTTGATAAAAAGAAAATCAGACAACTGTAAGAGCAGATTTAAATCTGTTCTGCTGAAAATAAGTGTAGTGTAGGTGTTCTTGCCATGTCTGCAACAGAAACCTGTACTGGCAGTCTGATCATCTTATCCATCGGGTTTTCTGCTCACACTGCTGCACCAAATTCCCTCTGTGTCTCTGGCTCCTGAGACCTTGTCAGGTTTATGAGGAGATATTTGCTCAAGGTGCATCCAAGAGCTTTCTGGAGATTTTGAGAAAAGCCACTGGGATCCTGTGGGGACATTATGCTGAAAGGATCTCTCTTACCTGCTTTCAGACAACAGATGGAATGTGTTTTTCAACTTAAATAAAGCTGCAAAGACCTGAAACAGCAGGGTGAGATTTTAAATAGTAAGAACGGTGAATTCAGAGAGCCCATCACTTTTATTACTTACTCCTGTAAACCTTAGATGAAAGCACCTTTGCTGAGGTGGCCCAATGGACTCCTGGACTTCACTAACTCCCAGGCAGGGATCTCTTTGCTCTGGACAGATTTGCAGCCCACTGGGCAAAAGATCACATGTTTTCTTCCTCTTCTGTCAGCCCCATTTCCAAAGCAGGAGATACCACCATGGCTCCTGTGTGCCTGTGTGACTCTGTGTGTCTCTCCTGCAGGAGTAAGGGCTCTGACTCCCAGCAAAGATAACTTCCTGTCTTTTTCCTGCCCCTTCCTCTCTTTCCCACCAGCTTTTAGAGGCCCTTACTTTTGCCATGGACTGGCTGGCAGAATGTGTGGGTCAGCAGGGATAGGAGCAAGTGCTGTCAGTCAAAGATAACTGACTTGTTCATAAATCACGCGAGCAGGTTGGAGTGCCCTGTGACCATTAAACAGTTTTGGAGGGTTGTGCAGCATTGCAGGCAAGCTGCTTTGCCATGTCCCCTGATGGGATGTGTTTCCATACCTAGCCTGGAGTCAGTCCAGCCATCCTCCAGCTAGCTGTGCTCCCTAGTCCTACATACACTGGAATGAGTCAGGGATCTGCTTGCTCTGCTTTGTTGCAGCGAAGGTTTGAGTTCCTGTGAGACGTGATTTTCATCTCAGGTGCAGTGCTGCTATCCAAGTCTCTTTTATTCCTCTCTTACTGAACTCCATGCATTGCAGTGCAGCTGTAGATATTGGATCCTAATCTAACAATCTCAAGCATGTGGAATATTCACACTCTATCCTTTCTCAGGCTGTTGGAAAACAGGAGTCCAAGCGAGGAATTTCATCTTCAAAGGCCTAGGTGGGTACAGGCAAAGTGGCTTGGACAAAACATTTCTCTTCATGTGTTTGAAGTGGATTTCTTTCCTATGAGCAATTTTCCCAGATTATTTTACAACACTTCTCCTTCCTGTTCTAGTGACTTGACACTTTGAGGCCATGCCCATGAAATAAAATACTCTAATTTTTATGTGCGTTTTCATTTCCCCATAAAACCAGCAATACAGATTTACAGACTTTTTCCTTCCCAATCTCATTTGTGATACTTTTCCTTGATGGTAGCCAGAAGCCTTACATAAGACAGTAAAACCCTCCAGGGTTCAGCAACCAAGTAAAGTGCTGGTGCTTATTCCCACCTGCTCAGAAACAGTACAAAATTGCTCATGGATACACTTGCCCCACATGCAGCAAAGCAGGATCTGAGCAGGGAGCTGCTGAGAGTGTTGCCAGCTTGCTGAGAGAGCTGCTAGGGCAGTGAGGCTTGGGGGGCTGTGGTAAGGCTGGATGGGGCACTGAGCAGCCTGGTCTAGTGAGAGGGAGGTGGGAACTGGATGATCTGTGAAGTCCCTTCCCACCCCAACCATTCTATGATTCTGTGACTCTGGAGGAAATCCTGATTCTCTCTTTAATTGCAGCTGCTGTTCCTTTCCCTTGGTAGTATGGCTGATAAATTGCTCTGCAATTCTCTTCTTTACTTTGCCCTAGCTCTCTCTCTGAGCATCCTTCTCCACAGTGAAATTCTTGCTGGAATTCAGTGAGGGTTTTTTCCACTGGATTTGCAAATGTTTGTTACAAATTATAGCATATTGTACTGTATTGCAAATTATCTTATTATAACACATAATAATGCTATATTCATATATAGTATATTGACAATTTATAGAGTATTATTTATACTTACATATTTATATATTTATATTTTTATCTGTATTTCTATATTTCTATTTCTAGTTATATTTATATTTAGTCTTCCTTGTGACACCCTTTAAAGCAGTTGTACCCAACCTAGACTCTGTTGAGAATTTGACCTATGAAGACTGTAGCTCTTTTAAAGTAAAATCCAAGTCTGGGAATTCTACTGCAGTAATCCAAAGTCACTATAAACTTCTGGAAAAAAACCCTTACTGCTCCTTCCTTTCTAAGACCTGCACAAATATTTTTCCTCACACAAGGCAATCATACAAGAATTTTCATTTGTTGTTTAGTTTCATGGTAAGCACATTTTTGTGGTGAGTACTGTGTGCTTTGTTACCAAGGATAAAATACTGTTTATTGCTTTCCTTAGAAAGATTTCTGAATAAGAGCAGTTGCCACTATTTTCCAAATTATAGAGATTTGGATCATATAACCAAAATAATTATTATATTAGACTTCTGAAATAGAATTAAGAGTTTTCCAGTTTGGCTAAATGATTAAAAATATGTTCATACAATATGATTCTCTTATAGCATATACAAAATGACATATAGTTTTATTTCTAAAATTACATATTCTGTCTATGTCATTTGTACCTGCACCAAAATGACTAAGAGAAAAACATAGCTATACATAGCTTCAGTTTTCTTGAGCCTCATTTGCCAGAAAACTCACAGAATACACTTTTATCCCATGTGTCACTAACAGCGTTAACAATAATTTTCAGGCCTAAAGGGTGCAGTCCCTAAATCAGAGACAGTTCTTGCAACATAGCCTGAGCCCTGAAATTGATGATAGTTTGATTTAATGGTGATCAGGAAAAGGATAGATTGATGTATCAGCTGTGGGGGCAGCCACATCTGGCAGAAGAATGGGTAGGCGACATGAGAATAATGATTTCTAGAGCTCTTCCAACAATCTCCTTGGTTTCAGTGCTTGGAAGCTGAACTAATTTTGGTCCTATCAGTCTGTTCTGAATCTTCAGAGAATTTATAACATGGCAGTTAAAGGGAGAAATGTTTCAGTTAACTCAGACTCCTGAAAATGGAGACAGCAGCAAACTGCAGGCAGCCAATTAATCAATTGGATAATTGAGAGGGTCATTCAGACTGAGACTTTCAGTCCTGATAGATCCTCACTGTTTCAGTTATCAGTTGCAGAGATGTAAAATTCCTGTGTGTCATTGTTATAGAATCCAATATTTTTTATCTCTGAGACTTGTTTTGCTGAAATTGGCAGCTGTAATTGTTTGGCACCATAGATTTGAAGGTATAACTAGGAGATTTGTAACTAGAGCAATTGCTGAAGTTTTCATGTCAGTAAAATTCTGGAGAGTAAAGCCTTTTGCCATAAAGTGTAGAACACTTAGAAAATCAACCTAGACAGCATCCAGACTTCGTGCTAGCGGGAAATAGAGAATGAGTGGTTTGCTGGGGTTTTCAACTGGACAAGAAATTAAAAGAGAAGATTAGAAAAAGCAACACATTTTATTTTCAGGGAGAAAAACTTGTTTCCAAGTCCTTAGCACTAAAATTTATAACCCTGTTTTCCAGATGACCATGTGACAGGTGTTCCTCTTTGCTACATGGGTTTTCAGTGCCGAGAGCCTGTGAAACTCCCTTTCTCTTTGTAGCCTATATGGTTAGAGTATGAAATATCTTCAAAAGCTGAGCTTGAGGAATAGAGTATTAAACACCAAACAAAATGCTTTAACAGAAGCAGAGGTTTCAGTCTACTGTGCATTTTTTTCTCCATGCTCATAATTTGTGGCCTCACCTTCTTTCACAGGTGGAATCAGCTCTTCTCTTGATGCCATTCCCTCTGCATCTATGGGTGTGAAGTGTGCGTTGCTCTTCCTGACCATAACTGAGGAAAGATGTTCACCAGTTCATTGTTCAGCACAGAGGGAATTAAACACAGGAAATATGTATTTTGCATTTTCTCTGGAAGCAAAGCCAGTACCAGGGTCTTCCTTTTCCCTCTCCTTCCCCACATTGCATTTTACCATCTCGTCACTGCACTGTCCTCTACCACATCTATCAAATGACTGAGACAGATAAAAGAAAAAAAAATTGGTGTGTGAAATGTATCTATTTATTTATTTATAGTTAGAGAAAATAGTCAAATTTCTATGATTCAAACTGGATGTGTAGGAATGGCTATCTAACATGTAGAGGAAGCACACCAGGTGCTTCTATAATTGCCTTTAAACTGTGTATTAACAACTCATGTTAGTTCTAGGCAAGAAATCTTGCCTAAGTGGAGGGTGGACTAGTTTAGCGCAAACCTGAATTAAATATCCAATATACTTGGAGCTCTAAGACAAAAATAAAATGTTGTTTAATTCATTAAAGACTGTACTCCCCTGGCTGAGGCACAGTGAAAAAAAGATGACAGAGAAATTAATTAGGAAGTGAGAGATTTTAGAAAATAACAAAAATGCTTCTTAAAGAAGATGTGGAATATGGTAATGAAGTGTTAACCTCTGCTGGCATTTTTGTAAGACAAATCGTGTCAGATGGAAAAACACCAAGCTGCATGCTGGGTGGGACTCTGCCAGTAAGGCTCTCCTCCTTCCACTGCAGGGGCTATGAGCTCCTTGATCCCAGAGTGCAGAACAAGTAAGAACAGCCCCCCAAAACAACAAAAAAAAGCAACAAACAAACTAACCAACAACCAACCAACCAACCAACCACACCTCTCATAAAATAGTTATTGTCAAGAAAAGCTTCATTACATTGAAATACCATTTTAGTCAACACAAACCCATTTGTTCATTCTGAGGATAGCTGGCTGCATAGCAGCCTAATTGCCTCCTGGTTTCTTTGCCTGCTCCAAACACAGCAGGTTCCAGGCATCCATTATCATTGGAGTGAGAGGTGCACACATATTTACAAGTAAATACACATATATTTGTAACAAAACACATATTTTTTTGGCCTTGCATTACTCCTGCGCTTTGCAGGCTGAATTCCTCCAAGTAGGAAATACCCCATGCCAGGGCATCAGCCCTTTTCTCACCTGCCCTGTATAATTTCAGCATGTGCTGTGAAAGCAGTGTCTGTGGACAGGCTCCTGAGCTCTTCATAGAGCAGGCTCTCCTCCTGACTTTGCCTTGCTGTACCCAGATAATGTCACTTCTAGCCATTGCCTAGGGTCTTTTGGCAATGAAAATCCTTAAATAAGTAATAATCTTAATAGAGATGATGATTGTCTCAATCACAGCTTAGACAGAACCTGAAAGATGGCTATGAGTAGTGAAGGACTCTGTGAGCCTCATGTTTGGAAGTAGTACAGAAAATTTCATAATTTTCTGTTCCTACTGGCTATCAGTAGAAAGACCAAAACCAAAGCAGTTGAGAGTAAACCCAAATAAATGCTAAAAAATTTGGATGCACAGAAGTGTTTTCTGGATTCTTTAGAGACATTTCTAACTCAAACCAAAGAAAAACAGAACAACACAAGCTTCATCAACATTGTTTTCATGAAGCCAAATTTTCTCTAAACAGCAATAATGCTAGTGGGATTTGAAAGATTTCTAGCCTGGATTTTTTTTTTAATAGGAAGCAGGCTCCATTTGGAGCCCATTTGTTTTCATAGGTAGATGAATTCAAACATTCTAACTCCCATATGTTCAGTTACAGTTGGATTGTCAGAAAATTTATAACCTTCCAAATCCCTCTGTATATGGCTCAGTGGGGTTTTCTCAGATTTAGGGAGGTTACTTATGACTTCTGCTTTGGCTCTGGTGCTCTTTTTATGAAAGCCTTCCAAGCCTAAGAAAGGAAGTAACTTCATAACACATAGCGTGCTGCCCCGCAGCACACGTTTTAGAGTAAGCTGGAAAAGTTGTTTGCAATAGAGTTTCCTACTTGTTTTGTGGTGCTGTAATTAAAGGGGCAAATACCATCTCTAGAGAAACTTGCAGCTTGCAGGGATTTAATATATACCCCCAGCTTTTTTTTCCTCCTTTCTTTCTTTTTCTTTTTCTTCTTCTTTTTTTTTTTTTTGGCCTAGTCACTCTAATCTCTGTTGTTTGGGGCTGGGAGTGAAACTTTTTGCCTTTCACATTTTGCCCTACAGCTGTATAAGACCAGAACTATCACCAACAAAGCAATAACAACAATTCAAACCCAATCCTTCCCTTAGGACAGTGAGAACCTGAACCCAGAGCCAAGCCAATAGGAAGACACATTTTCTCCATTTTCAACACCCTCTTTCAATGTCAGAAGAAAAATGAATCTGATAGGGCATGCTCTCAGCAAGAAATCTGAGGACGAGTGAGGTGACCCTACCCATGCACAAGGCCTTCAGAAATCCTGGCACTTTCAAGTCACATTTTGACAGAGTCAGTTATACCAGAGAATTAGAACAAGAAAGTTTTCTGAAAGATAGAGATGAAGAAATGAAAAATTATTCTGAAAGAAAACTATCCAAAGTGTGATTCTGGTATGAATTTTGCATTTTGAATTCTGTGCAAAAATGCAACTTGAATATGTATATTCTACCACCATAGTCCATCATAGCTCCACTTTAATCCCAGTTTTTCTTACTATCAACTGCAACATTATATTTTGCTTATTGTAGTTTCCATCTTGGAAATTTAGGTTTAATATTTCAGCTGCTTCTAATTTGACCACACCAAAACTTGGCTTTAATCAAGTATTTCTCCTGAGGAATCCAATGAGCTATGATTTTTGAAGTTTAACAAAAATAGCAAAACTCTGTTGATTTCAGATATATTTTCCAAGGTGCTACATCCAGCAAAACTTGGTTGTGAGAAAATAGAAAACTGCAAGAAAATTGCTCTTAGTCCATGTCTATTCTGGATCTCTCATAACACAAAAATGGTGGAGATGGACTCCAAACCTAAAGACAGCTGATGGACAGCTGTCTTTAGGTTTGGAGTCAGCCAAGGACAGCGAAGGACAAAACCACACTTTCCATCAGAGATAGAATGTCCCATTCATTTCATGCTAAATTAGCTGGAGAATGGCAAAAGGGTAGAGGCTTTCCAGTATGAAACGGTGGGAATTTTTCAAGGCTTTAATGAAAAGGAATAGTTTAGGCTTTTAGGGGAAATAAAGTGGCTATTTGGAGGCAGTGGGCAATGGCTGCAATGTCACAATAGAGGTATGGATCTATTATAAATGCATCCTGCTATGGCAGATTATTTGGGGGCTTAAATTTAGACTTGCTGAAGTATTCACTGCCTTGCTCCCACATCATTAGGATCAAAGTCTTGGTTTGGAGATTATTACTCTGACAGAACATTGATAACCTTTTCAAGCTATACCACGTGGCATTGTGAAACTGTGTGATACTTAGCAGAACAACCAAGGGTCCAGACATTTGGCCTACCAGAGGCAGAGGGAAAATTTTCTAAGATTGAGATAATCCTTAAATGAATTTTAGAAATCCATGGTACTAAAACACCTTTGAATAACTAGATTTTTCCTGTTGCTGAAACATGTTAAAGACTTCATGTCCATTCTAAATGTCAGTGTCATACAGTCTGAACACAAACCATTCCTTATCTTTGTCCTTGAAATTCATATCAGCAAAAAAGTTTGTTAGGGATTTTTTTTTGTCATTACAAAATCCATTCACGCTCAAGAGCCACACAGAGAAGAATCTCAGAACAATATCTGAAAACAGCAGAGAAATGTACAAAGTTCTGTGTGAAGCAGAGTGGTTTTCAATTTGTAAATGGAAAAATAAAGATGAAATCTGTTTTGATGGGCAATGGTACCAGGAGAAGGAAGGACCCCTCCAGAAATAAAATAAGTGTCTGAGGATTTAGAGTTCCCACACTGAAAATGGAATATTGTTCAGGAGCAATTACTTTTTATCATGATATTATCAAAGACAATAGTTTGGTACTTGTCTATCAGACCTCACTTTTTTTTGTCTAATGTCATTAAAACACCTCCCAACATAGACACTCTGATCTCCCTTGGGCCATTGTCCCCCAGATGAGGAAGACTTTCTATTTCTAAGGCAGATAATATGTAACTAATGAAAGTCCTTTAATCTTATAATTTGTTCAGGGAATATGAAAATAAAAAGGCTTCCCCCTATTTCCTTGCAGATGCTTTTTAGGTACAGAAAGTTCCATTAAACAGATACTTACTTGATGCCAAGAAAGCATGTATCTATAAAATACATTTGCCAGCCCAATGAATCTCATGAGCAGCAATGGTCTAGACTCTCCTGAGCAGCTTTTAATGCACTGAGCAAAATAACAAATGCAGCTATACTTGGGAAGTGTCACTGAAAGGTTTTGTGCCTTGGCTGAACGAAAATATTCTTAGGACGTGTTTGAACACCACAGTGTCCCATGCAGGTAGAATTGCCTAATGTTATTTGACCATACAGCTAATTGGTGTTGCTTCCTCCAAAGTGAAACGTTGCTTCAGAAGGAACTCTCCCCTGGAAGATTGACAAAAACCTCAGAAAAATTAAATTCTGCTGAAGAGCTGATATTCTTGATATTAGTGAACCAGTCTGGGTTTTGTCTTTCTGAGGGCTG
>NW_005054307.1:6604577-6686158 GCF_000277835.1 Geospiza fortis | reverse complement strand
GTCAATTTTGCCCTTGTAAAATCAGAGGTGGGTTCATTAGGTCATTGGGACAAAAAGGAGATTTTGACTTTCTCAGTAAATTTGTCACTGGTGGTAGGCACAGGAGAAACTGCCTTGTTGAAGACAAAGAGGCAATTTTACAGCAGAAATGGAGAAAATGAACATCAGAAGGTTGATAGCAAAGCTTGCAGATAATACTGTTACATACTGTACAATACTGTGTTACATGCATTTGATACATTCTATTAATTTTTCCTTTTTTAACTTTTATATGGAGATTGACCTTATTCATGGAAGGGGGTTCAGCTCTCTCAAATACATGGGAATTTAAAAATATGTGGAATATATCCAGGCTGCATATGTGCAATATATCTGCTGTGTCTCAGCCCTGTAGCCATCTTTCAGCAGCAAATGAGTTGCTGGAGCACTGCATCAGGTATAGGAGACGAATCACCTCCCTGCCCAGCAACAGCTGAAATTGCATCATCTAAACTCCAGTCAGATCACTGGAACTACAGGCAGAGCAGGTATTCTGCATTATATGTGAATGTATAAACATATGTATGGTGTGTGGTCTCTACATCAGGACATGCTACAGGGCTCTCTAAAGACTGGCCTCTTTCAGAAGGTATTGTTGAACATATTTCCTTCTAACTCTTTAAAATGTTTTAAATAGTTCAAAAAATTCACTAACCCGAGGGAAGAAACTAGAAATTAGTGCTCATGACTGAGCACTATTGCAAAGGAGGAGATTTTGATACAAAATTCCTGTCAGAAAACAGAAAGCCAGCTCAGTCAGGAATATGCTGTTTGCAGGGATGCAGGGACAGCTTTTCCCCACTGAGCTTTATGGGAACATTGGTTAGGACTTAGAGACAGTTTAGATGCATCTATAATAAATTGGTCTGACAGGTTAGGAATTTTCACCAATGAAAACATGCTTGGAGGAAAAGTCTTAGTTTTGAGTATAGGCCCCTAAATCTGTCAGTGGAAGTTTCAGTGGATTCAGTGAGTCTGGCACATGGTTTGCAATCCTTTTCTTAGGACCACACAGTAAGTCTGTGGCAGGGACATGACCCAAACATAAGTCTGCTGAGTCCATGCAGTCCAGTACCTTAACCACAGGTTTTTGATTGATTTTATTAAGTATTTATTCAATGCTATTATTCTACCAGCTCATAGCTGTCAGAGATTTTCAGAAAGCTTTTGACTGAGGGAGAGTTATCGAACTGTTTAAGAACTAGTAGTTTGGTATTCATTTGTATCACGATATCTTAAGAGAAGAAGACATTCCAAGAATTTTAAAATGAGCCTGACTTTAACTGCAAAAAGAAGCCTCTCACAAAGCCAAAATTTCCCAAAGGTTCAGTTCTACACCAAAGAAATTGCAGCTAAACCACTTCTGTGCAACATGTAAAATAAAGGGCGATTGACTGGCACCCAGCTTGACATGGATCCCACCAGGCACTGCCTTACCCAAGGGCTGGAGCAGACCAAGATTTCCAGTGTCTCTGAAAACCCTTTCCAGAGCTACATCTTCCTGCCCTTACTGTGAAAGGAAATTCAGAGCACGGCTTAACTTCTGCACTGTTCCCTCCAGCCTTGCTCTCTGATCAACCTCCCCAGCTCTTTGGGGGAATGAGCTGAAAAGATGACAGCAGCCTCCACATATTTGCAGCCCCTGTGGGTGACATGGCTGTTACAGATGTTACCAAGCACCCCTTTCCCTGAGCCATCAATAGCCTTTAATACTGGGAAAACAGGATCTGTGAGGGATGAAATCCTTGATTCCAGTAAGGCTGAGATTTCACTCATGTTTTTGCTGCAATTCACCATGTGAAGAAAACCTTCTTACTAAGAGATACTGATGGAAGTGCAGCTTATGAACAGCACACAAGGCTGTACATTATGTAGCAAATGCTAAAGCAGATAGCGAATATCTTGGCTTGCATATAAAGAGAAAGATATTTAAAAAAAACCCCAACAATTATAATTGTCTTTTCATTGATATCAATCATGAACAATGAATTTGTTACTTATGAATGTGCCTCAGATTTGTCATCATGGGAAGTCTTGCTGCGTTTTCAAACCTTTTCAATTTTGTGAACCATGCATTTCAAGCATTACCCAATAAAAATTAATTGCATAAAACTTTTCTACCATGAACATACAGTAATATTCTATGTAGACACAGATTACTAAAAAAAAAAGGGAAAACTTCTTATGTGCCCATGGAATCATTTAAATTCTATCCAGATGTTATTGTATGTGTTTTGATTACTGAAGGAATATTGCTAATTGGTGATGACTGTATATGCTGAGCATCAAATATATTTATTTTATTTCTTTGTCCTGATTGCATTCACTACTTTTGCCAAAGTGCATTGTTGGTAACTGACACACCATTCTGCACTGAAGGGTGTTAGAACTCGTGTAAAGTAAAACAAATATCTGAAAACCAGAGCTCTTTGCTCATGACATCCTGATGTATAAAAAAAGTTGATACCAAGTTACTTCTACATGGGCTATAGCTGGAAATGAGAAACATGATCTATTTTTTGGGGTTTTTTTTGCATTTATCAAAACTTGCCAAGTCGGTATGTGGCAGTACCTGTGTAGGTGATGGCGCATCTGGAGCGATCTACCTCTTGTCCTTCCACATCCTTTCTAATTCTGGCTTCCCAAGGAATCTCCCATAGGGAAGAAATTTTACAACAGATGATTAAAATGAAAAATCTCTGAAGTCTCTTTTTTTCAAAATTGAAGGCTACTTTGTGTTGGATACGCTCTCACCATAATTCTTATGAAGACTCTACAGTGCTGCCAGTTCAAAGCTGCAGCCTCCCCAGAGGGACAGCTCCCTTCTGCTGCTGGAGAGGCAATCATGAGCATGATGGCTGGGCCCTTGGGAGTTAAATATTTGCTGTATGCCAAAAGGTAATAGAAGAAAAACGCCTGTAGGATAATATAATAAGAAGAAACTTTTCTTAAGCTATTTCCTCTTCATGTGTCATGGGCCTGAACTTGTTAAGCTTGCCTACACAGTCTGCAGCAGGCAGAATATGGACTCTGACCATTTGTAGAGTGACACTCATTAAAGGCAGCTATTTTATGTAAACTCCTTCCATGTGGAAGCCTATACTGGCAATGCTGTCTTGCACCTAAGAGACCTAAGACATTGGCCCTCTTTGCTCAAAACTAAAGAAATATGTAGGAAATAAGAGAGGAGAGTAGGATACAAGGGGTTTCCACCTCTCAGGGTTTTCTATGTGGTCAGCATGGACTGGGAAGGCCTTTTGCATTCTTTTAATTTTGATTTTCTGGAAGTTGTTCCACATCAAGCCTTTCATATAAGCAGCTATACCTATAAATGTCACAAGTAAAATATATGTTAGTGGCCAAGTAATCAGTGAAGTTTGTCAAATACATTTAACATGTATAAACATGGTGCTAATAGAGAACAAATATTTTACTAGAAAAACCGAGGCAAATATAAAAAATAGTATCTTGTAACCTTAAGGAGCCTATATGTACATAATACAGATGAACCAGGAGTTTTGATGTCAAATATGCAGGTGATACTGTATTATACCAAGCACTTTCAGTATTAGCTTGATATTAAGATAACCTCTAAAACCAGAGAGGGAGAAGTCCTGCCTTTAGCCACGCTGCTGAAGACAGTGAGAATTACTGCTGTTACCAAGGGTAAAGTGAAATTCAAAGGTTTTCCATACCAAGGAGCTGCCTGGTCAAAGATCAGTCCTCTCCACAACAGTGGATCTTATGCTAAGGAGATAACCCAGCATTACCATGCAGCTGGAAAAGAGATTGCTCCTGCTCATCTCCCAGTCAGCTCCTTTCATCAGCTCAGTGCTGGTTTATGAAGCTGAG
The DNA here is from genome assembly GCF_000277835.1 of Geospiza fortis. Classification (NCBI taxonomy): domain Eukaryota; kingdom Metazoa; phylum Chordata; class Aves; order Passeriformes; family Thraupidae; genus Geospiza; species Geospiza fortis. The sequence continues at coordinate 6,682,267 of NW_005054307.1, read as the reverse complement.
AAATGCAATGCAGCCAGTGTCTCTGGTCCTGGTCATTCCCATCATGAGCACATCTGGGGTGGGAGTGGGATGATGGATAACCCTGGTTGTGTGTGTTCCATATGGAGTCCCCAGAAAGCATAAAGGCAGTTACTGGATGCTACAAGTCTTTTCTGACCTGCAGCCTCTCCCACTCATAGCTTAGATTTTGTTCATTTTGGGATGATGGGTCACTTTCTACCTGAACACATCTCTTATAATGACTTACTGTACATATATTCATATGTATGCATGCTATCTAGGCTTTCCAGATGGTTGTGGTTTTTTTGGTGCCTTTTGTATAACTTTCAACTTCACAAGATCTGTTTAGATTTTTTCTATTTTTTTAAAAGTGTTTAAATAACAGGATTGTATTCTGTCAAAAGTAAAAAAGATAATGTTACTCTGCTTCTGAAGATACTTGGTTTGTGTGCTCAAACTCTTACCTTTACTTTTATTTAGTTTTAAATCTGCACCTACCACTTCCATAATTCCAGTGGGTAGTTTTTAAAAAACAGTGTGGGCCAAGCACCTGAATTCTATAACCTGGTTTGGATCAAAATACACATTTTCCAATCTGATTTTGGTGAGTACATCTTGGCAAGTCAGCATAAGTTGCAAACTGTAAAAGAAAAATGTTTCTCCTGAAAATGCACAGAAAGCACAGATTGGGAAATAAACACATCTTATGATAGTGATACTGAGGGGGAGAGAAATGCAAAGCACATGAGGGAAGGAGCTGTATCTCTTTGACCATATTATGCAAACCAACATCACAGCACTTGGGTGTGAGAGAGTTGCATGCAGTTCCACATGGGCACACATTGTGCACTACACAAAGTAACCTTTGTGGTCACTTCTCAAAGCTGCTTTTGCTTGCAATGAGAGAAAAAGGACCAGAGTCTTAAAATCAATGCTGATGTCCTTTAAAAATTGGCTGAAGATAATTGTTGCTTTTAAAGGTAGGCTTGTGAGGTCCTGAAATTGGATTATGAAGAAAATCTTAAATGGCATATAAGGAGAGTTAAATACCTTCCTGCTCCAGCAGGTGCCCATCTTGGCTGCTATGAAATAATGGAAAATAAGTTTTGGCAGGAATTCAGAAGGTCATAGAAATGGTTCCTATGCCAAGGCAGGTGAGCTGGGCCTAAATCATCCCCAGCGCTGACTGTGTTGATGTGTGTTTAGTGAGACTCACAATACCACAACCTGGTTAGTTATTTTACCCCAATTCTCCCTTTTCCTGTAGAAGCAGGACATGCTCAGCAATGGGAGCCTTCTCAGCCCTTGATTTCCCAGGTAAAAACAGCTGTTCTTTATTAGGATGAGGGCAACATACTGATCTGTATTTGTGATGCTGAGATTTACTTTATTTTCTCAATTATGCTCTGAATGCTCAGTAAAGGGCTTCCTAAATACAGATTTGGGATCCATCTGGAAGAACATAAAAAGTTGTGTAAAGGGCAGAGAGGGCATATTCACGCTGCAGGTTCCTATTGGCTTGGGATCAATTACTGTTTCAATGCAATTGACTTTAGATTATAAATCCTCAAATTTTTGAGGAGTATTTACCTTCACAAAGACACACCAAATTTTGAAAATTCCTAGCAGTGGAAATGTTGGTACCTTCACATTTTCAGTGTTTCAGATATCCATTTTTGTAAGTCTGCTCATATTTTGTTTATTGAGGCTGGCAAAGAATGGGAAAGAGAACAGAAATTCACCACTTTTGTGGGATTATTCTTATCCTAAAGCAGAGTTATTTTGCTGTGTGAACACGCTGTAGTGTTCTAATTGAGGTAGCATCATTGCTAACAATTTTAATACACAGAAAATTGCCTGTTGTACTTTTGTTGCTGTTTTATTTCAGATAAAATATATTTATTAAGTAAATAAAATAAAAATCAAGTCTTACTTTCAACATCCCATGCCACAACAAATATTTTAATTTGTGCTGTGTTTCTGTATCTCATAAAGCATAACAACCAGCATCCATTTAAATCTATCTTCCTGATAGATTTGGTTGCTCAGAGCAACCACACAAAACCTTCTGCAAGAGCAAATGCTCACTAAACTGGGTTTTCATGTGTTTGGTGTGGTGTTTGAGAGGAAGGAGATACTGCAGAGGTGATAAATGTGCGGTTGCTTTCCTCTTAAAATACACCTTGAATCCGCTGATTCAAGTGTCAGCTCCTTCCATACTTTTTGATACACTGATACATTAATTATATGTTTCTGCTGTTCTTGTGAAATCTATTTGAGTCAACCCACCCAACTGCCATAATTGGAATTATTGAGGTTGTATCAGCATTCTCAATATTACTGTCACTAGTGTATGGTGCTATTTATAAAGCAGAGAATAAAATGTACCTTATGAGTGCAATTATGGCATTTCAAACCATGCTGAGATGAAGAAAAGTAGCATTTCCCATTGGAAAATATTTTGATTAGAAATTACTCAGTAAGTACCTTTAAAACTCAGTCTTTCCTACAAAACCCAAGTGTGATGGCAGCCCTAAAGTCAGTGTGTATGTTATACCAATTTTTTTGTGACTGGAAATCATCATCCCTTGACTGAAACCAAAACTTCCATAAAGACTGACACAAGCACATTGAAGCTGCAAACAATATCCTAAACCTCAGATTCTGAATCTGACTTTTCATAGCACTCTACTAAACAGAGCAAGAAAATATCACTATAGAAGAAAGAAAACAATCAGTATAATGGTAAAGCATTTCCATTTTGTACATCCACATGAATGTAACTGACTGTGAAACAACTTGCACTTACATGTTGTAAACTTTACATTATTAAAACCGACATGTTCATTATTAAACTCTCTATATTATGCACATTTCTTTTACAATCAGCTCATTTGTGTCTTTAGAAACACTCCTGGGAAGTGCAGTGTGCCCCAAAGCTATTCAGAATAATACAGATTCATAGCAGAGCCACTTTATTGTCTTTAACAACTGGCTCCTCCATTTCCTATTGTTCACCCACGAAAGTAGAAATAGCAATATGAGAAATACTGTTGTTTGAAAAAATAACTGTCTTTGTATTCCTTGAAGTCTGAAAAATAGGTATGTGGCTTGAACAAACACACACGATGGTGTTTTCTTGTGAGTGTTCCGCTGGATTGACATTGACTATGTGATGATCTGCGCCGCCAGCAGACAACTCCTTCTTGTTCCCCAGCTCCTCTTTTGTTCTACAGTGGCAGAGCTGGCAGCTTCCTTCTCATTCTGGGGACAACGTGCCATGGTGCACAGCTGGTGGGTGTGCTGGTGGTGAAAACAGAGCAGCCTTCTTCCCTGCAAGGCATTGCCTCATGTATAGACAGGGCGAATCTGGCCCCTTTTCAAAGTGCTGGCTTTACAGCTCTGCCTCATGAATTCACTCCTGGAAGGGACTTTTCCAGTGAGGCGGTGACTCATGTAGCTAGACACGCACATTTTTTCTCCATTTAAAATCTACAATTTGAGGGTAAAGCTTGGTTGTGTCAAGGAAGGAATATCAGCCTGGCTGGATACAATATTTAAAAATGGTTTCAAATCACTGTGGAGGAAATGGCTTCATGTTTTTGAAGTCTACACTGAACTGTATTGCGTAACTCATTCCTGAACACTGAAGAGAGTTGTTCATTGCTCATCCAAGTTAACAGGGATTTGTGTGCTAATTTCAATAGAAGTAGAAATAAATAATAAAGTTTTTTGGCAAGGCTATGTCATGATTAGGAACTCAGGAGAGCAACCAGATTCTAAAAGGAGATGCTTCCTGTGCTAAGGTATTGATTCCTGATTTCTTTCATGGGAACATTTTCTGCCACGATCACAAATTCATAACAGAGACAAGCATTCATCTAGCACTCAACACAGAATGCCTAATAAATAAAACATAGTTCCCAAACTAATTTCACAGCTTATTCAGAGTGAGAGAATTGTGTCTTAATGATGAGTTTCTGGGTAGAGTAATAGGGTGACAATTTTTCCTATAAATACATATTCTTGAACTACCAGTATTGTTAAACAAAATCTATTCTGAGATGCCTTCAGGACATGTGTCATTAAGCCTGAAGAATTGATTTGTATCTCTGAGGGTATTTGGGATCTTGGTATGCAATGACCATTTCACCTTAATTTGCTTTATGCCCCTGCTAAAGGGATGATAATATTTTGGGGTATGCTTTGGGGATGGTATTATTTTGTGGCATTCTTTGGAAAGCATGAAGATTTCAATGCTTTGGAAAGTCTTTCTGTTGTTCATATGGTTGATTTTTCTTGCAATGTGCAAAATCTTTTAAGCAGCCATCAAGCTCATTTAAAGGGAAAAATAAATTACTCCAAGTCAGTTACACTTTGTGAAAGTTGATGGTTTAAAATCTAGTGTTAATGAAAAGTACCAAAAGCAAAAAGTGCTGAAAGTTTCCAGTTGCCACATATTGGTTCTTTCTTTCCTATTTGCTATTGGCTACCTGGGGCTGTTACAAATGTCAGATGGTCACTTCATACAGGTATCAGGAGATGTGGAGATTACAGAGCCTGATGGGCAGGTCCGTGTTCACTCCCTTCTGCAGTGAGCAGGAAGAAATGCTATTCCAGGTCTGCATCACACTCCCTCTACATCATTGCTGCCAGAGGTTGATGTGGTTTGAATAGGATGTGTCCTTCTGCCTGGGCCTGCACTCTGACACAGCATCTTGGATTTCCAGGCTCCCACCCTTCTCCCCAACTTTCTCACAAGCAGAACATGAAACAATGTGTTTGCAGCGGCTGGTGCTGAGCTAGGCAGACGTGTCTCCAGATTTCAATGCAACGAGTTCAGAGTCCTCTGCGTATCTCCCATTTAAGTGTTCATTGTTGGCATCGTGGTGGTACAGGTACACAGGGACCTCAGTGATGGACGTGGCCGTGTAGGAGGTAGATCGCGTGGAACAGTGCTCTCGGCGCCTCTGGCCCCACTGCGTTTTGTACTGTGCCCACTGCCTCTTCAGAGCTCCTTGGACCTGCCAGGGAAACACTCTGTTAGGGTGAGGCTGCAAATACAATATTGTATTGTACAATAATATATTCATATATTTTATATATATATACACATACAATATATGCATAGATAATATGTATATACAATATAGACAATATATATTTATATACAATATTAAACAATAATATATAATATAAGGAAAAAGGAAAAAGGAAAAAGGAAAAAGGAAAAAGGAAAAAGGAAAAAGGAAAAAGGAAAAAGGAAAAAGGAAAAAGGAAAAAGGAAAAAGGAAAAAGGAAAAAGGAAAAAGGAAAAAGGAAAAAGGAAAAAGGAAAAAGGAAAAAGGAAAAAGGAAAAAGGAAAAAGGAAAAAGGAAAAAGGAAAAAGGAAAAAGGAAAAAGGAAAAAGGAAAAAGGAAAAAGGAAAAAGGAAAGGCTGATGCTGCAGCTGCATTATTGCTCCTGAAATGCCTAATGCATTTTGATACCTGAAGGAGGGAGCTCAGCCTTGAGTAATGAGAATTACCATGAATGGCAAAGTGTAAGTACACTTCATGAGCTTGCCAGGAATAATTTTGTAGAAAGAGTTAGAGGATCAGGACAGCTAAACAGAGATTTTATTCTGGTAACTTAAGAACAGGTTCTGTGCTCAAAAAATATAGAATGGTCATAGCCCTCTGCCTAGCATAGAGGATTTCAACCGTTGAACAGTCATCTCCTAAGAATAAGATATTTGATTCAACATTTACATTAAGAGTAGTGTTATACATGGTATTAGGAAATTATTTAAACTATTTAGTCTTTCCAGGGAATAAGAAGGACTTCTCCAGCTGCATGTCCATGCATGGCAGCTCTTGATAATTTTGTGACATGAGCAGACAATGGGCAAATCCTGGCTCTTTCAGATCAGAGATTCTGAATAACACAAAGTGAGAATGGCAGCAGTTTGGCACAATAATCTGATGTAAATGACCCTCTCCTCCAGAGGAAGGAAGGTGCAAGTAAGGCACTGTGATGACAGGAGTCTAAAAGTTTCTGCGGTCCTGCTGAGGTGGGCACTGTTTGTCATTTGGAGAGTGTATTGCTATTCACCTTCTCCTAACACATAAAGGAAAAAACCAAATGGTTCTGTGGAGGTTAATTAGATATCGAGTGCAGGAAAGGAATATGGTCACAATGGAACTTTAATTACTTGGGCTCTGAGCAAGGTTTACTATGCCATTGTTGAGAATTAAATAGCTTCATGTGGGGATGTTTTATCACACTATCACCCAGGTTTATTAGTGAGAAAGAATTACTGGGTCAAAGAGTAATGCAGTGGCAGCACTTGATACAGAAATATTACAGGAGTTAAACTTTGTAAAGATTTTAGCCACTTTAAAATTGCCTTTTGATGTTACAGTATGAATATTTCAGCTTTGTTACCCCAAAAGCTATGGAGAGGGACTGAAAGAAGAAATCTTCAGAAGTACTGGGACAGTGACTTTCCCATGTCTCACTGGGGCATCTAGGGCAGACACAAGGAGGACAATGCAGAAACCTTGTGTGTGCACAGGGGCTCTGCCTGCCCGCAGCCACCTCTCCCCCACTGCACCACGGTCACCAGCCATTGTGCACTTCTGGCCTTCACCTCTGCCCCAGGCTGACCATGTTTGCATTTCACAGCACTGCATACATTCAGATTCATGTCAGCATCTTCAGTGAAGGCAGCAAGAGCCTGCTCTTAGAGGCTTTCTGTTCCTTTCCTAGCCCTCTCCTTCCCCTGCCCCCTGCACAGATCCCAAGGCTTTGATCACTCTTGCATGGGAAGAAGAGCTGCTGGGCAGGTGAGAAGCTCCTGATAAGCTCCCCAGCTGCTCTCAGCTGAACTGGAGTCTGCCAAGGGTATGGAGATGATAGTGTGTTTAAGTGGAGAGGGAAGAACAATGTCCCTGAGTCATACAGAGCCTATCAAGAGGAGTTTAAAATTTTCTTCTTCAGAAGGAGTGATGCTTACATCATACGTATGATGGGTGGACAACAGCCACATCCCTTCCAGTTCAGCCCATGATCAGAAGTGCCATTATAAAAGTCTAAAAGGCTCCACAGAGCAGTGAGAGCACAAGGTCAAAGCATCTTTTTTTTGTTCTCTGCTGAACTGCTTGTTTGTACAAGGATCTGGCCACAAATGGATAATGAATTGTACAAGTTGCTGCATTTGAGTAGAACTTGCTAATCTAGTTTTCTGCCACTATTCCAAGAATCTCAGATGATCATAACTCAGTGCCAAGTAAAACCATTCAGGCATGGATTTTAAATATGTAAAGCAGCATTACTGAAAATCACATGCACAGCCACGATGTATTAATGGCTGAGGAGGCACCTGGGGACCACGAGGCACATGGCGATGCCTGCCATGCTTTCCACTGTGATGGCAGATAAACAAAAGCAACCACTGAAGCAGTGAAGATCCCAAGTTTATTTACTCTGGTCTTCAAGACTTTAAAGGTTTTTCTCTTCTCTATTAGCCATTCACGCCTCATTGGCATATAAGATACATCTCTGTTTTTTCCCCAAATAGACTTTCCATTCCATTATCCAGCCTTGCAGTCTAGAAGCAATCCCAGGCTTGAAAATGTGGTCTGGTGAGCAGGCTATTGCTGAGACCTTGTATCATCTATACAAAACTGTTGCTGTTGGACAGAGAAACTGTAGTTCTACTGGACACCAAGATTTTTCATGAAAATGCGCAAGATTTTTAATTTCAAAAGTAAAAAACCAAACATTGTTTATGTGTTCTTCCAGATGAACGCAGACATTAGTACAGCTTTTTTATTATTATCTTTAGATTTCTTTCTATAGATGGGCTCATGGTACTAAAGTGAGGTTAGTGAGGCAGTAGTGATGAATGCACTATAAAACACACTAAAGTGGTTCTGAGTTTAGCACTGTTTGTCCTGGCTAAGCTTCATGTATTTCAGTCTTGCAGTTAAATATTCCAGTAGGAACAAAGTAAATCCCAGATTAGCCAAGCTTCTGCAGTACTAAAATTAATCTCCTTGCCCCACACTAAATTTTCTCATGAGAAATAATTTTAGCCTCTATGGTAGAAGATGTACGCAGCAGCTTGGAAACAATCTTATATCATGACTGAAGACCAGACTGTGTCTTTGTTCTGTGTACTTCTGCATACACCAGGACTGAGGGAAATTAGCTCAGTTTTCTTGGTCAAACTCAGATTAATGCTACCTTTGGAATGCCATAAAAGCAGCTTAGCATGAGTCTGTTGTTTTTCTATAGGTTTTGTGCCTTATATATCTATAGATTGTATAACTGCAGAAATAAATGAGAAGAAAGGATCACAATATTTTCATCCTCTCCTGGCCCATCCTAGCCCATCCCAGCCCAGCTAATCTAGTGCATGAACTTTGCTGGATGTTTATGGGTAATGTGCTGCTGCAAGTAGCGCCAAACTGTCTTGAGTCTGTATTAGAGAGGTGACATCTTTGACATTGCTCACCTTAATGGGAAATTCTAAAAAAAGCTTCCCTAAAAAAATTTCCTAGAAGAAAATAATGTGAGGGTTTTCCAGCACTCCTGCCATTGACAATCTTCAAATCTGAAGCAGATGCAATGATTTTGAAAATGGCTGTACTGGTGAAAAGTACCCAAGCACCAATAAAATCACTCTCAGCAAGTCTGAGAAACCTGTGTCCTCACAGTCTTTTTTTTTTTTACTGCCTGACTTTGATCCATGTTTTTGATCAGCTGCTCCACCAAGGACCAATCATGCATATTGGCAAGCAGATGCTTCAGATGTATTCGTTAGTGCATACTTTGAGAATTGTATTCCTGGGGTTTAAAAGTGGGCATGCTCTTCTGACATTGTAACTTTGCCAAAAGTACTTTGGAATTAGAGCTTGATGAAATGAAGAAACTAATATACTTTAAGATACTTTATGTTTTCAGTGCATTTTATTGTGACCTTTCCTCATTTTTAACATTGGTACAACCTTTAATCTAGACAAATCTGGGTGTTCTCATTAGAGATGGAGAATCAACCTCTTGCACTAAAGCTATAAAACATAAAGGGAATTTGTTTTGCAAAATCTAATCTAAAAAAAAAAGCAGGGGACACTGGGAGGAGTGAAGAAGGCAATGTTCAGGACCAGGATTTTGGGGTAACACATCACTGGAGGAGACACTGGAGTACTGATTGTACACAGTGATGCAGTCACTCTTACAGGCAGAGGATGCCTCAAAAACTGCCTGACTGGCCTCTACTTTCTTCTAGGTCCTCCATACTAGGGAGTATCAGGTTTGTCTTTGTTTCCAGGGCATGGATATTCAGCTGTGATGACAGTAAAGCAGAAGGAGAAAGGTGATAGTAGCCTGCAGATACTGGGGACAGAAATGTGTTAGGAAAAGAGTACATGTCTTCAACTTTGTTTAGTTGGATGCATGAAACCGTGAACTTCTATAGCATGATCTTTACAGCTCTCACTTTGTGTTAGATTCTGCTGTGATTAGCTGCTCACATTTTGCCATTCTCTGTCATGCCTCCTGAGGAGCCATGCTACAGAACTGCAGCTGAGGCCTCTCATCTTTTTTATGTACAGTTGCTCTGTACATTTACACAGGGAGCCAACCAGAGGCAAACGTACAGAGATGTTGGCAAATGGTGGCAGAATTTAATACTCTCTGCTATCCTGAATGTTATCAAATCAGCCAGTAACACCTTATCAATAAGATAGCCTGCTTCCAGTATCTATCAAAACATCAGTGTGATCATGTCATTACACGAAATTTGCTGGTTTCTAATAATATACAGGGATAAGCAGGAGCACAAATGTCTCTCTAGGTTTACTTACTAGTTAGCATCACAAAGTTTGTTCTGTATCTAGCTCATCTGCTCTGGATTGAAAGTGAACTTTTTAATGGACTTCCTAGCTTTGCTAAGATACATGGTATTTTATTTTGCTACAGTTGAATGCTCTTGATGTGTTGAAAAAGCTTTTTTCTGCCAACCATATTTGGAAAATTTCTTACTGCAGAAATTTAAATCGTTCTTGACATTTTAACCTGCTATTTTTTTGTAAAAAAATAGAAGTAGTAAAGTGGATTTAAAACCCACTGTAGGTGTATATTCATATATATGATCCAGCTGTAAGAGATTGGGAGAGACCTTTGCCTCAAGGGTTTTTAGTTCTCAATTGCTACACAAGAAACATTGACTGTAAAAAGGCCAGTGCTAATCCTCAAAGGAGCTCAAGCAATTGCACTCCTCCACCTCTGACAGTGCTACCAGGGGCGAATTTGCCATGGCTCTGGCCTGAGCTCCCCACTGCATTCTTCAGAGAGATCTCTGAATGTCTTCTCTGCTTCTTATTGAGTGTTGTGGTCCTTCCTGCTGTTCTGGGGCAGGAAGGGGTGTAAAGCATTTTTCACCTTAGACCTCCATCTCAAACTTGCAGATAGTAGGGCAAGAGGGTCATGCCTGTACCTCACTAGGTGCCATCTGCTTTGTAATGGTAACAGAGCTGATTAATGTGCTCAGTCACAGTCTGCACAGTCTGCACAGAGCTGCCAGAAATGCACACCACTGCTTGTGTGTAGAGAGTAAAAGCAACTTGGTGTGGCTTCAAAGTTTGCAGTAGGACATGCTTCACATCTGCATTAATGAACAGCAAGATGACTATTTTACAAGTTCTGCTCATTTTCTGCATTTCATGTACTTACCTCACCATTGAAGAAGCAGAATATGGTAGCCACAAGTAAGCCCTAAGAGAAGGAAAAGGAAAGAGTTTAGGGATCAGAATATGTAGACTTCATCATGTTTTGGAAATTTGGACTTGATGGATACAAGATAAAAACATTAATCCACTTCCTCTGCATCACAGACCACAGACACTCCCCATCTTTCACAGGTCTGCTATTAAATGGATATTTTTCTTTTCATAATGTTTTACTGTCCTTCCCCTAGTATTATTATATTTTATAGATTATCTGTTATGGAGATGAATTTATTTATATATATAAGAGATGTAGAGAATGAAAATAAAAGTTAGGTATGTATTTTGCTTAGAGAGGAGAACCACACTGCCACTGATTTTGCTGAGGAGGTAGCACAGGAATTTTGTCCTATATATTTCACTCACTCATCAGAGTGTAGCTCTCCAGTCAAAAGTGCCAGACACAGAGAATCCAGCTGTCCCAGGAAGGCTTTAAATTGAACTGTATGTCAGGATAAGTGAACTGGTATGTTGGTATGGATGAAGAGGATATGAGAAGAGGTGTAAGTGGCCAGAAAAGGGGAAAAACCTACCACAGCACATGAGTTAGAGGGTAGGGAGGCAGGAAAAAAGAGACACTGCACATCATAGCTTGGTTGTAAATGGCTTTAAGTTAATTTCACCATCACCAGAGTTGTTCAGATAGCATTTCACTACTGCTACAAGATTAAACAGAGCCAAGGCAGGAATATGAGATGACAAAGTGTGAAATTAATAAGAGAGAAAATTCTTGCACAGAGAGCCTGCCATTCAGGATTATGTAGTTACACTGGCCCATGTCCTAGCTGAACTCACTCTTATTAAAATAGCATTACATAGCATCACTGGGAGCCAAATGCTTTAATTTTAAATTACTTAAAGCAGTTATTAGAAACTAAATGTATGGCAGTTTGTGAAATTGAGGGGGAAACTGCAATGCAGCTTATGTTCCCAAGGGCTGCTTTGAAGAGCTTTACAGCTGTATCTTTTCTATAAAATCTTCATTTAAATGATTACCAGTTGAATTGTAGATAATGCTTTGCAAAATGTCTTGGGCTCTCAGATGCGTATTTTGCATCACAAACAGAATAAGGAATCACTTTTTAACAAAATGCTTATATAGAGATACACAGGCTGGTTTGGACAAGTGCTGACCACTTCAATATTGACAATTATTTTTCTTGAATAGATTTTCTGTCATGCAGAATTTTTAATTTTACATAAATTCAAATATCAACATGAAACAGCACTTTGGAGGAGGATGAAGGGTAGACATAGTGAGAAATAAAAGTTTCTTTTCATATTTTGGCAAAGCAGTATTTTCAAAAAACTCAAATCCTACCATGCAGTAAGAAATACACAATAGCTCGTCCATAAGTGCTGGGCTGACAAGCTCCACAAATTCAAACAAATTCTTACAGTTCTAAAGCAGGACTTTGCCAGACCAGACACTCCTAAATCAAAATTTTTGCAAGGGTAGAAAATGCTCTGGTTCCTTGTAGCCTGTACTGATGCTGTTTGAACTGTGCACAGCTGGGCACAACCTCTGCTCTTGAACTGCACTGGGCACCCTTGCAGCAGGGCTCTGCTATTCTGCTAAATGTGGTTTCAATAGCAGCAGTCAGCCACAATGGCAAACCAGATGGATCTGGATCTCCTCTGGGAGCAGGGATGCTCAGGGATGGTCTACATGAGGTGTGGGAAATCAGAAGAGAGCATGGGGACAGAAAGAAGCAGGGGGAGAGAAAGAAGCTGGGAAATTTTTTTCCAAGTTTGCTCTTCAGTGAGAGTGTGTAGGGGGAATGTGGGAACCTCAGTTCACCTGAAGACAGAAATTGAACCTGAACTATTGAAGTGAAGCCATTTTCCATTTCTATTTCTGCATGGAATTGGAAATCTTCTGTTACATCCTTCAATTGCTCTGCTTTTCTGCTATTCAGGAGTGTATTTCCCTTAACTAATGTTTTCTCTCATCAACTTCAGACAGAAAAGCTAAAGAGGGAGGTGGAGTGATGCCTCCCATCCCTTTCAGCTTCTCTTCTAGTTTAGGGTGAGCTGAAAGCACACCTGGCTTCTTGTTATTTTGAGACCATGCATGTTGTACATATTCTGGCTGAAGAAATTATTTTCTGTAGTGTGTTCCATGTATATCCCATTGCTCCTCTTCCACCTGCCATGGTCCTCTGGATTCTGCCATCTATCTTTCTGTTATTTCTATTTCTCTTTCTGTTTCTATTATTTCTATTTCTGTTTCTATTATTTCTATTTCTATTTTTGTTTCTACTAGTTCTAGTTCTAGTTCTAGTTCTAGTTCTAGTTCTAGTTCTTCTTTTTATACATAAAGTTTTGCCCATAGTTCAGAGGGCTATTGTTATCTTCAGCTGTAGAACTGCAGAGACATCAGTAGCAAACAGCAGCTTTGTCTCTCTGGAGCCAGGAGGGCTTGGGATGACCATAATTCTACAGTGCATCTATTAAAACATGTGACAGACTAAATGTGGGTTAATTATTTAATTTAAGGCCCAAGGGTTATTTCTCATATCTCTTTGACACATATCTTCCAAACTCTACCTGCTGCTGGTTTTTGCTCAGTATACAACTCTTGCTGAGGATGAAATGTCTAAGTCAATTATAGCTCTCTGCCACTGTGTGGAGTTGTTAAACTAACCTGTGATATATTGTGTGCTCCCAGCAAGATAATGTTGGCTGTGGTGTTGAAAATGGAAATGAAAAATATATTTATTTTAGGATGAGGGTCTTTAATGATTTCTTCTGAAATTCTTTATTTCTGAAACTATGTGATGAACAAATGAATGTGGCTTTCAGCTGAATCATGCCATGGGGATTGTCCAGAGACAGCCGCTCTCAGACCTTCACATACTTTACTTTAATAACACTGTATGGAGTTTTTTCCAGTGTTTAAGTGACTATACTGGTCTAAATGAATTCTTTGCTTTAAAAGTATTTAATTTGTATCTCATTCTCCTAGAAGACATGTGTCTTAAAAAGAGGCTTGAGTAATTTACTCAGGTTAGAAATGAGCAAATAAAAAATACCAATGCAGATACTACAAATTTACATAGGTTTCTCATACCTCTTTTTACTTTTTTATTCAAGCTTATGTCTCCATTAAATCAAGAAAGCAAATATAGGTGCGCTTATTCATGCTGTTCCTGACCACGTCAAGTTAAAAATTGGTTTTTGATTCTCTATGGGGACTTTGCTCCATGTCCATTCACTTTTCACTGCTGGAACTGAATGGACCGCAAAAAAAAAAAAAAACCAAAAAAAAAAACCACCAAAAACAAACAAACAAACAAACAAACAAAAACATGGCTGAGGTTGTTTGCAGAAGTGCATCCCATTGCCACCTCTCTCATTTTGGCAGAGATGAAAAGCTTTGAGAAAAACAGCAGTGCTTTCCTCACCACCCTCATTCGCAGCACACCCATACAGCATCTCTGAGGTAAATGACTGTGTTATAAATTGTTAATTTATGTTACATGAAAAAAATAAGCAAAGCAAAGAACGTGTCTGTGCAGTTTCTGCTGCCACTGAGGTGGGGAGATTGTCATGAGAGGGCTGAAGACAGCAGCAAAATGATAGAGACATCCCATCAGCCAAAGTTCATGCTTAGCTTCTCCTGCTCCCTATGGAGATTTCATTTCTTTCATTTTTTTGCATGAAATTTTCATATAAAATTGCCACTTTATTATATTCGGCTTACAAAATATATTTTCCTTAACTTTAATTGGCTTAAAATATTAAAAAGGTTTTAAACTACTAATAATTCAAAGAGAAACAAAAGAACAGAAGATAAAGAAAAAAAGCTTATATTGTCAAAAGCAGTCCTATAACTTTTGAACAGAAGGAGAAAATATTTCTGCCTGGTTTGGCATTATAGAGGATATTTATTTCCTTTTAAACTGAGAAACAGATGGAATGAATACCTTCTGAAATACATTGAAATTTCTCACTATTTTTAACGGGCTACTTTTAAATGGGTTAATTTTATTCTGTATAAGGTTGCACAGAGAGCTGAATTTAAAACTTGGAGGCAGTGTGGATATATATGCAGTCCAAACCCAGGCCTTAAAGACTCAAAATATCCTTGTACCCGACCAGGCACCTCTGAGCTGCATCGTCCTGCCTGGCAGGGTGGGTGCTGCAGTCATGAGGGTGCTTCTTGGAAGCTGCTGAGTGGCACACAAAGGATCTCGCTTGTGGAGAAAAAGACAGTGATTATTTTCTGTTCAGCAGAAAAAAACCCCTTCTCATTTGCCAATAAAAACCAAGGCTCTTATGCTGAATAGCATTTTAATTTCTCATTAGAGGTAGACTTACACTTTCAGAGCCTCAGTCACCAAGGGATTGAGAAGATTAGCTTTAGCTGCTTGTGTACTGTTGTTGATTCAGGGGCTGTTCCTCCAACCCTCCCTCACAGGCCTCCACAGTGACAGTGCCATTTTATGTCACCTGACAGCCTCTAAAAACCTGGCTTGCAGGTGCCGGAGATAGAATGGGACAGTCGGTGTAGGGAGCTTGAAAGCAGAGGCTTATTCATCCCTGGGCTGGTTGGAGAGCTCTGGGGGGACTGTGTCTATATATGGGACTAACTGATGCATCATGCAGTCAATTTTCTACACTTCCTTTTTTCTTGTGAGGCTTTTGTTGTGGACCAGTGTCAGAAGTCAGAAGCTGGGGTAGTGGTCCTTGGTAGCAGAACCTCTGAAGGAAGAACAGCACCCCAATCTCTTTACAGCCTGAGACTTCTCAAAAAGCTTCCAGTGGTTCCAAGGGTGAAGGAAGCATCAGCTCCAGCCCCAGCACCAGAAGAGGTGCAGGACACCTTGCCAGGTCATCAGGCACAAGCCACATCTCTCTTGCTCTGTCTTGGAATGGAGACCTGAATGCAGCTACATGCTAGACTGAGGGCTTTGGCTGTGCCACTCCTTCACAGGAGGCATTCCCTTTGCCCAGGTGTACCATTTTGTCTTCACTGGGCATGATGGCGTTTTCAGGCATTTGAGAGATGTTTTTTCATGCCAGAGGTGTGCAAGGAGCTGGTATATCTGGTACACTAAGGCTTTACAGCCTGAGGGAGTTTGCATCTTTCATGTGATTTCAGCATCATCGACAAACTTTTGAAAACTAGATCCTTTAAGGTAGATCTGCAACTCACTGGCTCTTGTGGAGTGGAAATGTTTGCTTTGTGGTGCCTAATTTAGGAGCTCTCTGAAATAAGATAGCTGTGTGTGCTCATCAATGCATCTCCAGCATCCCAATCCATGGACATCATTCCAGTTAAGATGTGCTGGTTTTGTGTAGGGTACAGTTAGTTTTCTTCACAGCAGCTGGTCTGGGGCTCTGCTGTGGATGTGGGCTGGATACAGTGTTGATAGTGCAGGGATGTTTTAGCCATGGCTCAGCAGGGCCTCCAAAATTCAAGGCCTTTGCTGCTTTTCATCTCACACCACCTTGAGTGGGCTAGGAGGGCACAGGGAACTGGGAGGGGACACAGTCAGGACAGCTGAACCCAGCTGATCCAAGGAAAATCCCAGATCATATGGCAACATGCTCAGCATGTAAAGTGGGAGAAGAAGAAAAAGGGAGATGTTAGGAGTGCTGGCATTTTTTTCTCCCAGGTAATTTTTACATGTGGTGGAGCCCTACTTCCCTGAGGATGCCTGAACAAGTGCCTGGCCACAAGAAGGTGAGAATGAATTCTGTGTTTTGCTTTGCTTGCATGTGTGGCTTTTGCTTTATCTACTAAACTGTCTTTATCTCAACTCATGAATTTTCCCTTTTACCCTTCCAGTTTTCTCTTTTACCCTTCCAGTTCTCTCCTCCATGACAGTGCAGGGAGCCAGTGAGTTTGGCTCTGTGGGGCTGAGTTGCCAGCTGGGATTAAGCCACAATGTAATGGTTGAAATGCCTTTCTCTTGTCTGGTGTACTTTTCATTTCAGCACGCTGGAGACTAAGAGCTGATATTGGTGATGGTGAGAAGACAGACGACCCTCTACATTTAGAGGATTAATGGGAAGTTGGCTAGCTGGTGAGGAAAAGTGAATGCACTCCCATTTGCAGCACAAAACCAGCCTTCCATTCCTTTTATCATTTAGGTATCTATTCCTCAGATCTGTCAAGAACTGGTCTATTGTGTGAAAGACACATGCAGTAGACATTCAGTGTTTGTGAATTGTTCATACAACTGTACTTGAAAACCCACTTCTGCTTAAAATCGTGAGCATTGATGATGCCATCACAAAAAGGGTGGGACAGATCAAAACCAGACTTCTGCTGTTATTCAGAAGTGACTTCAGCAGAGGAAATCTAGCTTGTTGACAAATAAAATAAAATAGAAAAATAAAATAAAATAAAATAAAATAAAATAAAATAAAATAAAATAAAATAAAATAAAATAAAATAAAATAAAATACTGGTTGTTTTTCAGCTGAGAAAACCATTCTCTGAAAGAAATAGTATTACATGGGGTTTTTTTTGTGAACAAGTTCTTTCTTATCTTCAATCCTTCGAGTTTTACAATAGACTGCAGTTTTTGTTTGCACCATGTCTGTGTACATGAATTATATAACTAACACATCAATCCTTCGTGTTCACTTAAAGAAGTCATGTACTGTGAAAACCTGCCTCCCTTTCTGTTCTAGAAAAGGCATAAAATTTTCTCATTTAAGCAGTGCAGAAATGAAGAATGTATGACATTTTGCACCAAAAAAAGATGGGCAATTTTCCCCAGGATGACTGATATGCTCATGAGCTGCAAAACCCCACAGACTCTTGCTGGTGTCTGCACAGGCTGGCTGTGCTGTGGGTCACAGGAGCACAACAGCTAGAGGGGAAACACAGCCATTACACAAACTCATACAGCATCTGCTAATTACACAACCAGCCCTAGAAGAAAATGAGCACCAGAGGAGTGATTATACAGCTGGGGATCGATCTTAAATATGCATACAAGAAATGTTAGGGAAAGGATTAAGAATGTTTATTTTAGGTTACCAGTAAAAAATCCAGTCTATATGGAAAAGGGAGGATTGCAGTTGACTGCAGCCAGCAGGACAACTGCACAGCCCTTCCAAAATGCCAAATTCTAGCAGAGAGCACACCGAGACTATACTGCAGAGGTGTCAGGAGCTCTTCCATGTGAGCAGAAGGAACCCATTAGGGATGAAACTTTTCTGCCTTGGATCCCTCCTTCACCCAACACCCTTCATCAATGCAGCCTCCATTTTAACCTCAGTTTGGTGATTTTCTGGTGCATAATGACCACAATTAGAATTTTTAATTAAGACAATTATAATTGGTTTTGCAATTCTCCAACAACTGCACGGAATTTAAAAGATATTTTAAGACCAAAGTGATTATTGTAACACTCTGTCTTATCCTAGCTTGTTAGAACTGCAATCAAATAACTTGTCACCAAAAAACTAGTTTGGAGATATTCCTTTATAGCTCTTGTGAGTGAAAAAGTAACAATACAGGCAACAATAGAAGAAACAAAGCTGTCATTCCTTTTAAGCAGAACTGTAATATAAGATGTCATACCTTCAAAAGCAGACCTATAACTTCAGTAATTTTACCCATGCAGCAGCAGGAGCACCCTCAGTTTTGAAGGGATAAGGACGATAAGCAGGATATATAATCTGACAGGGTTCATAGATTTTGGTAGCCTTATTTTTAATTTCATTTAAGGAAAAAGCATTACTGATTTTTTAAGCTGTTTTCTTATTAAAACATTAAAGTAATTTCTCCACTTACTCCTTCCATGTGAATGGAAGCAAGAAGTTAGTCACCATATTCACTCATGTTGACCACTATTCACAAATGCATTGAAAAACAGCCTTTCCTAGTCAGTATAGGTCTGGATATATTCCAGTCAGTCAACCAGATAACCCAGCATTTAAATGCATTTTGGTTTGGCTTGTTTTGTTAAAAAAAAAACAAACAACCAAAACTAGACTTACTGAACAATGTTGTATTTTCAGAGTGTTTTTAAAAATCAAAATGTCAATCTGATAATTTTAACTGCCTAATAATGCAATTATAACTCCTAAATGAAGCTTAGTTATCTCTGGTTTTTCTTTTGTGTTTCGGCATTCCCTCTGAGCAATAGTTTGCTAAGACTGCTTATTTCAATATTGAGGTCACCACACTAGTTTTAGTCAATTTGTGCACTTCAACAGAAGTTATGCTGTAACACAAAAGCTGTCTGTGAACTCATTTTCTCTCCATAGTTTAGAAATAGTGTGAACTGATAATTTTTACTTATTACATTGTTTCCTCTATCTTGTCTCTGTTTACACAGTGGTGCTGCTTGTGTAAATGCAGATAATCCAATACCTTGAAATGGCTGGAAAAGAACTAAAAACCCAGTTATTTCAGCTTCAGGGCAAAACCCTTGGCAACAGTATCTTCGAGTAATTTAGCTTAACATCAAAAAATTCAGCTACACTGAAGCTGCTGCATACCTGGTAATGCATTAGTATGTGCATGATGTAATCATATATTTCTCCAGCAAGTCGGTTTTCTGGTCTCCAGGGAATAATAACAAACTGAATTCCCAGTAAGGGCACCAGGATTAAAGTAGCTCTGACAGCTTTCATATACATGTTGGACTCAGCACGGTGGGTATCTCTCAGTTTTGTCACCAAAACTCGGACAATGTTCAGCAAAAAGAAAAAATTGACCTGCAAAAACAAAGCTATTGTAGGTGAAAGCATTCAAACTGAACAGACATTCAAAATAAAAATACCGAGCACATAAATGGCAATAAACTGCATCTTTCTAGCTTTATTGTATCTTATAATGGGCAGTTCCCCAGCAGTCAGGTCTTGGAAAATATCTTGAATATTTTCAGAAAAGATCTATTAAGCAGCTCTACATGCTTTGGAGCCTGCATGGATGCTTCAAGCAGGCAGGGGTCAGTTCTAGAATGCACTGGATGTTTTGACACTGATGTGGGCAAATTCAGGGTTTCCAGGGAACACTAAATATTATTTTTATATTGGAAGTTTAAATGGGGTGGACAAGTTGTCCCCTAGAAATAACCATATCTCTGTCCTGAGTCTGACAGTTGCCAAGCTATCTTGCTAGTTGGGATAAACTCCAGCATGTCCCTGGACACATGGGACCTATGGGAGCACACAATTTCCCTAAGGAATATGCTCCATGGACTAATGCTTCAGGCTTGTCTGTGAGCAGGGGTGTAAGGCTGTTTTTGAGGAAAACCTTGGGCATCTCTTGCCTCCACCAGACTGCAGGGACCCCATGGTACTCTACCCACAGGGAACAGGCAACTGTTGCTGTCTCAGGGCAGAAAATTTTGTCCCTGATCCTTATGATCAGTGATATCAAGTAGTTCAGCATCTCCTCTCTTCAGTTATTTATGGAGATCTGATTTCAGCAGAGAGTAACCTGCCCTTGACCCTGGCTTCGCAGAGAGCTCCTTGTGGGATGTGCTGAGAGCCTGCAGGAAGAGGGAGGGCAGACCCAGGCTGGTAATGAGTTCAGTGATTACCCTGTGGACATCCCTGGATCACAGACCCCTTGGTCTCCAGTGTACCCACATCACTCTTTTCCACTCTGCTACAGTAAAATCAGGCACTGACTCTTTGGGACTTTAATAGACTTTCTTTTTCCTGCTAATTTTTTGAAATAAGGATGTAAGTGTATAAATTCCATAGATATTTCAAGAGTTCAAATCACATGTATATGTATACACCAGAAATTTCAGTTGAATTTTTTCAGAACAGTGAATCAGCAAGCTCTGCTAAAATATTTCATCACTTCTAAACTACACCGCGAGACCTTTCAACTGTTTTACATTTGTGCTCTACTAGAAAAGAGGAATAATAAATTACTTCTGAGGTCCCAGTCAACATTAAATCTAAACCTTATTCTCCATCCTATTCTGACTTCACTCACTCTGCTTAACCTTCACTTTTAGATTTTCTGAAAGTAACTGTAAAAAGTCAAAGAAAGGCTTTACAAAGTTAAAAACCCTCAGCTCTTCTGAATCAGTCTGCCACTATGGGATTTTTTGTAGCAAATCAAACAGGACATACTGTAGACATTGACATCTTCACAAGAAAAACAAGACTGGAAATGACATAAGCACAATATAGAAATAATAATATCTTATTTTGAAAATAGCTAGATTGCTCTTTTTCCATAATAGCTGCTTATTTTTTCTTTGTGGGCAAGATATAAAGACTGGGATCACAATGACAAAACATAAAGGTTAAATGGATTATCTCAGATGGTAATTGACTTTACAATAGCAGATACAGTCAAGATTGAGCCAATAAACCCACAATAAATGTGATTCTATGGGACCAATAGACTGCCTATAAGGCAGGGAAGGATGGGCTATTTCATATAGCTGATGTTAAAGACTGCTTCTCCAGAAAGGGTAGAAATACTTTTTGTTTTTTCAGCTATTATATGGAAAGTTGTTTATTCAAAGTTTTCCAAGTACTTGCTGCACTATTGTTCGATCTCTGAGGCAATTACTGCAGGTTCGTCCATGCAGGTGTTTGCAAGTAAGAGCAGATAAAAAGATGAAAGTGTATCTTGGGTGACACAATGACATGAGCTTGGGCTGGGTTGGGCAAAACCTGTTCTGCACCTGTCAGGAAGGTCAGGGTTACCATGCCCAACTGGCACACCAGATGCTGTACATATGCACATTGCCAAGCTGCACTTGGGATCTTGTCTTCCTACTCAAACAGCCCAGTTTGAGCTCTTACCCTGGACTCTTTTAGCTCCCTACCTTTGGAACATACCAGCTCAGTGACCAGAAGAATCCATGCTGAGCACCAGCTCACCCCAGCTAAGGCACAGTTAAATGATTGATGTCACATAAATGCAGTGTATTCCTCTTGAGTCCCACAGGAAAAAAGTGTTGTGAGCCTGTCCTTTGTAACACTGAGCAGGGAAAACCTCTAGTTACCCCTGGGTTTTGACCAAAATACTTATAGTACAGAAGCTTCTATTTTGTTTGGCCTAGCAGCATTTCTAAAATACTTATTATACAGTCGATAGCAAACAATATTCTTACCAATAGAGCTGCCATTACAGGTCCATGAACAATATAAAGCAAGTGTGTGTCAACACTCATCCAGCAGCTGGAGGAGAAATACAGCATTAATGTTTGTTATTAACTTGAATAAAATTTGCTGCATAGTTAAATAATGCTAAATTCCTTCAAAAACAGATGTGCTACTCACTTGTCATTGAAGTATCTGGCTCTTGCAACTGCATGAATGGATGCTGGCACTAAAGGAAACCCTGAAATGATTAAAGTTATAGATCAGTCTTGGTATTTGTTTAGCTTGAATTTCATGTGTGTCACACACTAATAAGTCTGTTGCTCACAAAACAAATGGATGTGAAATCACATCCCTCAGGAAAGAACTTATTCCATCACCCCCACATCCTGGCAACACCTCAATGATGAGATGCAAATGGGATTAACATTAAAGGCAGGCCAAAAAAGAGAAGCAAAACCCACAGACCATGCTTTCCTGGGGTGTCTCAAAGCTGCTGCCAGGCTCCCCTGCACTGCTGTGGCTTTTGCAGGGAAGGGTGTGAGCAGGGAGTGTGGGAAGGATGTAGGGATCATTCTGTTCTCAGAGGAGTCTTCCCTCAGGAAACCAGGGACACTTGTTAAAGGCATGTAAATAACTGTTGAGCAAGAGAGACGCACGTTGACTTGCATGCCAGATTATGGAGCAATAAGAAACAGAGTGAAGAGTTTCTCTTTTGGAGCCAGTGGCACGAGAAAGTGTTTGGAGCCAGGAGGTTTTTGGGGGATGGGAACTTGTGATATCATCTGTAGGTTCTCAGCACCTGTGCAGCCAAGCCCACTCCATGCAGCTTTATCTCAACAGGGAGAAGAGCTGTGACTACCATGAATCCACATATCCTGACTTATTTGTGACACCTCAGAGGAGGCTTTGATGGAGAGCTGATGGGAGCAAATTTGCACTGGGCTTGGCAACATGCCATGCTTATCAAAACAGAAAGCTCAGGTTCTTATTTCCAGCGTGACACTGAGAGTGACAGTCTGGTCCACTCCTTTTCATTTCCCTTCAGCTTGCTTAAATGTCATATCCCTTCCCAATAGGCTAGAAGCCTGGAACTGGCGAGCCTGCACCATGGTGCTGAGGCCAGTCTGTGCAGCCTTTCACATACAGACAGCTGGACATGATCTGCTGCCTTGTCTGTCCTGTGCAGAGAGCTTGGCACACACCTTTGGTGCTACTGCTGTTTGTTCTCTATGAACCACTGACCTTTCTACTGAGCTTTGGATATTCTACAATTATAAATTAAAATGTGTGAAAATATCCTATTGATACCATGATTAATCATGGAGGGATTAAAAGAACATAGATCCTGGTTTTTTCGCATGTTAGTGGTTTCATAAAAATATTTAGAAGAGATGGACAATCCTTAGCCATGCTGTGGGGAGTGAAAACAAGGTCCAAAGATAGATAAATAGGACGCTCGTATGTTTCCAGACATCTTTAAGCAATAGTTATTTACGGCCAAAAAAAAAAAAAGTGTTCTCATTGCAATTTACCCTGGGAGGACATTGCAGCTGTGGGAGAACAAACTGGATTGCTTTCTTTTTATATGTTTTTAGAAAGTGATTCCCAGGCCTCTGGCTGCAGAGTTACCTTTTTGGGTGATGATGCACAGTGAAACAACAAAAAGCTCAGAATAAAAAGAAAGGAGCTTATGACCTCAGGGTGAGCTCATGGGATGACAGCCCGAGAAAATAGTTTTGATTGGGAAATGGAGCAAGCCTGGGCCAGTTTTGTTTGAAGATTGAAATGAGATTTTTAAGGGGCCTTTCTCATAGCAAAACTTCAGCTGAAAACTGTGGCCTGGAGTATTGCAAGTAGAACATGCCATATGATGTAAAAAGAGCTTTTTTCTTCTGCTAAATGCATTAGCCTGGGATATTTGGCTCAACAAACTCAAAAGCAAATATCACGAATGCTGTGGAAAGCCTTCATTAGCTAGTTACAGGCTAAGAAGCCCATGACCCTCTGAAGCTCAGATTTCCAGCTGCAGAAGGGATGGGCTGTTCTAGGGCGAAGTGTTGCTCTTGTAAAGGGCCAAAAAGCAGAGAGCAGCAGAGAAGTGGAGCATCAAAGACTGTGGGGTTGTGGTTACTTGTATGAGTCCCAGCTGCACTTGGTGAGCAGTGAATAATGCAGAGAAGGTCCCCAGCCATCTCAGGGACAGGTAGGACACATCCCTCTAGGTCATGCCAGGTCCTTTACAGCACAAACTGGCAATTAGGTCAGTATTCCCAGCGCCATTTGGAAGGCACTGAAGTTTCAGAACTATTTCATTCCAAATAAATTATCCCCTTTTCACTTTCATGTGGGTGAAGCTGCCTGAGTGAGCTGTACTGTTACACACAGTTGATACTGTTTCCTTGTCCTGCCTAATGGTGAGTTCCTGACCCAGAGAAACAATAACAAATGAGAAATGACATCTGCAGCAGTGGTTCCCAGAGAAGGGGCCAGCTGATGGCATCAGCCTTGAAATACATCTGCCCATGCTAGATTCCATTCAATCACCTCAAACCTTTTGTAGAAGTTTTTGTATTTGCTCAGATTTTATTTTTCTTATAAAGCTATTTTACAAATGTCATTAGTGGTTTTTCCAAATAAAGTAGGCCAGATCTTCTTGCATAGAGATTAGCAAGAACAATGAATAATGAGTAACTTTGTTTTGGACGTTTGCCTTGATCTCTTGAATTGTAATTCAGAGCACAGCCTGCTCTGGTTCCTCTGTATTGACCTTTGGAGAAACGTGTCTCTGTCCATTGATTAACATAGATGGATGTTTAAAGTTAGACTGTGTTACTACTCCTTCTGGAATCAGTGGAATTACAATGATTCATGCAAACTTAAGGGGTTACTAGATTGTCGTAATCAGATCATTTTGCTATTAATAATATTTCTATTTAAGTTAGGAGGTGCTAATCATTACTTCTTTCTTTCTTTTTCTTTTTTTTTTTTTTTGGAAGTATAAATCTAGTTTCATAAAAATGGCTGCAGACACCATTGACAAGAGTTATGTCCATTTTTTATAACTGTTTCCTTCTCAAGATATCAGCACCCTATTACCACTGCCACTACCCTCTTTATTTTTTGGGCAGCTCTGCAGACACTGATATGTGTCTTATCAGGTAAGAATTCCCCACTGTACTGCTGGTGCCATTCTCAGCACTACTACAGCTGGCTCATTAGCTTTCATTGCAGGCTGGATGTCACAGGTGCATTAAATTGCACTGCCTAAATTGAATGGCACCAGAAAAAAATTATGTCTATGACCATATTGCTCTTCCACAATTGGATGTGGAGTGACACTATTTTGGGAAGCCTTGTTCTGTGAGATATGAAAAAGCTTTGTCTGGAAGCAAATGTTTAAAATGACTCGTCACATTGGGTTGCTGTTTCACATCCCTATGAGACTTTTTATATTGAAATATTCTGAGCTATGAGATTTTTCTGATAGCACAGCTGCTTGCTCTAAGAGGACTCAGCTATTTGGATTGGCATGGTCCAGAAACTCTAAGTTGATTTAGGGCTCTTCAGGAAGGTTGTCTTCATTTAAGAGATTATAATGTTTCACATACTTATAATTCCAAAAGCATTACAAGTGCCTCTCTTCTTAGAAAAGATGCCATTCTCATAAGAAAAAAGAGTGCATGCTGGTGTTCTCATTAAGGAAAACCCAACAAACAAACAAAAACCATCAAAGACAAATTATTATTTGCCTGGAGACTGCTCTCTGACACTACAAAGTATATGAACTAGAAAATCATGTTACTTTTCTTGTTATCTAATGTAGGTATCCAGCGAGCACTAAGCCTCATATCGAAAGGGGACAGTAAATGGTCAGATTTTAAAATGAAAATCCAGGTAGGGGATAACTTTGCTGTTACTGCCCATTTAGGATCAAATATCAGATGCCTAACTTGTGTCTGAAGATAGTGTTTTAAATTTCTTCAGAACATATACAACTGGGTAATTTTCCTTTGACCTAGTTATCTAATTATCCACTTATCTAATCTAAAAATATCTCATTTTTATTGGTTTAAGCAATAGGGCTATTTTTCTATTTTCCTGCTGTAAATGAAATAATCTTGAAAAAGTACAACTCCACCAAAGAGGATGGCAAATATAGAATAAATTATGTCTACTTCAGACAGTGCAGTGTGTGTGCAGTGAGACAATGGGTAAAAGTCCATTATTTGCTGCTTTACTGCAGCAATGGTTTCAAGAGAGGGGAGCTGCCTTACCAGAAATTGGAATGAGGCCAGAGATTCATGGTTGCCAAATTGGAAAAAAGCTTTTGATATTGATTTTCTGTCAACGCTGATGCAGAATGGATTTAAAATAGCGATTTAAATGTAAAAGATTCATTGTAATATACTGATTACATTTATATGATCTTTTATGGGACCAGGTAGTCCAAAGGAAAACTATCTGCTGCTACCCATTAAAAAGGCAAGGGGTCCCTTAGGAAAAGATGAAGAACCAGACCTAGTCATCGTTCCTTGAGCAGTATGCATGTGACCACATGCTGTTGGGCAAAACCAGTCCTGACAGCAAAGCCATTACCTACTTAGTAGGTAAAATCAAATTAAATTTTCCCTTAAAACAACATATGCCAAAATGTATTTGATACTGGATTCACTTCCTGAGAAATTCTGCTTCCTCTTTGTATGCCGTGTTTGCTTCACTTTGTGAGACACAGATACTGATCTTTCCTCTTGATTCCATGAAAATGATACTTTATAGGTACTGTCACACATTCATGTTTTTGTATATATGTGACAAAAATAAACATCTTTTTTTTCAGAAAAGATGTATTCTTGAATAGAAATCTACTTTTTCCAATAGCTTTTCTTAACAGAGCATAAGCACTTTTTTCTGCAAATCCCAACATGCAGCAAATAAAAAATACTTTTTTGTGCTGTTTTTTGTAAGTTTCTAAGCCCATGTAACTCTATGCACTAAAATTAAAGGTCCAAGAACTCAGTCTTAAGCTATGACCTAACGATATTTACTAGATCATAACTGATACATGGGTGCTAGAAGAATTCAAAAATCTGGATGTGCTGACCGTCCTGCTACAAATGGTAGCATACATACCCCAGCCCAAGAGGTAATACCAGTGCAAACGCTGCTCTTCAGCAAACACTGCCACCACGATCAGTGTGTGGAGATAAATGCCTTCACAGAGCATCCAGAAGTAGTTGCAGCCCAGCATGTACTGATGAAAGAATTGCAGCACTTTGCAGCTTACCTGTTAGATAAATGAGAGAAAGTCACACGCTCGACCAGCATTTTGCATTTAAGTAGGCAAAGACACATGTTACTGCTAGGCTATAAGAAAGCAAAGGGTAACAAAAATTCCCAGCTCTTTCTGGTTTGGGGTTTTTTTTCCAGCACCTATCAGTGAGAAGGATTTCAAACTTTAATAAATGAGATGAATTAAAGGAAATAAATTAAATTAAATGAATTAAATTAAATTAAATTAGCCTGGAGAAAAGGAGGCTTGGGGTGACCTTATCACTCTCTACAACTCCCTGAAAGTTGGTTGTGGTCAGTTGGGGTTGGCCTCTTTCTCCAGGCAGCAACTGACAGAATGAGAGGACACAGTCTCAAGTTGCATCAAGGGAAACATAGGTTGGATATTAGGAAAAAGTTTTTTACAGAAAGAGTGATAAAGTGGAATGGTCTGCTCAGGGAGGTGGTGGAGTCACCATGCCTGCATGTGTTTAAAAGAAGACTGGATGTGACACTCAGTGCCATGGTTTAGTTGAGGTGTTAGGGCATGGGTTGGACTTGATGATCTTCCAACTAAGTGATTCTGTGATTCTGTAAATTAAATTAAAATAAAGTCCTCACAAAGTAGAAGAGAATTATGATAACAGCACTCCAAAAAAATACCAAAAAATAAAGTATTTCCTTAAAAACTCAGTAATCTAGTGGGTTTTTTTTAGAACTGAAACAACTTGTTCTAGAGGTCAAAGGAGAGGTGTGAAAAAGACTTACATTGAGCTCCAATTTCGATGACTTCCTTTTGATCAAGCTTTGCTAAGGTTTTCAGGGCTCTCTTCTAAGCCAAAGTCATTTACTCTTTAAACAGCCCCCAGCTCTGAACAAATTGTTTTGGAAAGTGCAAGCTTTTGTGGCAGCAGATTCTTTTTGTAGGGTACCAGGGATACTGTCTTTGCCACTTTGCGAGGCATCAGCTTTGCTCTATTTTGATGAAATAACAAATTGACATATGGAGCTAAATGGAGCTGGTGAAGTGGTTCCCATGTGTGGTTCAGACAAGGCCTGCAGACAGAGACCTTGAGCAGGGATTGTGGCTGCACATTTCTGGGAAGCAGGGGGCAGACGGTGTAAGGAACCATGTTGTGTCCACTGCTGGAGTGCCAGCTGGTGGGAATGATGCTGCTCCTCTTCTGAATGGGTCTCATGCCCATTTGCTTTCTTAGGGACAGCAGTGGGCTTCCTTGTCACCACAACCCAGGAGGGCCAGGAGGAGTGGCAGGTATTGCTGTGCTGACAGAGACCCACTGCTTCTGGGGAGCACCACATGCTACCTGGAAATCTGAGGTCATAGCAGTGATAGCAAAGTAACAGTAACATCTGTGGCCACAGGAGAATAACTATTTGCCTTAACTTCTGCAGATGTTTTCCAAACTGACTACCTGGGCTGTACAGGATGTCATCAGGATTCACTTGCCTCTTTCAAGAGACACTTTTGCAGTTCAGCAGATAGGGGACTGCATGTTTTCCATTTGTCTGGACTGCCCCTCTGGATCAGAAAATCTTCTCAATCATCCAGTCCACCACCTTCTGTTCCCAATTCCCATTGCCCAAACCTGTGTATCTAGTTCTGTTTCAATATTTGAAGTGCAGGTTGGTGTTCATGAAAATATAGGTTTATTGATAGGTTAGGATATAGGATTCTGACAAGGTTAGTGAGATGAACTGTTTTTCATTTTCTAGCAGTTCATTTTATTTTCTAGCAATGCTTTTCTTCTCACCATGCAGGACAGAAGCAGACTGTAACATCTTTTTTTTTTCACACTGTGGCTGAACAGTTCTTAAAAGTGTGTCCAAAAAGGGTTGTATACTGAGCCCAACCCAATCGAGCCAACCACCACTACCACCACCACCACCAAAACAAATAATAAGTGAAGATGTATTTACTCCTTTTTTCTGTGGGCAAAAGTGTTCATTAAGGCTCTTATATCATTCCTGGACTGTTTTTCACAGGTCTGGGTGAATATGTTTATTGCCTTGTTTCCTAGCCCACACTCAATGCAGACTCCTAGCTGGTGGCTTTCCTTTTTCCCTTCTCCCCTTATTGACCACCCATCCCTACAAGGGCTGCCTTGCCTGACAGGCACTCCCCTCAGTCTGCACACAGATTCAGGTGCCCTTCCTGGCATCAGCCAGACACCCTGGCCTCTAAAACATAAGCAAACTTCCTGAGCCATCACAGCAGTTTTCTGTGTCTGAGGTTTGGGCTGGGTCAGCTCTGTATCCCCTTGTGGATGTCTCCAAGGAGGAACTGCAGGTCGGAGGGGCCACCTGAGAGCTCAAGGCATCGTTTTCCTCATGGCTCTGAGTGGGAATATTCAGGGTGCCTGCATCTTGCACATGGGCTGCTCCAGCTCTTCCCAGGGCCAAATTGTCCCAGTATTCCATCCAGCACCTGGGTTCTAGGGACAACTAGAGGAGGAGCTGAGCACAGATGGGGAGTTCTGCAACAAAATCCGTGGTACTTCTCAAGAGTGTCATTTTGATTTAATTCTTTCCCTGTTTCATACTGCCCAACTGAAAGGAGGGTGACTATGGAAGATCCTTGCTCCTCTTTGCCCCTTCTCTGTATGCACTGCTCACCAGCCCTCTGAGCAGTGGTTGGCTGAACACACCTTCCGCTAGAACCAAGCCAGTCTTTGCTGGAACTTGTATCTGTAGCTCAAACAAATGCAAACATAGAAAAAACATTCCCTGACAGATGTAGAGCTAAGCACCATTTGCTTCATTTCCCAACATTTCTTTCTTTTGTGTACCCTCCATCTGAACTATGACTTGTGGCTTCAAAAATGAAATATTTTACTTATCCTTTAGATCAATGCACATGCGGACAACAAATGACTCTTGAGGAACTTAATAACTTCTAATGTAACAAGTTAGAGAAGTAAGAAAACTCTTGTCAAAGAATAAAGGATTATTATGACTAATACTTTCACACACATCACATTAATTTGAGAATTTATGTGAACAAGTTATTATAAGGAGTTTAAAAACAACAATGCACTAAGATGTTATATTCATTATTCAGAGGGAAACAAGAATCAGTCTGCTTTGGATGAGGTAACTAATGCAGTGTGTTTCAGCTATGGCTAAGTGATGCAATGGAAATATTTTCTGACAGTAAAGAAACTGCTTTTCTTTGGTCAGAGCAAGTAAAAGAGATTTTTCAGTAAAAGAGAACCTTTTACTGATAAGAATTGGATTGATAAAAACAAAACACAACAAACGCAACCAACACCTTGGAGTACATTAATCTTAACTGAGAAAATAGCAAAAATAGTAACTTTTATATGGTGTTTATTTTTACAGAAACAAGTAAAATAAAACTGCAAGATGATACAGAAGCAAGTTTTCCACCTGTGCAATGCTTGATAATGGATTGTTTTCTTTATTATAATTTATAATTTTTACTATATTATATATATATATATATATATATTTAATATATATTTGTAATTTATAAAGACTGATATTTTTACTATAAGGGTGGTGAGGCACTCGAACAGGGTGCCCAGAGGGGTTGTAGACTCCCTATTTGTGCAAGTGTTCAAGACCATGTTGAGTGGGCCTCTAAGGAACCTGGTCTAAGGGAAGGTGTCTCTGCTCACAGCAGGGCTGTTGGAATTGGATGATCTTTAAAGTCCCTTCCAACCAAACCATTCCAAGATCTAGGATTTTATGACTGTTAACTTTGAGAAAAAAACATATTCAGGAAGTTTATCTTCTGCTGAAGACAAAAGTTTTGTTGTAAGTTCTTTGAGGCAGAGGCTCTGTCCTTGCTGTGTCTTGTACAATATGCAGCACAGTGAAATCCAGGAAAGGATTATTGCAGCAACTTCACACTCCCAAGGGGAGTTAAAAGTCATGAGCTTTTCAGTCTGCGACCAGGTGTGCATGTGACTGAAGCTAGTGGGTTTTAATTCATGAGCAGCACAGGCTAAGAGGAAATAGCAGGTCCTTTCTAGTGCAGCTCCATAGCTGCTGCTCAGGTTGGTCTCCTGAACAAAAGAATAACAAATATTCCACTTTTTGACAGCCTGGAAACAGACAGCACTGTCCTGCACTGTCCTGTTGATGGCTACAGCAAGGGTAAATGTGAAAAACTTATCAGGAAAAAATTACCAGCCCTCAAAGTCAGCCTTAAAAAAGCAGCTCCTTCTGTGCTTCTGGAAGGATGGCCAAGAATGAACCTCTTTTGGCAGAATGCAGTGTGGAAAGAAGCTCAGTCTGCGAGCAAGGAGGCTGCCTCTGGCCACGTGTTTGCATTGCATTGATGGGCACAGAAACTGAGAAAAGTTCTCTACAGATCTGCAGGACAGCATCCAAGAAAAAAAGTGTCCATTATTGCTGATTTTCCTTCCTCATAAAAGCAAACTCCAATGACTGCAATGGTTGTGGCCTAATTACTCAGGGGCAAAAGGGGTCAATAGGAATAGAGTCAGTCATATTCCTCTTGCTTGCAAATCTTGCAGAGAGTTACGGAAATCTTCTAAACACCACAGCTGCAGTATGCAACAAAAGCACTTCAAAAGGATTCTGGAATATTTTCCAGAAGAGAAATAAAACAATTTACTCTCCTTTTACAAGAAAGAGATAGAAACAGTGTCTATGATGTTTTGCAGGGCACACTGGCATGTTATAAACATTTTTAATGTTCCAGTCCTGCCAAAGGAGTCCCAGAGGTCCATCTGCCTATGAAGGACCCTGCAATTGCACAATAATCTAATTGGCATAATGCTCTCCTCAGCTAATCCAGCAGCCTCTCATCACATGTGCTTGTCATTTCTCTGTTAAGGCTCTCCTTGGTTATTGGTTAATAGCTTATGGACAGAAAACTGCACCATTAACTGCACCACTTACGCGCACCGGGGCTAGTCTTGAACTCTTGAACTGCATAAACGCCAGAACTGCACTTTCAATGATAATAACAAAATTTAATATGAAATAACCCTGCTAATTGTTTGAGGAAGGTTTGTCCTAGTAATTCAGTTAGAGCAAGAGGATTGACTCTGTTTTGGCACAGTAAAGTCACACAGATTCCTGTGTGTGCCCATTCTTGCAGTGCTCTCCTGGGTAAAGGAGCTCAGGGTGGCAGGCTGGGAGGTCTGTGTTACATCAGTCCTTATCAACTCCAGAGAGCCAGCCCTATGGAAAGCAAGTATGGGAAAGCCCCTCAGCATGCATAATGAAAAATTTCTTCTCCAAAGTTCACTATCCATTGAAATGCCTCCCACCAACAATTAAAATGAATTGCTGAGAAGAGGCCAGCCAGGGTTATCAATTTTAAACCAAGCCAGCTATATGAGCCATCACTACAGCTGTACACTTTCTTTAAAGGGAAATAATATTTGACCTTACTATGCTTGTTCCTCTTCACCTCTGGGAAACCTCCCTAGTGCATGGCAGCAAAGGATCCTCCTCAAAGAGATTACAGCTTGCCATGGAGGCCAGATATGATTTATTGAAATTCAGTTTGAAGGCAATACAACATATTCTCCAACATTCTAAACTTAGTGTTTTAAAGGAGTAGCTTCAAGTTTGATTACTGCTCTGCCTTAAAAAATGGTGTTTTTTTCTGACTATTAGAACACTATTCTATGAAAATATTCTTAAATTCCAAGTATCCATATGTTACATAAATAAGCAATAAAAGTTTTTTCCAAAGCAAGACTGTGCTAAGTGTTGTAGCTGTAAATCTCTGGCTATCAGAACGTCACACCATTATACAATGTATCTGCTATGAGTCATCAATTAAACTGTGTTCCAGTCAGAAACCTGGCGTACTGGGGTTTGGAAGAAGATTAATGTTTTAATATACTTTTTAAGAATTTACAGAATGAAATGTACACAGTTCTCAGAGAGCTCCCAGGTTTTGTGTTACAAGACAGCAAAATATGAAATTAAACAACAGGGGATATTCTCAACAGCATGCGTGTCCATGTCTATGCTATAGCAAAGCAGCCAGCCCAGATTTACACATTCTGGAAAGAATTAATAAGGCTATATCTGCACATACTTGAGTCCTGGCTGCTGTAGCAATAGTTCTCCCTGGACTGCAGCTTAGAGTTCTGCAGGGCCAGAGGGGTTCTCACAGCACATCTGGCCCTGTCTCAGTGTGCAGTGGCCACTGACTCCTCACCTGCAGGATGGCAACTGTGACACAGGGTGTGAGGCAAAGCAAAACAGCCTCACCATTCCCAGGGGGTTTTATCAGCTTGGTTTCTGAGTGGTGTTGCCAGAGAGAGGCAGTTTTTCAGGGAGCCATTGTAGATATGAGCCTGGCTGATGGAGGAGGCCAGATAGGCCAGCAAAGAGGGAGAGAAAACAAGGGCAGGGCTGCGTAAAAAAAATAGCACAAGACAGTGCAAGCTGATGTTCATTTGGACAGGATCTGTTGCCACCTTCTCCCAGGGGAGGGAGGCAATCCCTGACAAAAAGGGTTAAGAGCTCCTGCTATTCCAGGCACCTGTCCTCTACCATGACACCCGAGCATGAGCCACCAGGTGCAGGAGGACAGGACAAGGCAAGGTTACTCAAATCTGCATCCAGGCATAGCTGAGCTCTGGGCATTGAGCCCTGAGCCAGGGTAGTTTAAGTCTGCATGGAGTATATCTAAACAGTCAAGTGCACCTACCTTATGTTTGAGGTGTAAGACCTAGACCTACAAAAGGCATTTCCTGGGGACTAGGTACACTTTGATGACATGGATATATCCACTCATGATTCAGTTAAATGCTCCAGGAGTTTCCTAACGATACAACTGGGATTTGTGATATCAAATATAGACACCCAATTTGTCTCTCCTGTAATCAAAAGATAATGACAGAGATGATGGAGATTATAGTAAAAATTACCTCATCCTAAAGGATATATCTAAAATAAGCCAGATGGATAGTACCCTGAATGTAACTTTGTCTATCTTTAGCTTGGGGTGACTAGGTCAGCTGTATGTGTCTGCAAAACAGGTATCCAAATGTAAGATGTGTCTGACCTTAATTGTTTATGAATGTTTTAATTCTCTAGATGTACTCAGATGCTGATCCAGCGTCTTTCCTGGGGCGACCTGCTGCTAGGTAGAGCTGCCAGCCCTTCAAAAGATGTTGGGCCAAGGGGGTGCCAGAAAATTGCAAAGTCAGTCAATTGGGTACATGAAAGCATCAGCCACTCAGAAGTGAGATGGTGAGAAAAGGAGTTCAATTATCCAAACAACTGACCCGTTATTGGCCAATACCTCATTCTGCCAACTAAATTTAAAGGTCATGTGCATGACTAACCCAAGCCTCTTGATTTTTAACTCCTACTGAAAGTCATTACTATTTCTTCTTCCATACACTTATTCCACACATTTGGCTGTCATCTGTAAAGGCTGTAAAACTTTGATGTTCCTTCAAGTTTTTTTCTCTTCTGATTCGGGCTACTTCTGTTTGGTCTTAGATACCTTCAAGAAGCACAGGGTAGCAAAGGCATGGCTGAAAATGGGCAGTACTGCACAGCAGTCATTGAAGGGCGCGTGTGACTTCATGGTATAGATGTGCAGGATGATGGAGCCCCTGGAGGGGAATGAGCCCTCTGCATTTAATTCACCTGACCTGTTTTAGCCACTTGCTTTAGAGTGAGGTAAATTGTCTCAGATTGAGACACAGTTGCCTCTAGAGGAAGCCCTGCTGTTTAATCAGACAAATCCCAGTGAGGAAAATAGCTGTGACAGCATGGTATCAGGGAGAGTATTGTGTTTTGGAAACACTATGGTACTGTCCTTCTGAGGGGAATTATTTTTTTAAGAATCCAATGTTTTGAGGGATTTTGAAAAATATTTTTGGGCAATTCATACTCAAATTTCTCACATATCAGTTAGACCCTTTTAAAGGCATGCTGCAAGGAAAACTTGGAGAGACACCTTGAGTGTTTCTAGATATAATTGCTTTGTATTCACAGAGAAATATCAACACCTGAGCTGCTTAAATGGTCTATGAATGTGGGAGGCCTTGTGTAAAACAGAAGTTCATTAGAAGTCCATGCAGTGTAACATAGAATCCATCAAAAGGCAACTGTTAGCATCTGCACTAGTTGATCTGACATTTAAGGAGTGGCTACTTGACATTTTCTATGCCTAGGGACTAATGGCATATTATTATCTATTTAACTTTCAGTCTCTCAGATGCACTGGAGACAGTACAATTGACAGAAACTTATGGTTGCCCAGGTACTATCCCAAATGTTTACGTCATCTTCACTTTGTCATCTCTCCTATCTCTTAGGAAGACCAAAAGGAAAAATGAAAAAAGCCTCAGAAAGGCATCTAAGTCGAACACAATTCCATACTGTGGAAGACAGCCTTCTGGAGACTGCTACAGCTCAGATCTGAGGGTAAAGTAAGCACACTTTTCTTGAGCACCAGTTCTGGAGACATGTCATGAATTTCAGCAAATCTGGAATGGATTCACTCATTTTGCATAAAGCGAAAGTGTGTGCTTTCCACTGTGGCTAAACAAAAGAATGACAGCAAGATCTGGGATGCTGAGATTCTGCTGATTTTAGGAACATCTATGCTGGGAGTGCTCACTTCTCACTACCACAATGGCAGAGGTTCAGGGTCCAGAGATGCTGCAGATGCATAATGACCAGGCAGAATGACAGGTTAAATCTGACTTTTCACAGACATTTGGACTTGTTCTGGGTATTTGAGTGCAGGTCTACCTCACCTGAGCAGAAAAGATGTGGACAGAAAACCTGGGAATGAGCTCTGGGATTTGATGCCTTCAGTTTCTGGGCAACAATGCATTTTGCATTACAAGGTTCTTTCTGGAAACACATTTCTGGAGGAAATGGCACTCAGGCTCCTAAATAAGAGGCCATACACGGGATCTGATAGAGTCTGAGTTATTTTGACACGAAAATCTTTGGATTGGGCTACATAAAAGCTATCATGTCTCCCTTTCTTTGTGGATGAGAGCACAGATAGATAGAGTAGGAATTTCCTTTCCCTGTCACCTCTGTGGTCACCCCTCTGCAGACACATGAACATTGGAACTGTGCTTGCTTGCACCTTGTGGACTCAGCCAGTACAACTGTGAACTTCAGCAATGTGATGTGGTGCTTTGTTCAATTCAGAAATTCTTCTTACTGGGGATAACTTCTCTCTAACTTGCAACATTAGCGCCAAATCTTCCTGTTCTTACTCTCATTCTATTGATTTCACAACTTCCCAGGCTCTGTGTCACCTCTTGGTGGCAAAAATGGATGCTGAGGATAAGTAATCTAATGGAAGCAGGATGGAGGAATAGATGTGCTAAGATAAAAGACTTTAGAGAGGCTTTGACAGTGACAGAAAAGTTGTGGAAATAGTCACATAAAAAAAGGAATCAAATTATATAACAAGAATGGCACCTCCTGCATCTCTACCCCAAATATAATACATGAAACAACTCAGAAGATTGAAGCACCCCTTTCCTTTATGGATCTCCACCTTTGCTGTTTCCAGGGAGGTCTGCTCCATGAGGGGGACTGCTGGAACAACTAAGGAAAATAAGTCACATGGAGCAGCAGTTCTACCATTTGTCCTCACTGGTATAATTTATGAGCATCACATTTGATAAAAAGATGTTTTGAACCCCCCCATTCTCTGCCAGGCTAGAGCAGCAGGAAATGAAAGCAAGAAGAGGTGAGAAGATAACATTCGTATGGTAAAAAATACCAAATTGACATTTTTCCCAGAAATTTTGCAAATCTTTGCTTTCTTATCTTACATTGCCTCTCTATTCCTTTGAGAACAGGGAAATACCAATATTGGAACCCCATAAATTACAGTAACTGTTCTTTTACACTTGTCGTCTGTCCACGCAGCTCAGTGTTTTATTTCTACAGTTTTGCTGTAATTGTGGTAGAGAGGAAAACCTAGCATCATTGGGCAGCTGTAGTTTTCACTTTAATTTGTAAATGGAGAGATTTTTTACAGTGTTCTAGTGTCCACAAGACACCAGAAATTTTAGTATTGCTACTACCGTGGCCTTGCTTTAAAACTTTAACGCTAGTGGGCACCAGCCTCTTTTGGTCTAAGTAATAATGCTGAAAGCAGTAAGAAGCTTAGAAGATAGTGCTTAGAAGGCTTGCTTGTTCCAGGAGGTGGATTTTGGGCAGTACAGATAACTGAGTGCCCCTTGTCATCCCACCTCATGTCCACAGTGTCAGCAAGTTTAGTGAAATGCTTGCAAAGGGAAAGGGACGATGTTCTCCTGCCAGAGACACTAAGTGCATGTTGCACCATCAGCTACAGTGGTAAACTAGCTCAAGACCTTTAAAATGTATCCACATCTACATAAGGAGGGAAAAACAGCCTCCATTCTCTCACCTCTCATGTTCAAGGGCTGAGCTAGTTACAGATGCTGCCAGAAGGGAATGAAATGCTGTGTGTAATTAAACAGAATTTAATGCTTTGGGTTCTTGCATACCAGGTCTGTTACTGAACCCATATAAGAGGGTCTACAGATTGTTTATACATCAAGGCCTAAAGAAGCTGTGTGGCAACAAGATGGGACTTGACAGTGGGATTGGAGTGTGCCTGAATGGATGCTGTGTCCTTACTCTGACACAGCATGGCCAAGCATGAGACCCCACACAGGGCTGCTAGGAACTACTAGTGGAGCACTGGCCCTTGCCATGGCCTCTATAAAACTGCAATCAAAATTCAAACTTTCCCACCATACAATGGCAGAAGCAAGGGTGAAACTACCACATAAAAGGTGAAGAGGCTACAGAAGAACCTGCAGAAAATAGAGAACAGCTATTTCTACTAGAACGTGAAAGACAAAAAAATACAGTAAGATCTCTAAAAGCCTTTGTGGAAGAGGTTATAATTACAGAGAAAAATTACTAATTTATAACCAAACTTAGCCCCACCTAAAAGCATATAAATATGATGCCCATGGAGCTGATGAATTGCTCAGTTTCTCATTGGCAGAGCTGCCCCTTCAGGCATTAGCTGTCAGTTCCTTTTACTCCCATCAGTATGAGAATTAAAATGACTACTCTTGTGGAATACAGAAAATGAAAATTACAGATCTAACGTGTAAGACTATCTTGAGAGATTTGACAGCAGGAGTTTTATTTCTATTTAAGACGTTTTATTGGAGAACATATTGTGCTGTCCACAGATCACCCATCTTCTGTGGGTCAGTCCGTTTAGAAAGGTGATAGATGATATCTCTTCCTATGAACGTGGTTCCAGTAACAGCATAATTAATGCAGTTCCTAGTTCAGATACAACAGTCAAAATTTTCAGTATATGTAAATAAGTGTTTATACACGTCTCCTGTTTATCGTTGTTTAAATGTCTTTGAACCTTGCCCATTGATTCTTTATTTCTTGTCCATTGATTCTTTATTTCTTGTATGGCCACCTGGACTCAGATCCTTTTTTTTTCATGGTTTCAGGTCCAGATAAATCCGACAGAAAGAGAAACAGAGAGAGAGAAAATTGTATAACAAGAAAATATGAAGTAAATGAGCAAGTTAAGATTATTATAAAAGTGGCCTGACTTACCCTTTTACATGAGCAGAATGATCTTCAAAGGATTTAACTCTTAGCAGCAATGTGAGTGAGGATGTGGTCCGCAGGTAAATGATGCTTTGGATTGTCTCATGTAATTTCTCCCTGGGTCACAGGGAGAATGGGGTTGTCTTGGAATTAGGAAATAATTTCCTCTCTTGCTCCTCCTGACTTTTCTCCTTGTTATTTAAGAGATTGTCCTTTCTTCTTTCAAAATTATATGGATTTGTTGATATCCTCATAAATTGTGAATCACCGAAAGTATTTTCCCATGGCATTTCACATTTAAAAACTATTGTGAAACTTTAGGTAGGAAAAAAAAAGCAGGAAGTATTGGCGTGGAAACATATTTATTATTTTGCAGAATAAATACCAGTAAATTAATCTCAGTATTATGTGATCTGAGTGAAGTCTTCCATTGCTTGAAATTCAATCTACACATTTCAGAATTTCTGTATATACAACGGGTGAGAGCCATACATTCATGAACCTGTGAAGCTCCAAAGATGTGCATGTAGAAAGTGGATAAGTGCAGCAAACTAGAGGAAGTCAGAAGCAGTAATCTTCAAATGGACTTATTAAAGCAGAGGGTGCAGTAGAAGTAGAAAAAACCCAAGCTCTAGAGCTTTCATTTGCTCTGATAATAGGCATCAGCATGAAAATATTATGGAAATTTTTTGTAATTTTTTTAGCATTTTAAACATAAATCCTCTAAGTTTTCATATAATCCGTATAGAGATTTTCTGTAATTTTATCATATGTTAAAAATGTGCTCCTGTCTGTTAGTTTTCCCAATCACAAACCTAAAATTTTATTATGTTACTAAGGTAACAGAATACATTTTCTGGTAAGGCTGGGAGGCTTTGAATGTATTAGCAGGTCACCTCACCTCCTTTTTATTCTTTTTTCTGTTTTTTGGGAGGAAAATCTAGAATTTGAGGCAAGATCAAGCAGTGACTGTACCTTCATCCTGTATTTGATGGTGGGACAAAAATGAGAGACCCTAGATTGGCTGGCCCCAAGTTTTTTACCTTCTCTGTAGACAGCCTTTCACTCCTGGGCCAAAGACATGCAAATTTGGTTTGGAAGAAGAAACTGCAAAGCAATGGCTTTGCTCATCAAAACATCTACTTAGCCAATAACTGCAGCCAGTTTTGTTAACGGGACACTGCTTGGGTCATTTCCATGACTACATTGAGCATTTAGGCTCCTCTTCATATTCTGAGCAGGGACCTGAGAGCTGAGTGAGGTACATTAATCTCTGCACCGTTTTGGGGCTCCATGGCCTCTAAAGACAACCACTGGTGTCACTTTTATACTGGTTGTGCCATGCTGATGGAGGCTGGGGACATCATCATGTGATGCTCGGTGGGCTGGAACCTGTTCTGTGGCTACGTGGCTCTATGGGAGCCTCTGAGAGCTCTGTCATTGACTTCACTGGTGTTGAGATTTCACTTCCAGTAAAGATCAGGCCAAAAGACACTAGACAGTGTCTTTTGTTAGACAAATAGTTTTGTTAAACAACTGTTTTTTAATGAAATCTTAAAACACAAGACTCCTTCCCATGCCCTCAACAGTTTATACGGTTTCAGATAATTTATTTGTGCTGTCAAAAAGTATCATTCTTAACCCTGAGGTAACTAATTTTACTTCAATTTAGGTGCCTGATATCATCTGCCAGCTTTTTATCTTCAAATATCAAGTGTATTTG
This sequence comes from Geospiza fortis, assembly GCF_000277835.1. Classification (NCBI taxonomy): domain Eukaryota; kingdom Metazoa; phylum Chordata; class Aves; order Passeriformes; family Thraupidae; genus Geospiza; species Geospiza fortis. The sequence goes on along the minus strand of NW_005054307.1, from coordinate 6,641,869 downwards.
CATTGTGCCTGTTGCACGGGCTATCTACACATGATGCTATGCAATGAGGAGAAACAAAATGTGTGATTTTTAAATTATTCTTCTGCTCTTCTATTTTTTAATCTCCAGATGGTTTCTGATGATGGTGATGTTCTGAAACTGGTGATGTTTTCTTTAGGCTATATATTTTCTGCTTTAATTAACTCACTTAATCAGCACACATTTGAGAGACACACATGTGATCGGATAATATCAGGTGCTAATATTTAATTCCCTTCATGAAATTAGAGGCAGATAAATGTTTGAATTATAATTGAGTGATCTTATTAGACTACAAGCTGATTAGTGTTAAAATGAAGCTTACCACATTTTCATTAATTTCGCATTGGCTGGGGCTGCTGTAAGGACTGAGCACAATGTAATGGCTGGGTTAGGGAGCAAGATCAGAGCTGGATGACTGAGATCTGCCAAACACATTTATCAGCTGAGGGGCTGGCACAATTTGTATCACTACCTAAGAGCAGTGAAGGTAGGTAAATAATGCTTTGATTTACTGCCTCCCAAGTTAAAAAATGCAGCAAATAGACATTTTTGTGTGTTGTATTGGAATAAGCCATCTCTCTTTCCATCCTGTCCCTCCCCAGTGTGTGACTTGTGAAGAAGGACAAGCAGTCACCAAAGGCATCTATCACCCCAGGGGTTTTGCTGGGAATCATCAGGTAATTATTGCTGGGAGCAGTGGAGGTCTGGCACATACTTGTATGGATGGGCTGGCTGGAGCAAGTCTGGGGCTTGTACAAGATTCAAAGATTTTTACTGCTTGGTGAAGGATCTGAGCAATTTTGAGTGAAATTCTCAGAATCTGCACCCTCTGTGTGTGTTTTCCCAGATGGCTATCATTAGCTGAGGAATGGGAGTTCTAGGTTTTGGCAGGGCCATGGTGATTTTACTTGATGTTAGGATGGAGAGGAGTCATGCAGTACTTACAGGGTCCCTTTTTACAAGGCCTGGGTTAGGGACGACAGCAATGAGGTGGGCAATTGTAAACATGGAGTTCAGCACATAGGAAAAGAACAAATTCTTATGCAGTGTTATCCTCTGACAGCTGAGGCTCCTGAAAAATATGTAACACATGTCGTAAATTAGTATTTTTTCTCTGATGTCACTTTAACAAGCTCTTTCTGGCAACAGTCTCTCAAGAATGTCTTTTGGCAAGGCATAATTGGAAAATACATGCCTTGCATTGCGGTCATAACCTCTGAAATATTTTTGGGTTTGTTTTTACACCTGTTTAGCGCCACATGCTTTTTAGACCATGTTCTAAAGACCTATCCAGTTACATTCTTAGCTCTTGATGCCTTTCTTTAATCCATGGTAATTGAGATATTAAGTGGTAAAGCAGAACCCTGAGAATTTTCAGATGCGCATGATGCAAGGAATGAATATCAGGAATATTGCTTTATAAAGAACTCTTCCCTGGAGACTAAATTTCTCAAATACTCAGATGAAAATTATTTTCTACTTCAGGAATTAGTAGTGAGACAGGATGGGAATTTGGGCAGCAATCTCCTTAAATTACAGGGGGATTTGGGTTGGTATCCTGCATATTTCTAACTCCAACTGAGATCCCAAACCAGAAGAGGTTGTTTTCCTGCTCAGAAGGAGAAGAAATCTCTTTAAATCACTGGTCTTGGGGAAGGTAGGACTGATGCTATTGTGGGTAGCACGGTTTCACAAGGGAAGTTTTCAGAATTCTCATGAAACGAAATCATGACTGCAGTTTCAGACCTGAACAATCTCCCCTTTCTAATTCATACCCAAATCCTCATGTCACCTCCTCCTACATCCCTGAGGCAGAGCAAAAGGCCCCTGCAGCTCTCCATGCCCCAGAGCACAGCGCCAGGCTGACAGAGGGTGATGGCAGAAAGGCAGTCATGGAGCTGTTTGATAATGCTGTGCTGTCCAGTGACCGCTGAGAGCAAGGAGGCAAAACTGCTGGGTAAAGAACAGCGAATAAATACTGCTGTCTTGCTGGGGTAAGCTCAGCACTATGAGTCTTTTGCAGTCTGGAATGGAGCACAGGCTGTGGCTTTCTTTTCCTCTGCATGTGAAGGCCAATGCAGAGTGCACTCCCTTCAAAAAGAGAGATAATCTAGCCAGTTGAACTATTTTCTACATATTTTGCTTGCTTGCTTGATTTTTTCCCCTTCTTTAGCTCCTTGGTCACCTGCCATTTATTCTTTGTTTTCTTTCCACCTACTTTCCAAGTCATTGCATGGAGTTCTACCTTTAGCTTGAGCTCATCTTTCTAGTTATGGTTATTAGCATCCAGCAATGCTTATCACTTCTTTAGACCTCCTTATTTATCAAGTCACCATCTTTGGTTCAGGATGTCTATGAGATGCAGATCCTGGTGGCTAGGAATGAGAGTATGTCTGTATCCTTGACCCTCATTTTATAGCCCTCCTTTAGCATCAGCTATTGGCAAACACTGAGCACCAGATACAGGGCTGGGTTCATGAACTTTCAGTTTGATTCACTGTAGGACATGGTATTAGAAAAACAGAGCATTCTTTGGAGCTAATTTTGCCACACTATGTTCTTTTGCTTACTCCACCTGTATCTGTCCCAGTCACAAATCTCACAAATCTAGTCTTGATGTTCCTTTTCTGCTCCTAAGCTCTGGTGATATTTATTCAGTCCTGAGTCTTCCTTTCTCCCCCTACTTCAACACAATACTTTGACTATGCCACTTAACTCCACTTTTTTGGGGACACTCTGACATGCTTATCACTGTCTTTCTTTGTAGCCTTGGGAACAGAAATGGTATGACATCACTTCTGTTCCCAAGAAATAAAAAATTTCCTTATTACTGGGAACAATCTCTTCAGCTCCTGGCCGCAGATATGCAGACCCTTGTCTCTTGAGGTGCCTTTCTATGTGGTTTGTGGTACAGGGAGTCTTTTGTGATAATCTCAGCCAGGTAGGTGTGTCTTAACTCCCATTCCTGTCCTTCCTCACTGCTCCACTTGACTTTTGGCCGTTTTATTCATCTATTCAATTGGACTGTCCTTCAGTACTTGTTGCCTTTGTGCACTGCCCAGCCTCCTTTTCCTGCCTGCCTTCCTCTCTTAGTTTTATTTTCCCTCCTTTTTCCTCAGTATTCCCCTTTTTCCTTGATTACAGCTCTCATGTTAAAGATCCACCTACAGCATTAGTGTTTATTTCCATACCCTCACTTTCTAATTTGACCTTCAGTGTTTGCCATCACAATGGCATCAACACTTGCCTGACTTGGTCCACACCAAGAGGAGAAAGTGGAACCAAACCCTTGATTCATCCTTTCTGCTGGTTTTGATAATTCTTTGCAATCTTCTCCTTCTCTGACCTGTTTTAGCTCTCTTCCTGGACCTTTTCGTGTTATTAATCATTCCTTTGTGATGTTTTTGGAGGCTCCTTGGCATTGTCCCCACAATCTTTCTGTATTCTTCCTACTCTGCTTCATTCTTGGGCACGTGGTGTGACTCTTGGGGATGGGGCTATGCAGGGCCAGGAGTCGGAATTGATGATCCTTCAGGGTCCCTTCCAACCCAACCTTATTCTGTGATTCTGTGTGATTCTGATAAATCTGTATGCAAGAAGGGAAAACTAAGCCAGTTATCTGTGTCTAAAACTTGTGAGCTTTTTGTGTCTCCCAGCCTCTCTCCATTGTCTCTTTACAGTGTCAGTCTCCTATGTTTTCTGTGTCTCCCCTGTGTTTCACATTGATTCTGTCTTCTACATTTCCTTTTTCAGACGGGTTCTCTTACCTCACAGTCACCTTTACTTTACTGTTCCTATCTCTACTTCCCTATTACAATTAGAATGTTTTCCTCATAGAACTGCTCTGTGAATCTGTCATTATTCTCATGTACAAATACTGAGAATCTTGATTTTCATGCCTACACACTTATTTTCCTCTCCTCCCCCATTGCTTAGGTATCAAATTATTTTCATGCTTTGTACCATGTCCTCCCTTGCCCCTGGGGAAAACTTCCCAAAAATTTTACAAAATGTTCTTCCATCCATTACCCTTCAACTCCTTTTAAAAACCATGGAAGCAATTAGACTGCAGGTGCATTCATAACACACTATCTATTATTCTGTCAAATATAGATTTGTTTTACTCCCCATCTGTCTTTATACAAATGTCTTTGTTTTAATAATTCAATTGGAAGTGATTTGGAGGTAGGAGTACGTCTTTATTTTGTGTTTTATTAAATAAGATATTGGGGTCTCACTCTGCAATTATAGAAATCTTATAATAAGGTGACAGTACATGAAGCTGTTAGACACTCTATTTATACTTTCTCTTGAGTTAGCATTGCTTAGTGATGCTCATCACTACTGATTCATTATTCCCTTCTGAAAGTGCTTCAACATCTGTGATGCCAGGTCATTATGAATCTTGATATCCAAAAGTGAACTGAAAAGCAATGTGCCAGCGAAAACTTATATGTGGGAAACTGCAATCCCTGCAAACTGCCTCTGAAGTCAAAGGCTATTATGCCTGAAATCACCTCTTGCTATCTGATGGACTGTCTGATTGACAGCTTCCCTTCAGCTGAAGGTCAAATAATCTATTGCTGTCATAGCCAGATGATAGAAAACAGCTGAAGGTTACATGAGCTCTGCTCCCACATAGCTTCATTCTCACTTTCCTATGGCGGTAGTTTGGTTTTGTCTTTGACTTCCCATTATGAAGCACTTTGGTTTAATTCCTTTCTCTCTTCTCCCTGTAACCTTTGTGTCATGGCTTAGTCATGGCAGGGGAAGGAGAAGCGGAGGAGGGAAGAGAGGAGGAGGTGTTTTACTGTCTGGAAGGCTGCTGCAAAGATCAGTCTTTCAGTGCACCCTGGGACCAGCCAAGATCATGCATTGCTCATGACTCAGAGCTCAGAGTGAGTCAGACAGGCTGACCCTGCCTTGCTTGATGCAAGGAGTCACCTTGCTGGTCCATTTAGCATACCTAATGTGACCAGATCCTGTCTTTACTGTCCCAAAGAACTCAAAACAGTGTATGGGATTCCAAATCAGACGAAACTGTGCTCTTTCCAGTTTTCTCAAAGCATTACTGTGGCTATGGTTTTGTGCTATTTATCTGCTTAGATGGGAAGGGAATTCATCAGCTCATTTAGCAGAGTTTCTAGCTATCTCTGTAGCTGATTAAGATGTTTTGTCACAGGCACTCATCGAATTGCCTCTTTGGAAATTACCAGAATTCTCAGCCTGTATTTGGATCCACCTATTTGGAGTTCACAATCTTACAGAATCTTATAATCGATGAAAAGTCTAACAATTTAATTTTTCTTATTCTTGGTGGTGGTGATGTTGTGGACTTGATCTTTTACTACTCTTCCTGTTTGCCAGTTGAGGCAGAGGCATCTAATTGACAGTAGACAGGTTCACAAAAGAACAAGACTGAAATGCTCTAGTTAAGCTGCCATACAGTAGTTGTAGTGCTTTAGGTGAATATCAGTGTCCTTTAAAATTCTGATACAGCAGCATCCTGTTTTTGTTTTAATGAGGATAACAGTCTGCACGCTAGTGCCAGATTCACTCTTAGGGCTGAATCCTGTACGGACCTACCCAGGTCAACAGCCCAGTCCTTCAGCCTCAGATGCTGGTAGTCCTGTTCTTCAGGAGCTTGGAGCTCCCACTCACTGCCCCATGCCCCAGTCACAGTACTTGGCAAGCTCTGGACATGCTCTTAAGGAACATAAGGCAGTAGGTAAAGAGAGGCCTTACTGCATCCCCAGTTGCACCACTTCCCCATGGGCTGCACTTTTCACATCAGTCCTGACAAACACAACAACATGAGCTTGGCTACCCTCCACTGGGAGAGGTCCCATTGGTGAGAGGAGCCTGTGCTCAGACTTCTTTATCAGGATTATATAAAAAGACACTCAGAAGAGCTGCTTCTCACTGCCATGACAACTTCCAAGATTTCCTTTGGTTGAGATGCCTCAGGGAAAGAAGAGAGAGTGTCTGTAAGAAACACTTACTTGAAATAGAAGAAAATTGCCAAGGAAATCAACAGGGATGTTATAGACAAAGCGTGACCAACAATCGCCATATAATAAAGTATGAACGCCATCTGCAATTTAATAAAAAGAAAAGGCAAGCATGAACAATTTGCAGGCACTTCATTTGTTTTCTCATTAAGGAAGACTCTACAAAATCAACCTCCCATTTCATATTTTTTTTTCTTTCAAACATTCTTTTTCTCTATGTATTTAATATCAGCAATCTATTAAATAGCATGACTCATGATCTATAGATAAATGTTTCTTACGTATGCAGATCTATTCCTGATATATTGAAGTAACCGGTGAGATCCCTGCTCCCACTGTGTCACTAACTTCTTTCCCAAGCTCTAGGTGCAGCAGATGTAATACATTTAGATTTTTAATGTGCCTGTGACAAGTTTTCACACATATTCAAAAAAAAATTCAATAAAAGACATTGCTGCTGGATTGGTAGAAAAGTTTTATGGGACCAAAACAGCTTAAACAACAGCAATCAAAACCTTAATGGTCACTTTTGGAGGTGAGTCAGTATTTAACTGCCCTCAGGACTTGAATTAGGGCTGAGTTTTTGTTTAATGTATTCATCAATGAGCTGATTCAAAAAAAACTTCTAAATTTCCAGGTGATACTTCCAGATAACAGTGAGGCACTCACAAAGGGCCTCATTTAGCTGAGGGGACAAGAAGATGTCATATGAGCTTTAATACAGTGGCCTGATAGACCTAGGACAAGTGGTCTAAATCCTGTCTACGCAATGCTCGACTTAGGACTGGAAACCAAACTCAGGAAGGAGATCTTGGAGTCATCCAGGCCAATTCTCTGAATCATTTGCTTACTGTGTAATGATAGCCAAAAAGCCAGCAAAATAATGATTATGACACAAAAAGGTACCGAGGGTAGAACAACAACATATGTTTGAAATTTACAGCACTAACCTTAAATTCATGTGTGCTTCTAGTCTCCATACCCCACGAACATAGAAGAGCAAGGAAAGGTGAAAAAAGGCAACTAAAATAGCTGGGGTTCAGTTTCTGTGGGTACACAGGCTGGAATTCTCATTTTTGGAGGGAACTCAGAGGGGGCTTATGACCAAGGCCTTCAGAGCCATGAAAGCAGCAGCTGAGGTGACCATTATCCTCAATGCACACCACACAACAACAGCACATTCTGAGACAAATTCTGATTCACATTAGCGTGAAACCTTGGTGCTGGGCAACTCAGTGCTCTGACAGTGCTGTGAATCCAGTACCCATGGACAGATAATTGGGCTTTCACTAAATCTAAGGGAATTCTAGGAGAGGCTGATGCATATTTTTTATGTCAGTTGTAAAATAAAATTGCAGGACAGCACCTGGGCATCAGAACGTTGAGGTATTTAAATGTCACACTTTGGTCTCAGCCAAGCTCTCCAGCATCAGCCATCTGTCAAAGGAGTGAGTGAAGAAGGCTAAACGCCATGCCAGGCTTCACCACTGCCTCCTTTCTGAAAGCAAGGCCCGAGCAGCAGCCTGTCCAGCAAAAAGACTGGAAGCCTTAGTTCCTCTGCTGGGTTTATTCTCTTTTCAGCTCTATTTCATTAATTTTTCTTTTGCTATGCATGAGCAATTTTCCTCTTCTCAGTGATTAGATTAATTGCTTTTTGTAACCTGAAGTTTTGACACTCACATCTTTTTGGTGTTTCCAAGTAATTTTAAACTTTCCCTTGAGAACAAATATGAAAACAATTTAGAAAGTAAAGCCATTCCTCTTATTAAAGGTGCACATTTTATGTAATTTGGTCTTGAGACATTTTACAACTTTCAAATAAGCTTCTGCTTTCATTTATCTAGGTGGTGGTGGCCTGATTCAGATTTAAACCAGAATCACATTTACAAGGATTTGACCATGCAGAAGAGACGTGATCAGAGTGTAAATACAATTCACCAAGTTATGGAAAAATGGTCATATTTACTGAAAATACCTAGGTCTCCTCCTTCACAAAGACTAACCACTGCATTGCTAGTGAGCGCAGATGCTTGATGACCTGTTCTGAGAGCACCAGAAATCCCAGAGAGGACAGACCTGAGTGTGGAGAAGATGAGACAACTTTCTCCAATGCAGAGTAGCAGGGGAGGTTTACCTGTGTACATGTGACATTTGTTCCACTTCATACTACAATTGTGATTTTTAATGACATTAGATGGATATATTCTTAAAGCCTGAACTTAATTTACAGATGACCTGTTCAAAAATATTTTTTTTCTACTTATCTTTTATGCAACCTATAGCCCAAAATATCTAGAAGTAGGAAGATCTCCAGATAGCTACATGCAAGTTTATGTACACCCTGGAGGATTCTTGGTTATTCAGTCTATCTAACTTTCTGTTCTCAAGTGCTGAAGTAACTGTATATCTGGGAGTCAGCAACTGCTTTTTTATTGCATTCTGCAAATTTACTATGCCAAATGCTTAAAAAAGCCTTAAAATATAAAAATGATGGCAGATCAAAATGGACTGAAATGTCAGTTAACAAAGCATACATATAAATTACATTTTTAAGAACTGGCTATAATTTTTTTTCCAATGATTTGTCTCAAAAGTATAGCATGTTGATATTTTCAGTTAACTTCAAACGAATAATGAGCACTTTTACTAATTTTTGCATTCCTTGACACACAAGGCTTATATAACATGCTGACTCATTACAATTTTTGTTTGTTCTGATTTTTTAACCTGGATTTAGGAAACTTAAATGTTCTTCCTTGTTTCTCTAGATTTCTTCACTTGAGGGAAGAGACTTCTCTAAGAGTAATACCTTTGACTCTGTAAAGTGAGTACATTATGTGTAGGTAAGTGGAAATAGTCTACAAATGAAGCACATTTCTGTTTACTGAAGACTTGGTTTAAAGGTCATAATCCAACTTGGCATTTCTGTAAGAAATGATTCTTTCTTCATTTTCCACTACTCTTCATTTCAGAAAAATCATGATGTGCATACAATTTTCCTTTCTATGCTATCTGTTCTCTGCATGAATGATGTTCAAAATTCTTCTCCTGGAAGGCATGGATAATAGGTAACAGAACCACATTTTTTGCCTCCTTACATGTGCCAACATCTGGAAAAATTATATATTTACGGTGCTTCCATGTAATGCCTCTGTAAGCTCATACTTTTACTATTATTCTTGCCTTGTCACATAGATGAGCCTCATTTTACCATGATGGTTTGTCATGCTGCAAAAACTCTTAGAATTCACCTCCTGCCTAGTCCAACAGACTTTTCCAAGGCCTTTTGGGCTGAGTTACCTTCATACTTCTTTTTGGCTGTATAAGAAGAGGTCCTCCAACACAAACCCCAAATCAAATCGCTTCTTGAATCTTTTCCTTCCACTGTTCCAAATAGTCACAAATTATTCTGTCACAAATCTGTAATCAGATTTTCCTGGACCTCCACTTGCATTTGAGAAATACATTTATTTTTATGAGCTTCCCTAACTTAATTTTTTTAAAGCTTTTCTCAGATTTCTCTCTCCTTATTTCTTTTGGTGCTTTTATATTTAGTTCTTCTCTTTTAGTTTAGCACCTTGATTTTGGAAATATTGATTCATTAATACTTAAACACCTAATTCATTATTGTAAATACTCTCAATTACTTCAGTAAAAGTCAAAGTTAAATGTATTCATGCTTTTTAGATTTTCTGGATTAATGGTACATTCATAAATATTTTTTTCAAAGAGTGTGAGTGCAGGGTAATACTCTTTGCTTAAGAAAAGTAATTTTGACTTACATTAATATTACTAGCCCTGCATAGAAGACATCAACATCTTGGAATATTGTTGTTACAGAGAGCAAAATTGAAACTCTAAAAGATTATTTTATAACTGTTGGTCAATCAGGGAAAATCACAGGAATTAAAAATGCATCTAAAAATACTGGAAAACTTGTCATATGAATTACCACTAAATTATTCACCCCAGAGCAAACCAATATTGAGGTTTGAGCACTCATTAAAGAATTTGGATAAGCTGAAATCACAACAACAATGTAATTTAAGTCTTATGCAACAAATAGAGCTAAGATAGGGCTATTCTGGTCTCTCTCACATGTATTATTGCTAGCCCAGCCCAAAATGTTGCCAAACAACCACTCCCTCTTTAAGTTCAGCATACCTTCAATTTTTCAGAGGTGAAAGAGTTGCACAGGGTGTAGTTGGACCAAGTTCGGTTGCTCTCAGGATGGCGGAACCAATTTCCAGTTTCATCACAATATTTTGAGGCCCTCTCTGATGATAAATTGCAATAACAGTTATTTTAATATATGTGTATTATGAATTAAAAAACCCATCTAAAATGATTTCTTTCTTTGGGAATAAAATGCATAATAAAATCCAAATTACTTTCAACCCGTGTAATTAATATCATTAATACATATCATTAATACATCTTGCTGTTTTATTGTTTTGTTTTTTTTCTGAGACTCATCTGGTGGTAACCTTGTTTAGCTGTCTCCTTTTTGACTGCACCCACTAGGGTATATATGTCAGCTTTCATTCACACACAATATTTAGCTATAATAATCCATTTAAAGAGGCTGTTGACAGCAGTTTATGAAGAGAAAATAACCACAGGTGCTGATGCCTCAAGGAAGTGCTCAGGGTTCCAAGTATCAGGGTTAAATGAGTTAAAAATATGGCGAAGATAAAGGGCAGTCGGTAATGTCTAAACCAGAGCCTGGGTGCTGACAATGCCAACAGCCCAGCCCAGGGCTCTCTGTGCAGAGGAGAGGGAAAGTCTCTCCCAGCCTCCCCACCCGTGGAATCCTGACATGCAGAGCGGGAGCATTGCTTGCTCCCCTCAGGGTCTGCACAGCATGCAGGCACAGAGACAAGGAGCCTCACAAACATTTTGGCAATGATCCCACATGTCCAGTTTAATTTAAGATGGCTGCAGAGCTCTCTGTTTCAATAATCTGATGTGTCTTTGGCCTCTACACAGGTGTCTCTGGTGCTGGCTCCTTCGCCACAGGTGGCTCTGGCATCCTTCCTGACAGCCCTGCCATATGGATGATGTTCCAGGCTCGTGCTCCCCTGCACGTCCTTTTGCTGTGGTGGGGAACAGTGGGGCTTCAGCAGAGCACAGCTCTGTGGGGTGCCTGGAGCTGCAGGCGCGTGCTGTGTCTGTGTCCCCCCGTCATGCTCACACTCCTGCTGGGGACACCCTGGATGCTGAGGTACAGACAGTCTCTCCTAATCACCTGTCAAGTTTTGGGCCAGTTCCTTTGGCCTTTCCTCAAGCATTAGCCACATGGGAGTCACTGGAATGTTTACCCAAGTAACAAAGACAGGAAAAGATTATAAACTTTTAAAATAATAGACAATTATTTGGTCTTTTCTTAGTGACACAGAGACTTATGAAAAACATGTTTTTTAATTCTGACCTTTAAAATAGTCTGAAAAGTCTATCTTGAATTTCCTTTGCCTTTTCTAGCTCTATAATTTGATTTGCTTTATACTTAGATTATCAGCATTTCCAGTCAATACACTTTTACAGAGCCCATAGGCATTTGAATATACACATTTTCATTTTTTTTGGTTAACGTTCCCACTTACTTTTCTTCATCCGATGATTAATAGTTCTATTAATTTGTAAGATTCATACTCCTAAAGCCTAAAGAAAAGAACTGATCATATGGTTAAGGTACAGATAGTATAGACTAAGTTATTTTACTCTGACTATGAATACACTTTATATTATTCCCTTGCAGAAAAAAAGAAATCCTCAAGAACACAGCATATTTTTTTAATTATTGTGTCTTTTGGGGGACTTGTTAAATATCAATACGTGCATCAACAATACCAAGAGGAACAGTACATGTTATTTTAGCCTTCCATTGCTGAAGCTTGGAGATAATCTCAGACTGCCCATGTAGCAATGCTCCCTTTTACTCATTGCCAGATGCTATCAAAAGCTGGAAAAAGTTTTCAGTCACAGATGAAAGATTAATGGTTACGCTACCACGGTACATGGTGTGCAAGTGTTATCCCTGCGAAGTGCACGGCTTTTGTGGATCTGCTACAGAGAACGTATGGCAATGTCATCCATTATCTCTGTACTTCAGTGCCTGGGCAGGCACTCTGCCAGAGTATAATGTGGCCTCTGTAAGTTAGAGACAAACCTTTCACTTCATACTTTTCCTTAAAGCCAGACAAACACTGATCCTACTAAAAACTGATCCTATTCTGAAAGTGCTGATGTCCCATGGACTTCTCGCTGTGATGTGGGAACACAACTGGGGAATAAGCGCTTTTTACTGTCCATCCTAGTGACTCAAACAGGTCAAACATCTCTCCTAAATCTATTCTTTTATACAGAAACAGAGCTGCAATCCAACCACTGTTCTACTGCAAGTTTTTCTAGAGTGACCCAGTAGCAAGTGGGGGAATGAACCTTGGCATGCATTGGTTCTTTGTGCTAACCAGAAGATATGGTAAAGTCTGAAAAAATACACACCTGCAAGGATGGGCAAGACAACACTAGCAAGGCAAAATGGAAGTTTGGGGTTTGACATTATTAGAATACTGTGTAAACACTAATTTTTTAGGCTCTGTATGTACCCTATCAGCTTGGATGGGACATCACTTGAGCATTGCATTATTCAAAGTGGAAGAACAGTGGCATCACATTGTACTGATCTCACCTGATTGTAGAACCTTAAAGCTACATAATTCATAGGCAGCTGTGCAGAATATTTGCAGTTAACTGAGAGAGATAGACACTTCAAGAACTGTCTGGGCAAAATGGGTGTGAGCAATCTCATCCACAAAGGAAGTTTTGTGGGAGCAGTGAAGTGTCTTGAAAGATTAACCAGTATCAATTATTTGCACGGGTATTGTTTGTGCCACTAATAGTGTTTTTATGAATCATATGCTCATTTAAAAACCCTCAGTCATCTACATGTAACAAATATCTTAATATCTCTGGAACAACATGATAGCTCTATCAATCAGGCTTTTCACAGTTAGACCAGAGCTATAGCTAGCACATGTTAAAGGAACTAACAACAGTTTTTTTTTTTTTATTGGTGAGTTATAAGATGGAAGAAGAAAGAAGTTCTCCCCTGTTGCAGTCATGGTCAGCACATACCAGACACTGAATTCTTTCCCATTGTTTGTATAGACCTGTGCAGTGCTTCATTTTGCAGAGGAAGGAATAGCTGATGTTGCACATCGGATTTATTCACATCTTCAGTAAAATATTCTGGAAGAAACCTTTTCCAAAATGAAAAAAAATCTCATATAGTTCAATGGAGACCCTAGAAAACTTCAATTCCAGTGTCCTAGAAAATGAAGGATTATCACTGTCTTCAGAATGTCTTAGTCAGCAGAACTAGAATCTCTATAAGAGTGATATTGGGCAGTATGGGGATAGGAATTGATTTTTAAAACGCAGCTGTCAATCTTGCTAAGGAACAGGACGTAAATACACAGAAGGGTAAGAAGAAAAGAAGCAGCTGAACAAAAAGTTCAGGTTTGTCTTTTTTATGATTGTCTAAATTATATCCTTCAAGGCAAGAAAATAGGACCAGCAGAAATCCAGAACTATCTATTTTAGTTAAATGCAACCAAAATTTAGATTTTGTGGTAGCAAGAGAAGTCGTCTCCCAGTGTCACAGCAGGAAGGCAAGGCATGTTCTTCAATTGTAAGAGGCAACAACACATTAAACATCATCTGATTAATAATAATCTAATTGCTTATGGATGCATATAGATTTGCTTCCAAATTGCACTTCTAGAAACTCTTCTCCTGAAGCTACATGAAGAGTTATGAGTAATAGCTTTCAAAAGGGAACTAAAGACAGAAACCCAACAAAGCAGAGGACTGAGGGGAGTTTTGCTAAATGCACCTTTGGTTCACAAAGTGGGGTGGATACTGCTCTTAAACACTGCTTTCTGCCAAAATGTAAAGAGAATGAAGCTGAGATGAAAAGGGGGGTCAGCCACAAAAAAATTCCACATTTGGTTCCCTTGCTATATGACTGTACCAAAATAATTCTGACTAAATGCACTGTATAGGGACAGTGAGCTGGGCAATGTAAGGCTCCCCTGCCACAAACCCAACAGCTCACAGGTGGCACAGGGCAAGGCTCAGCTCCTCCTGTTAGCCTCAGTAAACCTGCCTTGCTAGAAGGCCATTATATCCGCAATGTATTTTCTTTTCTTCCATTAGTAAGAATATTGCCAGCATGAATTACATACTGCATTCCTCAAAAACTAAACTCCTACCAATATCAGTGTGACCTGGAACCATTTCAGAGGGATTATACTAAAGATTAACCTGTCTAAAATATGAATATAAAATACTAATTGAGAGAATTGCATGTTGCCTGAATAGAGGCAAATAAAATAGCCCTGCTCAGAGTTTCACAGCCAGAAGTGGATGAGACAATGAATTTCCTGCTGTCACTGGCATTAAAGCAGTAGGTCTTGTTAGGTTTTCCAGACAAATTGATTTGTTTTTATGCATTATCACATTGTGCATGATGTGCACTGCAAGAAAGAGATTGATTCTTTCACAACACATTCCTGTCTAGTAAGAACTGATCTAAGTTCAGTGAAATAGGTGGGACTACACTTGGTAGCTAACTGTGAAGTTGTCAGACAGGAAATGAACAGAGCACTGAACATGTTCTCCTTCACTTTGTTTCTGTGTTGTTTTCTTCAGAATACAATTTCACCTTTTTTACTTTCTAATATATTCCACAAATTTCTTCTTAGCATCAGTGCTGAATGTTGTAGGGGATCAGATACAGAGGGCTGGTATTCAGCACCTACAGATATGGATGGGAGGAGGATTCAATACTGTACTGACAATAATGTTTCACTTTTCCAATTATGAATGATGTAAGTATCAAAGCAAAAAAATACAGAGGAAAGACATTATTTTATTTCAGGTCTCAAAGCTATACATGGCCTCTTAGTGAAGTGACATAGCCATCGATTGGCTGATACACAGTGGTTTTGCAGATCATAGTGCAGCCCAAAACAACATAGCGTGAAATAGTTGTTTCAGAAATCCATGGGGTTACTTGCATGCCTAAAATATATACGGAGGTATTTGGATGTCAGAGACTCGATGGGGAGGAAATCTGACAGTCACTACATCATGGAAAATTGCTATTTTTTAGGATGAAGTTTCTGTTTCTCAGCAGAGAAGCTGGCTGTATTTTGTTTAACATGAATAAGGTACCAAAGGGAATAATGACTTGTGATACAAAACCCGATAGACTTCTCAGGACAGTTCAGTCTGTGCTTTTGGCCACCTGTTAGTGGCAGCCACTTTCATTAGCAGCTGACAGACTTGTAGACAGCCCCCTTATTTCTTGTCTCCCTCCTACTCTATTAAGTGTCTGTGTGACAACTAGCCACCTGTAAAGCAAGACTCACTACCCACTGGTTTGATGCCACATCTGTAACACATGCTGGGTTACTCAACAGCTATTCTAGGAAGGCAGCTCTGGCTCAACCAGGAGATGCTGAGCTGCTGCCAGAACTGGGAAACAGGGTTCACTGACCAGGATGCAGGCAAAGAGGCTGACAGAGGTGCTGATGAGGAGAAGAGAAACGTGCCAGAGGAAAATACCGGGTCCAGAAGACCACAGGTATTGTTCCTAAAGAGGACTGCAGAGAGAACAGTAGAAAATTAATTACTGGAGGAGGCTTTTCTTCCTCTGGTGCTGTACACAGAACAGGAATACTAAAAAAATTCCCAAATTTCAACTTTTGAATCTTGCCAGAAAGAGTAACTGCATTATGGACACACTGTGGGCCAGACTTCATGACAAGCATTTGTACATTAAGGAGTGATTTGCAATCAGTGTACAAGCCACAGGCCTTGGTGTTAATGAGCATTAGTAAGTGGGGTGAGATACTTCTCCATGGATGGCTTCAAGTGTTCCTTTGAAAAGTGCTGGTGTAGCAGAGCAATTTGCTCAGAACAAGTCACTGGAGACTGATAAGAGGAAAAGCTGAGAATAGTTAGGTGGGGAGCAAGTAGGAAAGTGGCTCTGAAATCACTGCCATCTATGAAGGATGAGGACCTTTAGTCATTTCTGTGATCACAAGGCTGCCCAACACCCACCTTTGCAGGTACAAGCCAAGCATTACATGGAGTATACATAAACTAAGACTGCTAGTGCCATATATTTTTTTTTCTTCCTTGAAAACCATGAAAGCAGGGAAAGGAAAAGACTTGTAGTAAATCTTCCTAGTCATAAAGAGGGCTGTTGCTGTGTGGGAAGGATATCATGAGTAAAATGGAGTCTGAAACAGAAGGTACAGACCACATCTTAGAGGCACTTCTAATACGTATGCAGGAAAATTCTTGTGCAACCTAAGGATCCAGAGTCTCAGGCTCTCTCCTGAATGTGGGCATTTCTGTGTGGGAACTGAACTAAGTTTAGCCAATTGTTCTCAAATGTTCTTTTGGAATCTTTTGTGCAAAGAGTCTAATTGTTGAAGTACTGGTCCACAGAGAGGGAGACCTGAGTGAAAGACAGTCTTGTAGCTGAGGGTCTCAGCTTCTCAGTCTGCTTTCCCCAGGTGCTCCAATGAGGAGCCATGAGCATGACCCTGCTCCAAGACTCCTTCTTGAAAATTATGACACTGTACAGAAAAGAGATCAAGTCTTGTGAAGAAAGGGCACAAAAGACAAGATCTTATGATTTGGTGCCCATTGTCTGTCTCAGAGGCGTAACTTGCTACGAAGATGAGTTGGGTTGGTCTCAAGGTGTTTCCACAGGAAAGTGGATAGTGACCTTGCCACATGAGCTCACTTTCCAAGCATAGGATTCCTGAGCAAAAAAATTTCTTTCAATCCATCCTGTCCAATGCCCACTTCCACTAGAAAGGGGAATGTTCCTTCACGAAAGATTGAATGGAGGTCAGACTGGGTCTGAAGTTGGAAATTTGCTACTTGCTGTGCGAATTCTGTAATTATGGACAGCTTGATTAATGAAGATCAGAAATAACAATCAATATGGCTGCTATTGTAAATGGGATTCAGCAAAATGTGTACGGGGTTTGATTCAACCTGGAAACTCCTCTGTTTCTAAATAAGCAATAAGCTCAAGAAAATCAATTTTAGCTATTGGTGCCGGATAATTAACTCACAGCTATGCAATAGTTTATTTCCTTCATTTCCAGTTGGGCACCTTCATTTTGGGTTAAGCTTGTTGAAAATTTTCAGATTTATGCACCCTCCCTCCCAAATGTTCCATTTAACTGCAACTGGTGCATTGTGACTGTGTAGAATTTAGCACAGTGTGCCATCAAGCCCCACCTAGAGGCAACGTGTCCTGAACAAGGAGCACACAATTGTGTCTCTCTTCAAACACTCTTCAAACTCTTTGCAGAGTTAAACTTGTGTCTAATATTTCCTCATATCTGTTTAGAAATACTTGCATTGGTTTTTCATTTTTCCTTTTAAATATTCTTCAATTACTTCTCTCAGTCTACTTCTAGTATTTGTATGAATAATTCAGCTAAGAACTGAAACTCAGAGACTGAAAGAACATTATTTCTGCTCATCTTCTTTCATAAAATTATATTTTCCAGTAAAAACTGGAACAAAGAACATACTGATACATATTTCAAGCACATAAGCATCTTCTCTTCATTATAAAAACTTAGAATGTGGTGCTAAGAATATCTTGATGTTGTAATTCAGAAGCTGACATTTTCATAAACTAGCTTCCATAAATCCATGGGTTGTATTTACATAAATATAAATACGTATAAAATATTTTAAAATTAAAATATGTTAATTATGGAACCCAAAAGCTTGATGTGTTTTAATTTCAACCAAACTTTCTGAGATTTTACAGAGCTGCAAAAATGCCACTGGATTGAGTACATCTACTCAATGGCACAAATGTTCTGAAGACATCCTTTGGAAGATAAAATGGTAAAAAGAAATACTCTACCGGTTGGATCGAAGTCTGGAAAATAATCCGGACAATTCTGAGCAGTGAGCCTTCCAGCAGGTGTGTCATCCCAGCACAACCAACCATCCCATGTTCGGTTGCAGAACAGACCTGGACATTTAAGAAGATTGCAAGAGTTAATTCCACAAAAAGAGTTAACTCCCTCCTGAACTGATCTGTTCTAGCCTCTCGAGGATTATTGCCGCCTGCAGATAATCAAGCTTTCTTTTTGTAATATATCCTTTTATTATTGTAACACTCAGAGTGGCATTCAGGTACTAGAAGGTACTTGTTTTTACTGACCTGATGTTAGTGGTATTCATTTTACCAGAAAGTTACATTTTAAAGCATATTGAACTGAACTTTGAGTGTGGGGTCCAACCCTACAAATTTCTCTTCTTGATTCTCTTTCTGTCAGCTCTAAGCACGTACACTAGTTGTGCCCAAGGACCTGTGAGACATCCATTTTTCATTTCACCTTTTGCTGCTCAGTAGGTCTGACAATCAGGCATTTGGAATGTAAAGATAGGAAGCATTTGTGGGGACATGCCAGCTAAAAGCAACATTAGCAGAGACAGGTGGTCCCTGCCAGGCTGTTGCCTGGTTCAACACCAGAGGCTGGTGATGTAGCTACAAACGCAGCGAAGCAGGTGCAAGATGGATCTGTAGCAGGCAGATTCTGCCCGCTGACGTTGTCTAGGTAGGCATGCTGTGATCCTGTCCTCATCATGCCCCTTCTGGGAAGGTGGTGCTGTTGAGGCTGTGGGACGTTCCCAGCCCCCAAACAGCAGAACTCAGCTCGTTGTTGATCCCTGTTACAGAGATTGTACATGCCATGGTCCTCAGAAATTGTGCTCTAAGGCTGTTTGCTGTAACATGTAACATGACTCATCGTGGATTTATACAAGATACACATTAAACCCCCCTACACTTCCTGGTTTTTTTCCATTCAAAACCAGTTTATGTTGGAGAAAGAGTATTTGTCACCAAGATCATCAGGTTAAAGTGAAATAGAATGAGAAGATACATTTTAGCTTTTTTTTTTCACTCTGGGCCTGAGGAAGTATTAAAATGAAGGTTGTTTTTGAAAGAATTGTAATAGAAAGCACCTAATAAACACTGCAAGTTATTAACATATAACAGGTAGTTACTTCTAGAACTTTTGAAACTATCCACAGATAAACTAACTGAAGCAAGAAAGCTGTAAAAAGACATCTGAATTGTTCCAACTTGCACCAATAACTGCTTGTAAGTCAAGTAGTTTTTGATTAAAAATAAAAAGCATAAAATTTAAAACTGAATTTTTTCCAGATTAGATCTTGTTCAGAAAAGAAATTTTTATGCACACTTTTTCTTCATTAGCTAAGATTTTATGCACATATATTTTTCAGTTATCAAGTTAAATGTGCAAATGTTACTTGTTCACTTAATTAACCAATCACCATATCAGCAGCTTGTTATCTTTCCTTCAGGCATTGTCATATTCTTCTAGATCTTTGAAATGTATCTGAAAAACTTTTAGGAACATTTTTGTAATACCAAAGAAGAAGAAGAAGAGTAGAAAGTGATTGCAATCTGAGCTTGTTTTTGAAAAGTAGTGCCAAATGGAGTTGGAGGGAATATCTAGTTTTAAAACTTTAAATCCTTCGCCTGGCCTGATAAAGAAAAATAATCACATAGGTCAATCTATGCATCATGGACTTGTCTTCCAAGGTAATTATCAGGATATATATATATATATGCTCACATTTATCTTTATCTATCTATCTCTGTATACATATACACCCACATATATATATATCCGGACACACTGCTGTTCTGGAGGGGTGGTCATGTCCTTCCATGTGCCTGAGCTCCTCATTTTACTTTGTCTTCAGTTCAGAGTACAATTTCAGTGGTGCTGGCACCATTTTGCAGTCATCCATTATCCTCAGTCTGAGTTATAAATGAATTAAGTGCACATTGCCATGAACCAACAGCCCCCAATGGCATCACTTAAATTTAGCTGCCAGCTGAAGGAATGCAGGCTGTCCTCCTGCAACAGCACTGCCCTTGAGAACCCTACTAGGAATTCATGTCTTGATACATATAAATTCCCATCTCATGCTGGAATATCAACTTATCACACAAGGAAAGTGAAAAAGAAAGGTGAATCCAGTGGTTACTGTCAACAGATGCAAAAATCAGGTGTTTACAGAGGGGGAGACTAAAAGAGTAATCTAACAAGAAACAGTAAGTTACTTCCCCTGCAAGTCCAGCAACTAAAAGGCTTATTTTTAACCGAAACACCATTCCTTCTACCCAATAATCCTGTTTAACTGCTTGTGGGTACTATTCACCTATTCACTATTCACTCTTCACTATTCACTGATATTTTTTTCTCTAGCTCCTCATATCTTCATTCATATCTTCTGTGAGAAAAAGTAACCAGAACTCTCAGTCCCAAACAGAAATGCTGCTTTAAATACAATTGCAGCATCACTATTATTTGTCATTTTCCTTTTTATTAATCTTCATGTATGCCTTCTATTCAATAAAGATGTTTTACAAACCTCTTTTATAAGCCTCAGTGTTTTATAAACCTCTTTTTCCTATTGTTGCTGCTGAATATAGAATATGTGGAACTTTAGCTGGTACAGAGCATGATACCCAGCAGTCAATACAGAAACACCAAAAAATTGAAACACTGAGTGGAGCAAACAGACCAACATTTATATTTAGGATTCACAATCAGGTGCGACTTTGCTGAGAGGTTCAGGAAAATGTTATTCCCCAAGCAAGAACAAGAGAGATTCAAGCAGCAAAGCACTGAGCCAGAAATGTAGGTGACAGGGGAAGGAAGAGCTGTTCATTCCCTGGGCTTCTTCCAGGCTTTTTCCTTTCTTTGCCCTAGGAGGATGCTAAGTAAGTGTGAGTTTGTTTACTGCTTGTGGAAAGGAAACTGGACCCTGAGGAAGACTATGGGTTAGTATAGAGAAGAAAATATTTCTTCATAGTTATATAACCACACATGGCAAAATAAAGATTCTTAAAAAAACCCTTTTTACCTTTTTTCTTGTATGGAGGAGCTCTGTTCATCCTCTCATAACATTTGAACTGTGAATCTATTATCTTCTGCCGTATGACTGAATTTTCAGTTACTACAGGCTCTAATGTAGGATCAGTATAATTTACAGCAGAAGAAAGACTTGGAACAATTCTCTGTATGGAAAGGAAAAGCTGTTAGTACAACTGGATAAACAAAGAGGATTAAATTTACAAAAAGTGAGGACCAGAAATTTCTATTACTCATTCTTGAAAGGCCTTTTATTTGCACATATGTTTATCATTATGATGGGCCTTGTACTACTTACAAAGTAAATGCTGAATTTATTAGTTTACCTCATGAAAACATAATATTTTAACCAAGCCATTTTTCTTGCTGAAGAGACAGTCATTAAATACTTGATAAAGTCATCAAAATCTTTTCATTTAATTTAGTGTCTTCAAGAGAATTTTCTGTTAAACCCATATATTTCTGTTAACTTGTGCTAATTTCATTCTAGACAGTACAGGCAAAATACCTCAGGGCCACAACCTTTGCTTTGAGCTTCTGCAACAGTTAAGGTCAAAGAAGGTAGAGTTTAAACCTCAATGCCTGACCTTAGCTCCTAGTTAAGTACCTAAGCAGACCCCCTAAATTTGATAGTCTAAATAGCAAGGTCCTCTTTGATACAGTGGCATCTTCTGAATGATCCCATTCTAAACTGCCTGTCTGTTAAAGGAAAGGATCACTGCCTTTGGAAGGCAAAGATCTCAGCTAGAGAGGTCAGTTATGCTCTTTTGCCTTCCATCCATCCATCCGTCCGTCCTGCCCTCAATCACTCCACCCCTCCTTCCCACCCCACCTTGTACAGCTGAGGTCTATAAGCAGAAATGAAAGTGTGGAGCTTTAGTTTGTTCTGTTCTGCCTCAATCCTGTATTGTGACTCTTCTTTGCTTGAAGGTGACAGTAAAAGATGAGTTCCTCTGCTTCCCCACTCAAAAACAACATTGCTGTAGCACTTTCCTAGCATGACCCTCTGTTTTCCCCTATACTAAATGGTACTGAAGCCATCACAAACACATTCAGATTAATTTTCAGGCTGCTTCAAAATCTAGGACTCTCATAAACATACAAACTTGACCTTTTTTAGCAGCAAATGCAAATACAGAGATCTTTAGGCATGTATTTGTAGTTGTTTGAACTCAAAACATGACAGGTTTGAAAGTTCAAATATCTGCTTACTTCTTACATTTTGCTGCCCCTTTTTTATGGCACATCACAGACAATTGTATTCCATCAATACATTACTTCCCCCCGCCATTTGCATGCTAACTCACCTTTGTAAATACATGGCAAAACCATAGTGTGTTTGACTTAACTGAAAAAAAAGCCATTACTTTTATCCTCATACTTCTGTACTAAACCATGTAAGTTCAATATTTTTATACTCTTATATCAAATCAATTATGTTTTTCTAATCTCATCTCATCTCATCTCATCTCATCTCATCTCATCTCATCTCATCATCTCTTTTGACACAAACGTTTTCAACTGTATACACCTGCTAGCTGGAGGACATGGAGGCAGTCAATCTTGTACTTAAGTAGGTGCTTGAAATAAAGTAGGAGGAATAAGAATGAAAATATTTTCTGGCAGAGATAATTTTATATAAATTTTAGATGTATGTATACATCACCCTCTCGCCCTCCCCCCAAGATATATTTGGATGATGAAGCCATTTGGAACATTTCATCTGGCCCTCCAAGTAAAAAATTAAGTATCTAGAAAGTCAGAACAGGAAATATAGAAGCAAAGTCAAACATCACAGATCCCTTAGCTTTAAAAAGACTAAAGGGAGCAACTGGAGTCCCCAAGAATATTTTAAAAACCAGCCAAGGAAATCCTAAATCCAGCACAGGAAAGTGGAGATAAGGTTCTTCAGATAACCTCAGCTTTGTCATAGCCCTTCAGGTCCATGTCCATGACACAGGCTCTGGTGCTTCTCTGAAGTGATTAGTAGATAATGCATGTTAATTTTTCCCATTCTTATTTTGAATAATACCTCAGTTGCAAACTGTACTCAAGACAGAAATAACAGCTTCATCACAGGATGCTAGGAGGACTTCTATGGCAATGCCTTTCTTCTTGATAATTTCTCTGCAATTCTTGGCCAGTTTGGGAACACATCCATATGAAGGATGATGGTTTTGAGGGGTGAAACACAATTTGGGCATTAAAGTCACAGTATTCTTATAGATAGTTTCGTTACTTGCAGTGTGTAATTCCTGAAGAAGTTGGCTCTTATTGGGTGCAGTTTAATGAGAATATTCTGATTCTTGGAGGTAGAGAGTACCTGTGATGGTGGATAGATTAAATGTCTTGTACTGTGTACAAAATTATGTAGGAGTGCTCAGCCATGTAACCAGGAGGCCCATTCTACTGCCCCTGCACAAGACAATCGTGGAGCAGCTGAAATTGCCAGCCAAATTTCTACTGCCCACATTTAGGCCAGCATTTCACTCAGACAGATAAAAATATGAATGAGTTGTGCCACTAAAACTCATCAGTGGAAATCACTTGATGGCCTCCAGTAAAATGAAAGCAAGTTTGGATAAAAGTCGGAATAATAACATTAGATTTATAATGGTCTCTGTCCTAGGGTTACTTTATGATGCTTGTATCTCAATCATCTGCTCTGTTTATGCTGGATATTATATTCTGTGCCTTCAAGACTGGCTCTGACAGCAAAGGTGGGGAGAAGAAGCACAGTTTTTGTTATCAACCTCACTCACTCCTCCACATTCGGCTGGACTGTGCTGTCTGGGCATGGACGGGCCAGAACACCACACTCCTTTTGCTTTTTAGCTAGTTAGTTAGTTTAGCTAGCTGAGACAGTCTGAGCTTTCCCTGGGCTGTTTTTCTCTCCCTTTTCTTGGCACCATTTGAACCTGCTCCAGACCGGGACCCACGAAACACCGAAAACACTTTGCAATGTGCTGGGGCCCACTCTACAGCCTTCCCCAGTGCTGGAGAGACTGACAGCAGAGTGACCACCCACCAGAGAGACTTTCTGAATTTGTCATCTCTTCAGAGCAGTGAATGAGTTTTGTCATCCAGTATTGTTCATTTTGTGTGCTGGGGGCTGCTGTGCTTGTTAAATAAACAGGTTCTTTCCACTTCCCTCTGAGGAATCCTTCCTGAACTGGTTGGGGAGAGGGGCTCTGTGGGTTTGCTTTCTGGAGGGGCCCCCTTTGAAGGTTTTCTTCCAAATTTGCCCTAAACCAGGACAGTCTCTAAAATTATTTTTATTCTTTTTTTTTTCCTCTTTTTTTCTTTTTCTTTCTATAAAACACAATGACTCAGATCTTCAAAGGTAATTGCCCAAAAATCTTTCTGGGCACTTTTTATGTAATTGAATAACTTGTGTGGGAAATCAAATTAAGGGGTTATACATAGGTATGTCATCTGTGATATGCCCTTTAAATCTACTCTTTCCTTTGATTGCTATTCCTCATTTTTGTTTGCCTAGATCTGAAAAGCTGGCCTTGGAAGCTTGAACACAATTTTCTTCTCCATATAAATAAGATTACCATTTCAGCAGATTAATGAAATATAAATTTTGTGGCTTGCTGGAGGTGGAGAAGTCATATCCCTGTTTCAAATACTGGGTATTTTACCATCCAAAAGAGAATCCCATGTCCACCACCCAGAATTTAAAGCTTGACCTCCCAAAGTCAGTCCAGTGGTCTGATGATCCAGCCTTTATATACCTGTAGTCAGACAAGAATTTTGGTACAGTTTGTGATACCAGATGTTATTATTTGTTTTAGTCTCCCTCACTCCTTACCATAGCAGTCAGAAAAAGGCAAATGGGGCAGGAAGACATCTCTGGCTCATTATTCTCTTTTCAAAAACAGCAGGAGCTTGGCTATGGTTACATGGGAGAGAAAGTTTAGTCTGTATCATGTTAATGGGAGAGGTTGAGAGTGTCCCATGAACATCTGTGTATAAGTGTGTATCAGCTCTCATGGAATTCATGATTTTGACTCATCTCTTGTACTATGTTTTCATTGCTATGGCAATGCATTTTAGAAATTAAGACTTAAAAGACACATTTGTACCACAAAAAAGCCAAGGTCAATTAATCTTTGCCTGGCAACTACCTACAAATATTGAACCTATAAAATATGGAACAAATTTTAATTGTTCATAGTTCATTAATGCACATTAAAAAGCCTTCCCATCCATGCATCAGATACTTCAGATGGAAATATAGAGGATGTTTATACAATAAAGGAATGCCTCATTCATTTATAAACATTCTTTATTAAGGAGAAATAATTAATTCACAATAATCAATGTGATCATTGCTTAAAAATGCACTGAATTCTTCAGAAGAAAACAGTTTAAGTGATGTCCCATGCAGCAGTTTAGCAGCCGTACATATGATGTCACTCCTAAAAGTCCAAGTAAATGACGTCATACATACGACCACCAAGCCACCACGTGACAAATGACTGACATAAGAGAGTGAATTATCATTACAAAGAGAAATAACAGGCTGCTGGGAATGCTGAAGTTCACTTTATACCTGGAATGAATAAAGGATTCTGAGAAAGCAATTTGGCTTCATTATTAAACTATACAGGAATGAACAAACAATGCCCTGGTTTCTGTAACAGTAACTGCTGTTAACTTGTGCTAGGCTGCGCCTGTTTCTGCAAGGGAGAATCCAGATGAAGTAAGCATAAAAGTATTTCACTTTTTCTTCCCCACAAAATATTGGACACGATGAACAAGCATCCCCAAATATTTTTCTTCTGCCATCAAGCAGCTTGCAGGACACTAACACTAACTGTATATGACATTCAGGAAAAGAAGGCTTTTGTAGCTGTCTTGTTTTCCCCTCTCTTCCACTAAATATAATAATTTAGCAAGAATTATTGGTGAGCTCAGGCTAGTAGAAATTCTGGATGCTCTAACTGTTTTTTATTGATTTCAACAGCTCAATCATTCATTTGGTATAATTCTTTTAAAAACTGCTGTGTGCAGTCATCTCTTTGTGGATCACTAAACTTCTGTTCTTCAATACATCACATTTTAGAGGAAGAGCTCAGCATGATTTAGATGAGTTGCAGAGCCCCCCTCATATTTTTATTATGTTTGAACTACTTTTCACAACTGCTAACGTTGGGAAAGATAAGAAAACAACTGTGATACCTTAGGAAGGTCATTAGCATATGATATTCAGTAAACATAATCATTTCTATCCATCAGAAGTGTGCTAGGAAGCAGCAGGCAATTTCTTTGGGGAAACACTACAACATGACATGTTTTACTTAATCACTGAATGTTAGAATTTTCCCATTCTCTACCGCTGTTGGAGCAGGATGGTAATTATCTCAGTGAGATCCCATATGACAAACATGGCAGATTTTGGCAGCTGTTTAAACAAGCATGAGATTATCAGGTGCTGTAGATGAAGACAAGGCTGTTGTAGTGAAAAGCAAGTCATAGATCTTACAGTTCTTTTCCATTTCGACGAGATTTGCTTACAGAAGAAGCTTTACTTTCATTTTAGCCTGATAAAAACTGTGGGCTAATCCAGAATACTTCATGGATATTTTCTTGCAGCCCTGATTATCCTCTTGTGAGAGGTCTCTTTACTGCAATCAGCTGCATAGCAACAGCCTTGTTTTTAAAAAAAGCAAAGATACTCAAGATGTCCTGATCATCCCTGAAACTGGGTGAATAGAGCAGAGTACAGCATTCCTGGTTCTTGGGAAATGATGAGCAGCTTGACTCCCAAATACTCACACTAATTCTTACCACTTTAAAATATCAGCAGTTTGCTTTCCAGAGCTTCCCTTGTATGAGAACACGTTCTGAACTTCTGAGTGCACATACTTACAGCATGAAGCAACCCATAAATAGTTACACAGGGAGGTGTGCATGCAGAACAGCAGCTTCCAAAGGCATGGTCTAAGGTGATGAGGCCTAGGGGGATGTCACCATTCAAGGCTGGGAAAGACTCTGGGCTGCCAGAGGTGCCAGACAGCAAGAAGGGTCAGAAGAAGCGAGACAAAGGAGGCTGTGACAGATTTTCAGCAGCTCTTCCAGCCCATGGGAGATCTGCTCTGGAGCAGATGCTGGAAGAGATGCTGTCTGAGCAGGAAAAGGCTTGTTCTCACAGTACCTGCACAGACATGGGTTTCAGAGATGCACACTGAGAGCCACTGAGCTGAGCAGGAGCAGGAGCCCAGTGAAGTTTGTGTCCACACCACTCCACCAGTGTGTGTTGCCCTCCCAGCTGTGAGGATCAAACAGAGGCACCATGGGCAGCTCCCCCATCATGGTGGCAAGTGCTTGACTAATGGTTCTGGAGGCTTGAACATATCCTACCACTGTATTCCGAAACACACCAGTTTATGCAGTTAGCAAAAATTACATTTAGGTTTTCATATAATTAATTTTCAATGTTTTGTGAACAGGAGTTATTCACGAGTCTTTCATGTGTTGGAAAGAAGTATCAGACTGCATATCTTTGTGACTGAGGCTTGGTAGCAACTTAACAGATTTGGACACAGTGAACATGCACAATTTGTTTTTTGCTCAAAATGAGTTTATTTTAAAATAGAATATTGGTCTAGTGGGCCTAATTGAAAATAGTGTGGCTTTCAGCTGCAGCATCCGTTTAGTCCTTACTATGCATGTTGTGTGTGGTTGGCTCAGGACACAAAATTGGAGTATGTGGGAAAAGCTACTTCATCAATCCTCATTTCCAGGGCCATTTGTAGGCACAGTTCTTACTTGAGAAAATAAAGCAGAAAATAGAAATCTCTTCTGTCAATGTCCTGAAAAATTGATTGGTCACACAGGAAAGAGACCCAAATCTTCTTCTTCTTCCTCATTCTCAGAAGTTTGATGCTGCTGGGTACACTGTGCTGATGTTCCATTTTTCTTGTGAAGAGAAACGTGCACTGGGGACATGAACTAATTGCTCCAGCATACCAGGGCTTATGTACTTGAGGAAACAAATTCCAGTCACATTCTGTGGCTCTCAATAGTTGCAAAAAGCTAGAGACCATCAGTCTAAAGTGAACTACGACATAATGAGCAATTAAATTTTCTAGTGGAATTTCATTTTTATAGTAGAGGACTATAAGGTGATGCATTATCCTGCATCCAAAAACAAGAGAATCCATCAAAGAGGAAGACAGTAAGGAATTGCTTGTATTTCTAAATTATGTTTTGGAACAACTCATGCTTCAGGGTTTTTTTTGCAAAGATGGGTTATTATGGATCTGTACATGGAATTGCTATCAATTCTGTGCAAAAAATTACATGCATAAAAGAGATGGTTTCTATCAGAAGGTACCAAAAGCACTTGGTATAAAGGAGGTGGTGGAAAGGAAGTGTCTGTGCACAGCAAATCAGTAATTTTTTGTCTGTGACAAAATATTGAAGGAGAGATATGAGAAGAATCTGTGAAGTCTTCTGCAAAGCAGTAACTATATAGAGGGCAGAGTGTGCTCCAGATCTGAGATTGTGTTAGGGAATCACACCTACACTAAGAAAAGAGATTTCAGGTAAAAGTCTCCCCTACTCAATAGGGGTGACCACCACAGGGGAAACACCAGCACCTACAGTGGGGCAAACAGCACAGAGGAGAAAACAAGGATCTCAAAATGTTGTGTTGCTTTGCAACAGCTCACAGCGATCAACTGGGAGTTCAGGTCACAAATGATAGGATGACAGAAAACCATGGAAGTCATCAAAGAAGGGAGATCTAGAGGGTGTCTTGTGGGGTGGGTAGAGGAGAGGATGGGAAATCACTCTTGTCTGTGTTGCAAATCACCTTAATTACTGTATTTACTGTATGATTAATTACAGATAGTGGATGACAGGTCTCACAGTTCTTGGAACAAAGGAATGATTTGAAGAACCAACAGAGTGGGAACCAACAGAGCCTTTTTGAAAGAGAGACACCCTTTACTCATTACAAACCATAAATAAAATGCAAAAAATGAATGGCTTCTACCATCTGCAGATGGGGAAGTTTTTGGAAAAATGACTGAGGCAAAATATTTTTCATATTTGATCTCACAGCAGTTTCTGGATAAGTTTCATGATGGAAAGAAAAGCTTGTTTGTGGTCTACTTCTGTGATGTGACTTCCTCCCTACCAAAAGGGAAATTAACCTAAGAGATGTGAAAGTAGAGCACAGTATGCCCACTGCAGTGGGGAAGGAAGGCACACAGAGATTGGAAGCTTGAAAATGTAAGTTAAGTTATCCATTGAGGTCAGAATATTAAGTGCTCTTTGGTGCAAAGATATTTAAAATGAATGCATGTGCAGATTCCACTGAAGAGTTTTTAAAACAAATCCCCCCCCTGGAGAGCTGCAGGAATGAGCACAGATCTAACATTGCACACATGCTCTCATGGGTGAGAGATTTAAAAGATCTGGGGACAACAGGGCAAGGATCAGTCCTCCAGGGCTGACCTACAAACCCATGCTGTAGGTCAAAGCATCTCAAGTGCTCAGAAGTGTTGTTGACAATTTTAGTTATCAGAATATTTACAGTCCTGTCACTTGACTGGGACCAAAATAAGCTGGATCTATTTCTTCATTTGGCATTGGCTTTTTATAGGAAGAATTGCTGTTCTTTGTCAAGACCCCTATCAAGCTATGCAGATCAGATGGGATTCAAGCCAGAAGAAAGCTGGTCTCTCTCAGGCTCTTTGTTACAGACATTTCTGACCACGGGTGATTTCATAGCCACACATTGTCACATGCACCCTTGTAGGATAGGTAGAACAGCCAACTCAAATGGTCACAAATGCCAGAATACTCTGATGTACCTCAGAGTAGAAGACTGCTCTCATGCATGGAGATTATTCCTCAAATCATTAACTAGTTCTGGACAAATTCTTCTGGGACCAAGTTAACAGAAATGTATTAACTCTCCAATTATTTCTCCATCTCTTCAGCTCTTCTTTGATGGAGGATCTTAATCCTGAACCATGAATTCGATATTTTACTGAAGTAATGTGTTCTTCGCTCTTCTCCTGGATTCTCCATGAACTCATTTAATCATTTTCTTTTAACCTCCTTCTATCCATCATTCTCTACTTTCCTTTCCCTTTTTATCTATATAAATTACAGTGGCAAACAGCGTTGTGGACAAACTCTGCTAGGCTGGGAGGAGAGGTTACAACCCAATAAGTAAACCGGGTAGAGCAGTTACTTATGGTCTCCAACATATTTTCTACAGCATGTGAGTTTCTTTTGCTTCTATGACACAGGATTTGATGAGGAGATGCACAGAGATATTTCACATTCCGATGTTGAAAATGAGAAGTAGAGGGGCAGGAGAAGCTAACCAACAAAACACAAGAAGACGACAAAGAAGAAGGAGAAGAAGAAGAAGACAACGAAGAAGAAGAAGATGATGAAGAAGAAGAAGACGACGAAGAAGAAGAAGAAGAAGAAGAAGAAGAAGAAGAAAGCTTTCTTCAGGAGCACAGAGCTAGAGTTAGATGGGGAATAAGATGGCAGGCATCATGCAAATTACTTGTACCACACCAGGGTAGTGAGGTGCTTGTTCCCAGTAGCATCATTCAGACATATGCTGATCATTCTGTAACTTCGGCTCTGGGCAGTATTCTCAATTCTGCCTGCCTGTAATGTCTATGATTTTATGATGATCAATAAATAATTTGAGGTTTCACAAGTAAAGTTCAGCAAAAGGATTCAATTTATGCAAGATGTATTTAGTCAGGCAGAAATGAATTTACTACATGTTTAGAACAAAAATTACTCAACCATGTTGCTTACATTAAAATAAACGTAATGTTGATATGAAACAGTTGAAAATAACATTTGAACTAATAAATAGATTTGTAAGATTATTTTTGATTTTGGTTGCTTTTCTAATAGCAGATCAACTATAAACTGTTAAAATCCATCACTATTTAAAAAGTCAGTTTGTCTCACAGAACAACATTAAGGGCAATTTTCAAACACACATGTACCCATGACATGCTGTAGCCTGTGAAACACAGAAATGAAAAGTCATATGCATAACCCTCTTCAGACTTGCAGTTCTGTCTCACCAAGAAACAATGTTTTCAAGTTCAAACTTCTATTAGATAATCTAATTAATCTTCTTTTGAAATTTATTAGTAAGGAAACTTCCTTACTTGTACTTACAGTTAGAAGGATGATGAGTAAGAAGCAACTCTGGGTTGTTTTTTTCATTGTGGAGTCTTCTTGGAGAGACACGTTGTAGATGACCCTTCTGGGAATTAAACAACAAAAATACAAGCATTATTGGACTTTTCCTTTTACGATAAATCCCTTGTCTTTGTGTATGAACATGTTTTTAGACTTAACCTAGACTCTCTGTGTGTGGCTGTTTGAGCACCCCCAGCCTTACATGTGCTCAAATTTCGTCTACTTGGAGGTTGATACACTTTAAATTTAGTTTCCTTTGTGGATCTCTGCTGGTGAGTACAGCTAGTGTGGGGTACATCTCCATGTTACTGGGTCACCAGCAGCAGACCCAGTTTAAACCTTGTGTCTTTGCCAGCTGAGGCTACCTTGGTTGTCATTTTTCAGCTGCTTCTAACCTAATATAGAGCTGCAGACCAATGAACAATCTGGATATTTTAAACCTGACTTGCAAAACCCAGAAAGATCCAGTTTGCAAATAAGTGTAATAGCAGTTCAAAAGACTTGTTTGTGGGGCTAGGGAAAGCCAGACTTTGAGTAATCTCTAGCCAGGTGAACAAGCCCGTAGGCAGGAAAAGAGAACCTGGGAACAGCACAGTGGGATTGCACGCTGCAGGATGCAGCTGGGTGGCTGGGCTGGGGATAGACACACAGCAGTGAAAGCCTCAGGCCATCAGGCATGACTGCTTCAGCACAGAGCACTGGGGAGGCAGAGCATGGACACGACTCCACAGGTTTGAAGGGAACTGGATCAGCAGCTTTTTGGTTTTCTGGGTTTTTCCTACATCAACACTTCTCTGGCCTAACTGGAAAAAATACCCAGGGGCCACCAGGTATAGACTTATTGCTTCACAGTTGTGGGAGTTCAAGAAAACAAAGCTCTCTGCATAAACATATTATTTTAAGTTCTAAAAAAATGTAAGTTCTGTATTAAATGAGAAATGCAGCTTTTGTCAAAGCACATTGTGCCTTCTGATGTGTCACAGACCACTCGTGGTGCATGTGCTGAGCAACACAGGACATGTGGCTGTGATCACCTTCAGTCACAGTAACACAGTGACTGTGTGACACCTTCATTTTTCAGACAGCTTAAAAACTAGAAGTTAGGTGTTTTCTACCTGGACAAACAATCCTGTGAGCACCCTACACATTTGAAACCCATGAATTTAATGAGAAAAAGGCACAGGGACTTAGGTGCTCAGTCTAGTTGACATGCAGTGAATATTACAATGACTTGTGTAACATTTGTCTCAGCAACAGCATTGTAACAGCTTTTCCCATCTTTAAATGGTCTGGAAGGGCACCCATTTTCAGAGGGGAAATGAAATATTGTCTTCATCTAAAGCAGAAATATGTAATGTCAAAATGTAATAAAGATGTGGCACTTCCACTTCAATGTAGCACATGTTGCAGTCCTGTGTCACTGAGATTACATAAAACATAAAGTGATGGCAAAGAGGGCTCAGAGGATTTGTTTCTAATAGGAAGTAGTCTTATTACTGTCTGAATCTTCCTAGAACCATTCTGCTGACTCAGATGTAATGCAAGATGCAAAAGAGCCAGAAATAATGCGCAGTTACACTGTGGGCCACAAATTTGCATTTGATTATTCACGGTAGACACCTCAATTGAAGCAAAAACTGGACATCTAGATCAGAGAAAAATGCCTGGAATTTTCTGCATATTTTTCCAGGCTCTTTCCTGCATTCTGTATTGGTTCAAACTGACAATAAAGATTAATGAATAACATATAAACAATGTCTCTTGGACGGCTGTACAGTGAGTATGAGCACGAGTATGGTGTTCATCCAGTTACACACTGTACTGCAAAGTGTTCTGCAGCATGGTGTAAAGCCAGTCTAGTGGGTGCCTCTGTTCTTGTTGTCATCATCATTTCTGCTGCATCTGTAAGGATTTTGTATCAAGTAGGTAAAGGGAGCACTTTGTCTTACAAACTGCCAACAGCTTTAAAATGCACAACAGTTCCTACCAATGGCACAGAGATTAACACAATCCTGTGACCTAGCAAGCATAAGATCAAAATTAGCTGAATTTACCTGCTATATGTTTGCTTTTCCTGCACTTTGTGCCAAGAGTGCCTGCAGCAGCAGGCTGGGTTACAGCTGTAGATGCAGGTAAATCTTTTCCCTTATGTTAACTAAAATGACTGCACCATATGATGATGACTACATATGAGTAAATGAGTAAGAACTATTTCCCATGCTGAATCTTAGCTAGTCTATTTATTTCTAATCATTTTCATTTTAGCCAGTTGTAACCACAGGAATCGCTGACATGCTAGATAAAATCCAGCACCTTTTTTGTCTTTTTCACAGAAATCTTTTCATCTGGCAAAAATTTCAAGAATAGTTGAACAACACTATTTTAACTATCAAACTATAAAGTCCTAGACTAAGAATAATTTTTTTTTACTTTAAGACTGGCCCATACCACTACAGCACACAGGTTGGCATCAGTACTGGATCAAGGATGATGATCTCATTGAAATTAAAAGATACATGCAAAACAAAGTGTTGGTCAATGGGCAGGGTAGAAACAACAGGGAGGCAGAAAGATTCACACAAGGGGAACCCCAGGAGATGGACCCTGGCAGCCTCCAGACGGAGGAACAAACCAACACCTCTATGACTCTGACCCCATCTCCAGTGATCCAGGTGCAGGTGTGACATGCCAGACAAGCTGGGATGTGCAAAGCAGAATGCTCAAGTGCCTGCTGTTTTTGGTCTTTTGTGTTAGAGGGATCCCCTTTTCACATGGACACTACAGCCCATGGGCAGCATGCTTGCAGCTGGAGGAAGGCTGGACAGTTCTGGAGCTGTGCTGTGAGGAACAGAGGGTGGAACCAGAAACGAGTCTGCTCCCCAGTGTGTGCTCACATCGTGACTCAAGCACACATGGGCTCCCATGGCAGTACCCACAGGAGGCTCTCCATGCCTTCTCCTGGCTGCTCAGGACACCTGACTTGTGCTAACTCCACAGCCACACTATAGGGCCACACTATGAAGAGGTCAGGAAATTAGCTTTCAGCTGCACAATTTTAAAATCTATTTAAATGGCGTTTTAAATTATTTTCTTTTTTACAATTACAGATGGAGAAACAATATTTCAAGCTGTTTTAAGAACAGGTTTTGCAGATGCTTTAAGGTATGCATGAGTTTTTCCTGAGATGATGCTTATGACCATAAACAACAGGAATTATAGGTAATGTACTGATAGTTCTTGGGATCACTGGAGCTTATAGAAGAATGATTATTATGGCAATGTAATACAGTATAAACTTACACAAAAATTTGTTTCCTTTGCTGAAGTTCCCAAGCAGGTTTTAGGTGCTATGCTGATTCCTGTTCCTATAATATTTAGCCTTTTTCCCTAAGTCCAGTGATGTACTTATTCAGTGTTAAGTTAGTACAACATGCTGCATGCATTTCAATTTTAGAATATTCATATTTAGGGATTAATCATAAGCACATTGCTAAAGCCCAGTACTTTTCTATGATTGTATTAATTCTTCAGTCCCTGTTTCTTATAAAAGTTACATATGACATTCCTGACTGCTACTTAAACTAGAATATTGTTCTTTCTTTCTTTGCAAAAGTAGCATTTATGTAGCTCATTTTGTGCTAAGGTATTCATCCTGCTTCAGCTGTAATAGTAATACTACAGACACCTTGAGATTACACCTGAAACTTATCTGAAGATGAACACAGCATCCTACTCAGTGATAACATCTCTTTTTTCTCTGTCCAGATGTCTACAGGTGTAATACTGTGCTGAACAGGTCTTCAATTATAGTTACCTTATCCAGAAAATGGGACAGCCCTCCCTGCACAGCCATTTGCACAACAAGAGAAGTCAGATTTAGTCAGAAAGAAGGGTGTAAGAGGAAGATTTAAAAGAAGGCAGTAGAGCAACAATTCTCTGCCATGTTCTGAAGAAAAGGAAGGAAGGAAGGAAGGAAGGAAGGAAGGAAGGAAGGAAGGAAGGAAGGAAGGAAGGAAGGAAGGAAGGAAGGAAGGAAGGAAGGAAGAAGGAAAAGAAGAGAAAGAAAGAAGGGAAGGAAGGAAGGAAGGAAGGAAGGAAGAGAGAAAGAAAGAAAGAGAAAGAAAGAAAGAAAGAAAGAAAGAAAGAAAGAAAGAAAGAAAGAAAGAAAGAAAGAAAGAAAGAAAGAAAGAAAGAAAGAAAGAAAGAAAGAAAGAAAGAAAGACTGGAAAAAACTTCTTTAATTATTCTGCTCTGATAAATCTGCAGTGCCATCTTTCACAATACTGTTAACATACCTTTAGATAAAGAAATGGTTTTCAAAATAGGAATTTGAGGAGTTGTGGTTAAGGTCAGAAGTGTAATGCAAAAATCTCTTTCTCAGTGTGTTCATTATACTCAGAATTTTTGAAATGTCACTTGCAACGTTCCTACTAGGCTGCAAGTTTCTTTGGGAGCTTCTTTTCCACCCCATGCCGCTTTCTCAGGGTGACTAGCTGGATACACACCTCAAACCACAAGGTCTCTCTGCTTCCTTATTTAGATAAGGCTTGCAGACCCTCCTGGGGAGTGCCTTGCCACTCAGCACAGAAGACACCAACCTGCTCTGCCTGCATTAACCCTGGACTGGGAAACACTGAGCAGACACCACTAAGCAAGGCACAGACAGGCCAGCAGATCCTGCTGCTGAGTGTGTAAGGATTTTGGATCCAGGGAGGAGGTTGCAGGTCGGTGTGTGTAGGCAAACATGCAGACAGTTTTGAGGAAAGTATTAAAATTATCCCCTCACTCCCAGTGGGACATTTTACTCCTGGGTTCCTAATTTAGGCTGCTGCTTTGAGCTAGGAGCAAGCTATCACCCTTCTACAATCCCAGGTGCAGACCAGAATTATAGCTACAACCCCATCAGGAGAAGAAATGCCAGGAGTTTAATCCCCATGCCTGAGATGGGAGTAGAGCCAGTCCCTCCTCTTTCTCCAGAACATTCTTTAGCCATTAGCCTGCAATAGTCTTGAAATGGCTTTAGTGGCACCAGGATCTCTTGGTAGTTCCAATAGAATTTGTGATTGCTACTTAGCTATTTCTCATATGCCAAAAACTGGTGACCATCAGTCCCAGGCAGAGAGACAGGTCTCCTTACAGCCTCTAGTCAGGTGTCCAGGGAGATGAGGCAAGGCAGGAGAGGTAGCTACTGTCTTCTACTCCTGTACTCCCTGTGGCTTATCTTTGTACAATACCTCAGTGTTTTGTCTAACCTTCCTTTTCATACAGGAATCCCCTGAGAAATTAAAATTCCACATTCTCAGTTTCTGGTGTCAGGCACATAAAGACATTGCAACATTAAAACTGCAGGTATCTAGGACACTTGCAGCTTAACTCATTCATTTTGGGATTCTTGAAGACCCAAATGCTAAATTGGGTGATGACTACTCCGTTGTTACTGTAAGAGATCACAGTTTCCATTAGCTTGCCTGGTGGAGATTGTGAACTGCATCATGAGTATGTGCTATGTTAACAAACTGAAACTATCAGCCATGGCAAATAGGCAATTTCAGGTTTACACAGAGGAAATGACCAAATAACTCTGCTTTGTTGATTCATTTGGATTACCTGGGAGCTGCAACACTTGGTACTTCATTTTTTCCATTTAAAAGTATTCAACAAAAAGGGGTTATTTTACCTTAGGTTTCCCTTTAACCAAATCCTTTCCAACAAACCAGATGAAAATAGGAAGAAACTAGCTACAGAATTGTCTGTCTCTATTTTTAAGGTAATCACAAAGTTTTCTAAGCCCCCACATTACATATCTGAGCAGCCAATGTGATCATACACACCAGTGAGGATACTGAAGATGGAAGGGAAGAAGTTTAATGTATTGTTGTATTACCCAGTCTAAGAAAGCCTTACACTGGGTAATACAACACAGAAAAATATACTTTGACAAAAAAAACCCCAAAAAACCAAAAAAACCAAAACCAAAACCAAAACAAAAAAACCCAAACAAACAAACAAACAAAAAAACCCC
>NW_005054307.1:6556839-6604567 GCF_000277835.1 Geospiza fortis | reverse complement strand
CCCCCCCCATCACCACCAAAAAAAGCCAATAAATTAACTTTGAATAATAAAGCATCAAAGGAGTTAGAGGAGCCGATTTCTTCCACCTGCCAGGGCATAACTTAGGAGGGGAGTGCTGAGGTATCTGGCTGAGCACTGATACAAATCCCATTTATATTACATGTAGATATGGGTGGGTGTAGTGCTTCTGCATCCTCTAATGACTGTAAATTGAGGATGATGCCTACTGCTTGTCAGTAGCCAAAAAAAAGCCCCCTACTTCTTCAGAGCTTAGGAAGACATTGTTAATGACCCTCTTGGCTGTTGGACAAGGGGTTTTATGAGGTTGCAAGTAAAAGCAAAGAAAATTTCAGGAAGAGACTAGCAAAGTATATCAGCAGATTTGTTGGCAGAAAAAGCTTGGAATACTTACACAAACCAGACTGGGTAATTAGTTTCAAAAAACTTAGTTTTAGTCTTTTGCAAATGTCTTCTGTGAAGTGTTTTAGCCCAAAATGTTAACAGCATTAGGTGAAGAGCTGCATACCAAGCAATTCTGGAGTTTGGCATCTACAGGACCCTCTGTACCTTGCTGCATTTCTCTGAATTTGGCAGTATCATACTGTTTTACCCAGAAATAGTGCCTGAGGGGGAAGGTTTTATGCCTTTGCACCACAGGCTCTGGACATACAAATAGTGGCTAAAGGAGGAGGCTTAGAGATGGAGGAGATGGTGAATAATAACAGCCCATCTGCCTCTGCATAGATCAGTTTAAGCTTTTGTGGAATTGAAATTAAAAGAAAAGTTACTTTCATGCTTTTGCAGTGAAAGAAGAAACAACAACATGCAATTATGCTTTTACTTCAGCCAAAATGCAGGACAGACAGTGGATCACACCACAGAGACTCTGGAAAATGAGTTCATTGCCTTCTATCACTATTCAGAGGATGCACTCTTGAAATAATCTCACTTTTACAAAACAATGATTGCTCACATAAGAATTACATCAGGCTCTTAGCACCCATCAAAGTATCATAGAGTGGTTTGGGCTGGAAGGGACCTTTAAATATAATCTAGGTCAAAACCCCTCTGCCATGGGCAGGGACACCCTTCACTAGTTCAAGTTGCTCAGGGCCCCATCCAGCCTGATCTTGAACACTTTGGGGGATGGGGCATCCAAAACTTCTGGGCAGCTTGTTCCAGGGTTTCATCTCCCTCACTCTAAAAATTCTTCCTAATATACAGTCAAAATCCACCTTCTTTCAGTTTAAAACCATTGATCTTTTCCTGTGACTACAGACTCTGGTGAAAACTTTTCCCTACCTTTCTTCTAAGTGCCTGTTAGCGACTGAAAGGCTACGACAAGGTCTCCCTAGAGCCCTCTCTCCTCCAGGCTCAAGACATCCAGGTCTTTCAGGTTTTTTTCATAGGAGACAGCTCCAGCTCTATGATCATCTTCATATCCTTCTCTGAACTCATTCCAACAGGTCCACATCCTTCTTATGCTGGGGTCCCCAGAGCTGGGTGCAGCACTCCAGGTGGAGTCTCACCAGAGCAAGCAGAGGAGCCAAATCCCCTCCCTCGATCGACTTGCCTTGCTGCTTTAGACACAGCCCAGGATACAATTGTCATGTCACAATGTGCATACTGATGATGAAGGCTTTAAATTTTTTTAGTCCTTACAATCAAATTTGAAATACTGAAGTTAAATGCAAACCTTACAATTCTGAAGTGACACTCAGGATTTTACCAGCTCTGCTTTCAGTAATAGATAATAGGATAAAAACAGCAATATTTTAAAAAACTTGCTAAGTGCTGGGAAATGTTACCATGTTAAAATCAAATATTTCCAATCTGTGGAACAAAGAAGGAGAAAAAAGCAGAAAGCTGTGTAGCAAAGCAGAGGAATAAAATCTATAGCAGAGCATTCCTGTTATTCGGAGTGCTGGAAGAGTGGGACTGAACGAAGCAGATTTGACCACTGGTCCACATTGAAAGCAAGCACAATGCAGGAATGCCTGGTTCATCATTGAACGTTCCTCAAAGCAGAACACTTCCTTGACATTTTGCTGCATCATTATGAATCTCTGGCTTAGCATGTCACCCAGCAGCACAGTATAATTTTAGCCTTTTAGGCCCAGCTGTGAAATGTCTTTTGAAAAGTGCTTGCAATTTGTGGAGGACTTTGCAGCAGTGCTTGCACAATAAGAAAATATGCAATTATCTACTCTTGAAGACAGTGCAGCTTGGACACAGACAAAAGCTTGGGATGAATATTACCCTGCTGTATAACAAAGATTTCAAAAGAATTGCATACATTTATGTCAGACTAAAATCTTTAACATAGCGTGAAAAATTAAAGCAGAAATTTAGAATTATTCTCTCTATATATGGTATTTTAACAGGGAATACAGCTTTCACAGTCCTTATCACCTTTGTGGGTAAGATTAATATTAGTATAATTTAGAAGGAGAATTGTACGGGTACAGCTAAATATACATTGCTAAAGAAACTGAAACATCCTATACAGTTCCAGTAAAAACTTTTGAGTTAAGAAAAAAGCCATATCCATGGTTGGATTGTAACTTTAGCTGGAACACCATCCCAACTGTACTGTACCTACAGCCAAGACCTTACACACCAAACATGCCTGTCAATGTATTTAAAACTACTCTAACAAATACTTGAGTTCAGTGGAGCAAGAATACAATGACAAGGCAGACCAGGATGGACTTTGGAAGCATACATAAAGAGTTAAGGAGAACTAAGAAAAATTGCAGGGTAAGAGGTGAATGTAAGGTAATTTTTCCAATTACCAAATTCTTTCTGTATCACCCTGGAAGAATCTTCAAATAATGAGATAAATGTAACCTCATACATAACATTCTTCCCTCTTGAATCAACACATGTTTTGGTCAATACTTTCTTGATTTGACATATTAAGTTTTTTGTTAAAAATTTTTCTTTTTGTTGCAGAACATACTGCAAAGAAAAATAGTTATTTAATATTTTTTTTCAGCCAGTTCCCTCTCAGTTTTCCATTCAATTCTTCCCCAGGCAAACTCCCACTGGTCTTTTTTTTTTTTTATCCTAAGCATACATTCCTATAAATTATTAGAAGCAAGTGAATATTTTATGGGCTGGGCAAAAAATCAAGAAAAATATTATAAGTTCTTATTATGTCAATGTTTTTACATAAGTCATATAAAGTGTGAAAAGTACTGTGAATAGATTGTTTTAAATCAAATACACATGACATACATTTAAAGCATTTTGTTCTCACTTGGCAGAATAGCCCATGCTACAGCTGGATGTAGGTTTCAATTCCACCTCAAAAAATATCAGCCTGTGGGGAAACAATGCATTTTTCTTGAGTCTGGTTCTGATTTTATAGCAGTTTTGATAATAATGAATAAAAATCTTGATTTTGATTTGAGGTCAGGGTAAATAATTGTTGATCTCTAAGGGTTGTATCTCAGGCATTATGAGGGTATTTTAAATTCTGTAATAGAAGGAGAAAAGTTTTGGGACATTCAAATCCTCTTGTGACAGTCTCTGGAAAAGGCTTTGCATTTCTGAGGTCTCAATTAACTTTTAAAGATACACCAGTTGGTTTGACTAATAAAATTTTTATGTCTGCTGATACATCTTGCTTTACCTATGCTCTTACATTATTATATCTACTGCAACACTAATACTTCTGTATTACACCTACCCTACAATGAGTAGAAAAGTGACCCAAAGCTGTCACTGCACTTTAAACTATTTTAACATCTAATCTAAAGATAAATAAGGAATACTGTAATGTAGTGATGGGAATATAAGAAAAAATTGGTAAATCAGTAAAAATAATATTATCTGCATCAGTTATTACAGATTATTTGAATATCACAGCTGTAGTGCTTGGATATTGTGCTGTCCTTGTCAGGAATTATGGTACCATTACTACAAAAGGTTGAATTGAATGTAAACATCTAAATTTCCAGTTTCAATTAGGGCAAAATCCACACACTTCTCCCTAAGGCATTATACATTCATTTCAGAAGTTCAACAGGGCAATTTACATACAGTAAAGTACTATGAACTGTCATTTTCCCAAGAGGTAGTTATTAGCAACTGAAAATTCAGCAGAAGGCTTCCAGAGTAACATGCATGAAGACATGCACTTTCAATGATAACTAGGCAGGTGAAGTTCACTGTGCTTAGGTTAAAATAAAGGGTAAAATGGGTTTTTGCCAAGACCTGCAGGGAGAAGGTTACTGTTTTCTTTGTGGTTCCTCTTTTTGTCTGTAAATTAGGGTGGATTAGAGAGGAATACAGATGAGGGAATGGGAATCACCTGAACAGTGAGAGAAGTCATTACTGGTGTAACTTACTCTTAAGCTCCAAGAAAATTTTATAAAAAGCCTTTTGTTCTTTGTCCTAAACATTGCTCTGGGCTTGCAGTCTGGAGTCCAGGGTTTGTCCAAGTGTCTCAGAGGAGCAGCTGAATCCAGATGAGACGCTGTTTGCAGGAAAACAAGACCAGGAGACAGCTAAAATAGATGGTGGCTAAAATGTGTGAATGCACCTTGAGAGCTGAAAGGCCAGTCATTACTCACTACTAATATTAATGATGACCTTTCAGGGACACCAGCTGCCAGCCATGCAAACAGAAGCTCTGGTGACCTCTTCCTCTGCTTATAAATATTAATAAGCAGAAGAATTTTCATAACCATTTATGAGGTTCAGAGTCTCAGCAATACCCTCCACAGATCCTAAATACACATGGTTAAGAATGACTAACCACGTATCACAGAGGTTTCATTGGAACCCAAGTAATCAGGTCCCTGGAAAAAAGCTTAATTTTCTGGCAGATCAGTAGTGGACACAATATTTTAAAACAAACCGAACCAAACCAAACCAAAAAACCAAGAAAAATGGTGAAGCATGAGAAAGCCAGTACAAAGGAGAAACAAGGTCTTTCACCACAACCTTCCCAGCCAGGAAGAGCAGAGCAGAGGCTTTGGATCTGTAAGTCGGCGTCTTTCTGCCAAGATGAGCTATCATGAATATGTTCTTGAGAAGTTAGTGAATTAAGCTTAGTGTATTAAGCTGCATTTATTGAAGATCTCTTCCTACCCTGCATTCTAAGGACAGCAATGAGAGTTTAGGCTGACTCTCACAGATTTCAGGCTCTCATTTTGCTTTTGCTGTCCATTGTTCGGGGACAACAGCAGAGCCAGAGCCCCAAAGTCTCAAGGTTCTCACTGTCTTCAGCAGAGCTTCCCTTCTGTGAGCCCTGGCTTTTTCTTCTTTCATTACACATGTTGAGTGGAGCTCTGAGACAGCACTGGGAAGAAAACCTACTCACCTTGAAAAGGAAAATGGCCTAACATGGGAACGATTTCTTGTCAGTTATGTTGGCTCCTCAGAGCCCATTAAATGGTATAATGAGTTTTTTTTTAATTGACCTCTTGGCAATGTCACTGTCTCATTTGATATTACTGTTAGTATTTTAAAGTTCATTCACTTGGTTTTGTTGTCTTTTCATGTGTTATTTTGTTTATGACATTCTAGTCTGACAAATAATGTGTAGCCTAATTTTGTGGGCCCCAGTGGGGAGCAGGGCTCTCAAAAGCATCTTAGCCAGGGCCAGTGAGTCAGGCTGGGGGTAAAGTATCGTGTGGTCTGGCTCCCACCTGCTCCATTGTTAGCACTGGAAGCCTCTGAGGCCACTGCAATTCTCAAGCAAGTCAGTCAAAGTCCAATTACAATCACCTATAATGTATTTCTTAAGGATGCCAAAACTCCAAATGCTTCCTGATGCCAAGGTTTGCTTTTGGTAAAGTCTTGATATACACTGGCTGAAGAATGTCTTTAGCAGGGTTTTATTTTGCTGGGGCAGATGAAATTAATTTCTGGCTCCAGTACCCAAAGGATTCAGAACCAACCCCAGAATGACATCTGAAGTCACTAAGGACAAGCCTCCAAATTTTGAGTCAGCTGAAAACAGAGTCAATTTTCCTTTCTGAGCACATTCCAGACCCATGCAGGTGCCAGGGGACTGTTCTTAGTTTAGCATATAGATGCTTATGTAACAGCTAGGCTTAGGGTTTCCACAAATCTTCCTACCAAATCTGGCTGCAGAGACAAAGGATAATCTGGTTCACAAATGATAAAGTTAAACAAGAAAATAAATGCCTCCAGTGTAGCAGCCTATTTGTAAGACTTTTCAAAATAAACCCCTGGAAGCAGTCTGTAATTCTCAGCAAGATTTTTCCTGTTACACCATAGGTTGCCAACTTTAGTATTTATTTCACTGGCAATAAATTAAAAGACCTGAAACTTTAGATTCTCCATGATGTTAAAAACTTCAAATATCCATCCATGATCTAAAGCTTCATGTGGAAAAATGATAGACAGTCTCTTCCATAAATTACACTGCCAGACAAGTGCATTCATATGGAAAGTACTTCATATAGCAGAGAGAGGACAAAAGGGAAGCATATTTGGATGAGTATTGAGATTCAGAAAAGATTTCTGATGGCTCTGGAAAGAAGTCAGAGCAGTCTTTTTAACAGCAGCTACAGCTAATCTTGCTTCTCATCCTGACTGTCTCATTAAATCCCAATGTGTGTGTGTCTATGGGTATGTGCGCAAGCTGCTGCAGAGAGGTATAAATTCCCTACATCTCAAAATGTAGGGAATTTAACACAGCCTGGCTATTCTGAGATCTGTAGAAATCGTGTCTTGAGGCCTTTTGTCCCTCTAGTGTTTATTTGGCCTTCTGGTGATGGAAAGATCTCAGGCTTTTATTTGCTTATTAGTAACTTGGAGCTTTTGCCTAAAGCTTGCCAGTGTTCATCCTGATGAAGCACTTGACCTTTCTATGAAGTATGTTTTTCAGACACCACCAATTTAAAAATCACCTAAAGAATATTCTTTTCTTTAACAATCAAAATATTTTTAATTGTGTCTGCATTTTGGATCTTCTGCACTGTACTTAGTGCTTCACCAAGGAAGTGAGAGGCCCAGCTCTGGTTTCTTAGAGTAAAATCTGGTTTTACACATCACATACCTCACACATTGCACATACACAAGCAAAAATGCAGTGCAAAAGCCATGTATTTTATTTGTGGACTGCAAACAGCATCTGTATA
This sequence comes from Geospiza fortis, assembly GCF_000277835.1. Classification (NCBI taxonomy): domain Eukaryota; kingdom Metazoa; phylum Chordata; class Aves; order Passeriformes; family Thraupidae; genus Geospiza; species Geospiza fortis. The sequence continues at coordinate 6,597,446 of NW_005054307.1, read as the reverse complement.
TATTTTTTTCTTTATTAAGATAAAAATATCCTTAATATTTTAAGTATTGGGAGTTCTTATTAATTAATTTTTTAATAGCATGTGCAAGAAAATACCACTTTTGTAGCCTCATTCAATGATCCCATTTGGGCAGGCATTTCACATATCTACGACGAAAAGAAAAACCAATTCTTTGATTGACAGTCACTGTGAAATTAATAGTGCAGTTTAATAGTACAGTTGACAGCAAAGGAACAAATAGCAGAACGTGCTTTACTGTGCCTGTATGTTCTAAAACTTCTTCTTCCAGACCTTATACTCATAGTTCCCTTCCTTACATTTAGCATTTTCCTACTATCCTTTACTTCCTTTTACCCTTGCATTTTTTTCCAGAAGATACTATTTCCATGTTCTTTGAATATAGTCATAATGCTATATGATAGCACAGAGTTCCACAGCATAGAATGGAAAATCTGGTGCAATATAAATTTAGTTTACTTTCAGTGAATATTGTGCTAGCTGCTTCCCAAACTGTTTCAGTAAAACAATCATATGGAATTTATCTCAAAGCTTTACATCCTGTCTAGCTGGCTGTATTATGTCTCAAAATCCCCAGCCCTTTGTTATAGAATTAGGATAGGCTTCTGGAGTTCTGCTTATACATTTCTGCTCCAGGGATCACACCATGACAAACTCATTCAACTTTAACTTCCCTCTTAATGAAAAGAGTTGGTAATCCAGGTTCAAATAATGAATCCCACAATCCCTTTGAAAATACTTCAAAAGAAACAGCAAAAATACAAACAGCACAAAAAGCAAGCAAACAAAAATCCTCAAACCAAAACCAAACCAAACAAACCACTCTAAAATGAACAGGCAAATTAACAACTCCACGAAGGCTATTTTGGGAAGTGAGTTCTGAAAGAACCACTGTAAGACGGATTAAATGCAGTCACATTGTACAGTTCAAACAGCTGCTAAGCAGAGAATGACTCAGCCTGTGCATCCATCTGGGTCAGTCTTGCTTAGGCACAGCTTCAGAAATGCTCCCCCCAGCAAGTTGCATCTGGACACCCACTGCATCCCATCACATTGCCACACAGACAGAGGAGGTGCTGGGCAGGGGAGTGGGTACATGCTGCTGAATACCTTTATGTTAAATCTTTTCATTTACTGCAACTGGTATAAAATAGCAAACTTTCACTTTTTGTGGTTTCTGGGGATTATCAAATGCATGAAACTCCACCTTTACTCCAGTGTCATCAAAATATGGGGAGTGCTCAATGATAATAACTAAATGTATAGATTTTGCTGGTTTGAAGTGTTTTAATCATGACAATCTTCATTGATCTCCTATAATCATACTGATAGTAACGGGAGAGGATGTGAAAAATCATACTGCTCCTATGATGCAATCACAATTGATCCTTGAATTTCTACATTAACTCTTTCCCAGTCATTCATTTCTATTGAATAATTCTACCAGATTGGCTTGCTTACTTGATATTCAAATTAGAATAATGGGACAAAATCAAATAATGAACTAATTTCCTGACTTGCATAATATGGTTTTATGCCATTTCTTGCTTGTGTGATCTGATCTATGTCCAGTAAAACCAGCTTTTGGTACAATGCATCAATGGCTCTTAAGCTAATGGGCAGATCTTGAATCCTGCTCTTGGTATCACTTTTCTCAGTGGCATCCAGATTTTGACTCAAAAGTTTTGATATCCTTAACTAGATCATTAACTTGGTCTTTGATCATTAGCAGCACAAACCTGGCTTTACTTTCATGAATTCTGCCAGGAAAAGTAGAACATATGTGGAAAAAATAATCTGTGCATGAACTGAACTATGAACATTACCTTCGACATGAAAGGCAGCATAAAAGACAAAACACTTATTCCATTCTGGCCAACGAACTGCAGAAGTCAGAAGAGAACTCCAAACATAAAATAGAATCCTTGCCAAGAGCTGCTTTTACTTAATCAGAAAGGATTGGGCTAAAGCCAACACACTGACTTCCACAGGGAAATTCAGAGGCATAAGTCATACAAGATGATGAGAGTAAGACAGATGCTTGGAGCTCTTGAAACTAGGTCTCAGCCACTACCAGGGCTTCTGCTAACAGGTGCTGAACCCACTCCTTAATCTGTGACAGTTTCTGAACCAGCTCTTCAATCTGATGATTCAGCCAAAAGGATGTAGCACAGACTTGGATCCTGGCACTGCCAGAATTCCTGTGTTCAAGAGGGATACTCAGCATTTACCTGGTTTATTATTATAATTAATTTTCAGATTTCAAGAGATGCAGGCATAGCACACAGGGGTGCTGTATCCTACGCTAACTTTCTGAAGTGACCCCTAGTCCACATTGTGAGTGCTATCCCTTTTGATCTATGCATCCACAGACCTTCTGGAGGCAAAGCAGCAGATCAGCAGCAAAAGGCCATCTACACCCCGAACAGTGTGGCAGAAGGTTTCTGTGGTTTCTGATGACATTTGGTGTCTCTTATCTGATGTCAATGGATGTGTATATTGTGGGCTGCTCTCTCCTTTTACTGGATGGGACACTTCCGTTCTTAAATTTTTTGCCCACAAAGAGATCCACAGTGGCTTGACAGGGGTCAGCTGTCTGTGTACCAGGGAGGGAGAACTTCAATACTATTCTTCAGGACATTTAACTAAAGACACTCTGAAATATGCAAATGAAATAAATCCTCTGTGCTTTCTCTTGGTATGGAAAGGTGCTGCAATCAGGAGTTCTAGCTGTACAAAAGAGCTCCTGGGGAAAGACCTAAGTGCATAAAGGCAGTGCCAAAGCTCTGAACTCTGACCCTAGGCAATCATATTTCAGTCCCTCACTTGCAAGGAAAGTATTAGTCATGTACCATAACAAAATTAGCTGCTTGAGTTCATTAAAAAAAGAAAACTAATTTTATATTGCATTTTCCATTTTTTATAATTTAGGTTCTTATTTAAGCTACAAGTGCCACATATATCAAAACAAATATCGAGCAAATCTTGGCTAATATCTCCTACCTGAAAGACCAGGAAATATTTGTTTCCATGTGACTAAATGCTGCTGATTAAAATATGAAGCAAATCTTAGATGAAAATAAAGATTCTACTTGGAAGATTAAGATTTTTTAATGTCTGTTCTGGAATAAAGCAGCAACAGTCTTTTCATTAAAATGAATAGCTTAAAGTTATTTAAAGGGTCTGCTTCTTCTTTTTATCAGGTGCACCTTATTTTAATTTCTCTCTATAGCTATTGGTCAGAAAACTGTCAAATTGCTCTGCTCTGGTTAGATAGTTAAGGAGTTACCAGCAGATATACAAAAGAATCTTAACCCCCCTTTGCCAATTAAGGGACCTTGGAATTGTTTTATAAATCTTCTGTTTGGATGTGTTGAAAGTCAATGATGTATCTTTAGTGCTGTAATTTTAACTCCCATTACACTGCATTTGCATTTCAGCTTTTATTTTCAAAGGAAAGACAATGAAGTGATGATATTGTTTTGGAGCCCGTCTGGGTGCTGGATATTTAGAAATGTGTAGATCCTTCTTAGCAAAACTCACCAGTGCTACATCTTTATTTAACATGTGGTCACTTTTCCAACAGTGGCAGTGACAGTTCCTTGGATAAAATTTCTTATTTGTAAGCAATTGTTCCTTGGTTATTTTGTAGTACTCAATTTTTTGGAAGACCATGACTGTGACTTTTTAGGCAGCAAGTCTGTATCTTTCTGTTTGCACAGGACTTAACCATTGTAAAAAAAGTGATACTGTAAAAAAGTGTACCCTGGGTACAACAGGGTCTCACTGGGAATTCTTGCACTGGGATAGAGGTCAGTGGTTCAAGCAGATGTCTATAGCTAAATAAATATCTCATATGAGATTCTAATTCTAGAAGTAACAGTGTTGGGAGAGATTCTTTGGTAACTTCATGTGAGATTTTAATTCTAGAAGTGACAGTTTTGGTAAAGATTGTTTGGTAACTTTATTTTTGATGTTATGTTCTTCAGTGAGGGAATTTAAGTATTGGATTGCAGCATTTATAACAAGTGACTATATGAGACAGTGAAATACAGACTGTGAGACCTAAAATATCTGAAATAGGCAAAATTTTTTTTGAGAAATGTTTTTCTATTTATTTTCATGTGAATCAATGAACTCAATTAACTTACTTTTAAATAAAAAATATTTTTAAGTAGTTTAATTTTTGAGTGTGGTTTCAAGGCTTAATTCCAAGACTAAGTAATTAATAATATTATATATATAATTATATATAATATATAATATATATAATATATAATATTATATACTGCTGATTGAGCAGGAATAAGTAACTGTAAATTACATGTAACAACTGTTAAATTACTATCAATTCTGAAGTTACAAGCAATATTTTTTCTGATTTAACTTTTGCCTTACTTTGGGCCAATCTAACAAAGTCAAAATTTGGTATCGATTTCAATGAAAAGAAGTTTGAAGCAGATAGAGAAAAACAAGGCTGTTGCAAAGAGAAGGGCAGTCTCCCACAGAGAGCAAAGCTTACAAAAAGACGAATCTCTTTACTCATCATGGATTTCTAGCTCAAACATCCTCCCTGGTAATTGCAATTCTGAGCTGCGGTACACAGCACTGTCCACACAAACAACCATGCCTTGCTTGAAACAAATTTAATTATGAGGGCTTAGGAATAAGTTCACTGTCCTGCTTAATTACAAGTCTTATAAAATTCAGCAAAAACCTCCATACAGACTTATTACTACCACACTTTGACATGTGTGCTTTCCTGCTCCAACCTCCTTCCATAGGCTGCACAACCTGAAGCTCCAACAAAGCCAAACGTTTCCAATGCCAAAAGAGATTTTAAACTCCACAATCTGCTAAAAAAATGGGGCAAAGCTGTCTCCAGGGATGCAGGTTCTGAGTCTATATGAATATTGGGCTATTTCTTGAAATTTTGTTTCAGAAGCCGAGCTCAATGTATTGGCAGCTCACCAAAGTTAGTTGTCAGGCACGGAAATAAATTTTTGTTCTGAAGAGACAGAATGAAAAAGCCTGTGGCTTGTGACACTGTAATACCAAAAAGAACAGCCATGATTTCTAATGCCAGCACAGAAGATAAGCTGTTACTTTTTGTTTTTATGGATACAAAATACTTTTTTCCACTTTACTATCTATGACTTGAACAGGACATTGCTCCTTGCTTGAAGTTAAGTTTGAAAAATATGATGGAAAAATTTTCCTAACCAGCTTTAAGATTAAAAAAAAAAAACCAAAATGGGAATAAGGTAGTGTAAAAATTAATGCAATTTTCTATTGATAAAGTTTAATCAGATAATAGTATCAAACACACTCTATTGGAACTGAAACTTAAAGCAATTTCACCCGAGCTTTCTGAATTAATATCTGTGGATTATAATTTCTGCTTTCAGGCTTATTTTTTATTGAAAATATGCAAAATTTTTATATTCCATTGAAAATAGGAGCAAAGGATTATTATCATACTTGAAGTAAACCTAAGAGGAACTGCAGTTTCAAAAAACAGTCTGGCAAAGACAATCAGACAGAGATATACATCTTGGTTATGTACAGCAATCTGCCTACAGATTCTGGTCACTAAACACATTTGAGGAATTAAATAATTGAAATTTTCATCATTATAACACTATTTAGGAACTTTCTGAGATAAAAATTTGCTTTGTGATGCATGAAAATACTTCAGGCAGGTCTTGTGCCATTACAAAATTTGCACTCTTGTAGACAACACACAGGATTCAAGTACACAAATAGTTCTTGGAAGTTATGAATGCTGATAAGAAAATGCCTCCTCCAGTACGGTGACAGATATTACACACCAAAAGATAGGCTATTCTCACTTTCCCCACAGATCAAGTCATGCATACTTTTTTTTACAAATGCTAAAAATAGGCTACTCCAGCAGTGTGCCATAATGGTATCACAAACAGGTACACCCAAGGAGAGTAAATTTTAAAAACAAAAGTCATAGTGGTATCTGCAATCTTCCTTGTCAATTCATGCTTTCTACAGTGTTTTCTCACCTTTCTGTCTGTACATGTAGTATAAGATCTGTATATCCTACCATCCTTGACAGAGTTAGAGAACAAAAGGTATGAAGAGGGGACTAGACCCTAGATGTAAAATTTTCTGTATTCTGGAAGGAGCTATGTGGGGAACTTCATACTTTCTCAAGCACAGCAAATGTGCTTGACTAGCACTGCTGCAAATTACCGCTCAAACATTTTATTCCCATTTATTTTGTCAGAATGAGGGGAAACAGTTAAGGTCTCCAGGGTCTTTGGCATCTACTGACTTAGAAATTATTGTCAAGACAAGCCTAATCCCCTCTGTAAGTGTGCACAGAATAGAAGCAAGGAAATATTTGCCAGCCTAAAAGCTGAATTGCAGCTTTCTTAACTCTGTGGAGAAATGTTAATAGGTTTTTCATATAAAAACAAAAACAGTATCTCCTTCATTATCTGAGCCACAATGAAGAATTAAAGGAATTTTCAGTCTTGGGATGGAGCACGCAAACCATCTGTAGCCCTCATAATGCAAAAGCCTTAAAGTTTTCACAATTCTCTCTATGGAAGAAAAGCAATAGGCTACTTCAGGACAGGATATTGGGCCACAGTGCTGGCTACAGGTTTTGACTGAGGAAGGAATGATGTTGGGAAAGGTGGTAATTTTTGTACATTTACAAGGACATTTGTTCAAAAATAAGGGACGGGATACAAATAGTCATAAATTTTGTTGACAAACTTAAAACTAAGACCAGAGAATATTAAAAGTATTATTGAATAATAATCTTTTCATTAACTAGACAGCTGTTACAAATAGCATTTCTGTATTTTATGCAATGTAAGGAATTGCAAAATCTGTTTTCTATCCTTCCTTGAAGAAGTATTCCAGCATACTTTTCAGAAGTAGTGAATATTCTGGTCTTATTTGATTTAACAGCCTCACACTATACAAAACCTAATTTTTGTTTGATAAGACTGAGAAAGGCACAGGGAATGACTGTAAAAACGGATTTGGGGATCCTAGAGGAAAGGATCCAGTTTACAATGTGCATACAGAGGTTCTGGTACAAGTTGCAGAGCAAGACACAGGCATCAGGAAGACTCTTGCCCTGTTAGATACAATATGAACAAAATCAGCATGTCTTTCTGTATGCCTCTGGTCCACTAAACTGTTTTCCTGGAGGATAGTAACCCTTTCTTCCCCTGAAACAAGTGCTGCTGGTAAAAGACACAGACAAGCCACCAGAGAAGTGGAAACAGATCTGAGCTAGTGCAGCAAAGTATGAATTACTAATCCTGATACAAATTGTTTTGTCTCATTTGTGTGGACTATATGAGACTGACTTAATTTTGAATGTGCAGTCCTTCCTACTGCTGGCAAGAGAAATAATGGCCCAGATCACCTACATAATTTTATACATGGAGGAAAACAGGATACACGCCATAAGGGGCCTCAAAGACAAGAGGAAAATCTAGTACTTTTGGGGACCAACCAATTACCTTCTGCTTTTTCTCATCTAGAAAATGTGCCTCCTGATCTGGTTTCTTCCTGCATCGTGGGATGGAGAAGTCGGGACCCAGCAGTAGGGTATGGTATAAATTCATCCCTATATGGAAGCAGGTTATCAGTGCTTCTTCCCATTACAAGGAGTCCCAGAAAAGAGCTGTATAAGCAGAGTAAAAGTGTGTTGCCCGTGCCATGGAAGTGAATGCAAACAGTGAGGCCACCCTGGGATGATCACCATGTGGATTGCTACCACTGCAACTGGGGTGGGAAACCTCTCACACACAGGGGACTCAGACCAAGACAGAGAGGACTTCCTTCTGGCAGCAGATCAAATAGAGCTGAGTAGAGTTAGTAAAAATATTTATTTTTTTATTAGACTCTTTCTCACTAACATCTTTTTCTTATTCATCTGTCAGAGCCTCAAGATCAATTTGTTTCTAAATGTAGTTATGCAGTTATCAATCAAATAACTGTATTCTCTCTTTGTCCAGGCGAAAGTGAATGACCATCACAGAAATTTTGCTTCAGTGGCTTTATGAAATACACTAATGTACTTTATTCATTTTCGTGTCAGTACATCTGTCCAGCCAAATTTTACTCTTCAGAAGCTCCACAGTTCAATGTCAAAGCCTTTTTAAACAAATCAGTGATGCAACCTTTAACAAAGAGCCAGTCCTTCATTTCCACATGGAATCCTTGCCTTGAAGACACAGAATATGAACAGTTTAAAATACAACAGGACAGATCCTCATCCTTTACCATACGTAAGTGTGAATTACTCCCATACATGGCAGCACTACCACTGCAGACATCCACCTTTTAAACTCAAGAGAAAAACAGCCAGGCTAAGGTACACAACCCATAGAGTACCTGGTCTCTTAATTAAACCTTAATTTCACTAAGAATATGCATATTCAGGCTGACCCATCCCTGGAAGTGTTCAAGGCTGGGTTAGATGGGGCTCTGAGCAACCTGGTTTAGTCAGTGTCCCTGACTAAAGACGGGGTGGAACTGGATGATCTTTAAGGTCCCTTCCAAACAAAAGCCATTCTACGATTTTATGATTAATGAAAGTATTATAAGCAGTCATCAAAAATCTGCCTTGGGGTTTAAATACAAACTCTGAAACTAAACTGTACATGGAGGCTGCTATTTCCCAGACCAGTTTCTGCATTCCCCTGGAAATGTTAACCATGTTATAGCCCATTCATTATACACCGGAGGATTTTCCTGGCCAAGAAAGGAAATGGCTAAACAAATTTTTTTCAGAATAAAAATGTAAATTATGGTAGTCCCTGTATCATAGCTATGGTATGCATCCTATCCCAAATAATTTTCATTCCAAATGCCCAGGAATTCACCTACTCATAAAATAATGGTAATTTTATTTTACCCATACCTTATTGCTATTTTGCACAGGAGAAAGAGATATAATTTGTGCTGGAATTCCTGACAGGAGATCAGTGCACTGGTTTCATAGCAAGCAAAACCTTGGCAAATGGAATAGCCTAGAAATCTGTAATAGCAATGCAATGCAAATTAGTGTCAAAACCTGGCTCTCACAACAGGCTCCATTATCTCAATGGCAGGAAAACCTATGTGGCAACTCTTGATTTTGGCAGAGGTATGAGAGTCTAATATGACTAAGATTTTTATATCCCTTGTTCTTTTAAATGCTTTTTCATTTGCTTTTATTTTTAATGCCACCTCTGAAAACCTAGAGTTCTAGCCTTTGTCATGCTGGTGCTGCTGGTACATCATTGCTCAGACACAGGAAGAAAAGACACATTCAAACCTTTTCCTTTTAAAATAATTGAGTGTGGAACTTGGAGATTCAGCTAGAGCATTTCAGTGGACCACCAGCAATGTCCTGTTCAAGATGAAGTAAAAAACCCACTCGTGTGCAGGGTTGCAAAAAATTCCTTCTCAAGAGCAAGCAAATTAGACTGGTAGGTATGATTAGTCTGAGTCACTACTGCATCCATCTGTGAGACAACTGATGTTGTCCTTGCTCAGAAATGTGTGCAGGTGTAACCTAATTCTTAATGAAGATGGTTAATCAACATAATAAACCTGACCCTCAGTCTGAATTGTGACACTGTGACTCATATTAAAGAGGCTTTTACTTGCCAAGAAGACACATTGGCTTCAATGCCACCATTTAAGAGGTGAAGGTCAGCTCAGCATGAACACAAGTAGCATCTAGGCAGCATTCCTTTTCTTTTGGTGCTTCAGAAATTCAGAGGAATCAGACATTAGAATGAGCACAATTCCCTTCAATAAAAGCCCTTCTTAGAACAGGTCTGATATAAGTAGTGATACAAATTGCAGGAGTAAGCAAATATCTGAAGTGCAGGTGACAAAGCATATGTTTCTCTCTGAGGAAACTAAAGTATTGTAAAAAAAGGAAATTATTCTTTTATTTTGGTAGCTGTTATGTTCTCATTTGTGAACACCTATTAGCAATTTACGATTTAGAACACAAAGCCACTATGCTGAGATTATTATGCTAATAAGTTTGTGCCTGATATTTTTAGAATATTATGGGACCATGCACTTTCCTCCTCAATATCTTCTCTCTGCAAAGACATTCTCAATGGATGCATGAAGGTAAGAGGAATATTAAGGAATAATAAGGAATTTTATTATTCCTTGGAAGGCCAAGGAATATTAAACATCCCTCTCTGAATGACACTTGAAAAGTCTGGTCTTTTCATGCTGATATTCTTCTTAAAAATGGGAATGTTAAAAACACTTTAGCTTCCAGGTGGTATCTGGGCTGTACACTCATCTTTCATTTCATACTGAGCAAGAAAAACAGGTACTCATAGGACAACATTCATTCATATTATCTTTTAAATCTTTATTTTAGGGTGATAAAAATTAATACATTTAAATGTCTGTTTTTACATAATCTATGCATTTCTCCATTGGTTCCATGAACATTATATCATGGTTTTGATGAAACTGCAAAAGATGTTCTACTGGGGAACAACAGCAACAAGCACTGCAAGCATTGCCCTTCCTTGATACTTCACGGTCCTTTAGTACATTCCAAACCAATATTTGCAAATCAAAAATCATGATGACATCAAACTAGATCTTGTCAAAGTCAAAGACTTAATCCAAAAGAATAGCCCGAAAATCTGTGTCACTTGCATGGTTAGAAATACAGTCATGTGAGGTTGTATACAATTTCCCTATTAGGGCAACAAAGACAAATTCAGCAGGTCACTCCAGTGGTGTTTACTTCCTGATACCTGCTGTCCTTAATTGCTGTCTCCTGGCTCTTGACTGTGATACTACTAGCTGAATCAGAAAGAGAAAATCCTTATGATAGGCAACTGGGAAAGGTAAGGCATCTGACTACTAAATTTTTCTTTCTCTTAATCTGAATCATTATTGTTCTTGGGAATTTAAATGTTGTTGCTACATTGAGTTTGAGCTCCAGAGGCAGAGACCAGCCTACAGCCCATTGAACATTGTCCATTGAACAGCAGTGCAGCCTGAGAACATTCCAGGGTGGACTGAAGAATCATCTGTCATAAAAATGTTAAGGTCACTTGAATGGAGAATGATTGGGAATATCTAGGTTTAGAAGCACTGGAATGGACAAGTTCCAGGAGAGTTGTAGCAGTCACCAGGATTCCAAGTCATTTATGTGCATCTTATCAGGGCACCCAGCACCAGACACAAAGGACAGACTGAAAGAAGGGATGTACTAAAATAAAGCCTGCCTACAAGCTGTCAGAAGCAGACTTGGTGCATTTAGAGATGGTGGTGAGACAGCTACAGAGTAGAAGCGAGAAGAGACCCATATAATCATACAAAAAGCAGTGTACACATAGTGCTGAGGGTTTCCAAGCTACAAAGAAGCAAGAAGGGAGGAGGGTTCAGTGGCTTCCATCCCTTATCCTTCAAACAACATCAAGAAAGCCTGGACAGACAACCTGGGTACAATGTGGTGTCTGTGTGCTGAAGACATGACTCGGGCACGTGTATCTTGCGTCTTTGTGAATATGTACTGCAAGAGTGTCAATGAGTAAAACAATTTTGTTTGAAAATAAAATCACATTGCCCTCACTTGAGGTCTCATATTTGGCCTTGCTGTGGTACAGTCTTACAGTCATGAGAATCAGACTCTCTAAATTGGTTCAATAATATTTTATAACTCATAGGAACAGTGAAAACTGCAGCAATGAGGACTGCCTAAGACTTGTGTTTAGCACATGCTCAGTAAGGCACTTATGCTCATTCTGCACTTCAGATTAGAAGTTTAAAATCTCTTTCATCCTATGCTTAGTGAAGATATACAGTTTTTCTATCCTTTCCTATTTGCTTGCAAATTGCCCATTCTGAACATGATTAAGTTATCCATATAAGAAGATTATTGAAATGTATATGTTGCTGCATGCTTTTATTTCAAAAATTGGCACTGTCCCTTAAAACTATGAATCAGAAAAAATATTTTGATACAAAAACCCCAAGCAACATTAGAAATAGCAGAATGGGTCATTGCCAGTTATGTCTGACTCAGACTAGAAATACATTTACACTCTTATCTATACACAGTTCTCAGAAAACAAAAAAAAATTGATGCAGTTTAATGGTATTAAATCCATCAAAAGTACTACCTGTAGATCACACGTGAAAAAAAAATGCATTGTATCACCAGACTATTTTCAAAGGATTTAGGAACAATTTCTTGTTCACATTAAAAATGACATTTTATTTTTTAAGACTTTTAAAAGACTCTACACCAAAGAAGCTGCTTTTTTAGCAAATATTTCCAAAATCCTTGTGATGAATTTTCAGCTGAGATATTATTCATTCCTTTTACCTGCTACCTTCCTAGTGCAAAAAATTTCCCTTACAAGTACATTTTTAGGAATGTTACAGGAAGGAAGCTCTAATAAACAAAGAGCAGCCCAAATTTCTCAGTATTTGTTTACAAGGTATTCCAGTATTTTACAGATAATTCACTTAAATACAGAAAATACATGACTTGTCAATGCACTTCTTTATTATTTAATGGTGATAGAGTCATTACATTGCAGTTATATATTGTATGTTTTGGGACAGTTCACCCTTCTTCTCACAGATATGTCTGTTTTCAGCCACAATACATTAGGAACACAATGGGGTTTGCAAGATGGAAAAAGGGTACCATGGCATTGACGGCATTAAGTTTCTCAGGAAGGCCAAAATGTGCAAAGGGGTGAAAATGGCTGATAAAAGACAAGTCCAAAGACATCTCTGCCTTCCTTGGGATAAATACAGGAACAATTGGCAACTCTCCATTTACAAGGAAATTTTGGGGCTGTTTGGCTGAGGTCTCTCCAATCATTCCTAGGGTGGAAATGGCAGCTGAAGGATTCCAGCAGGGTCCCCATGGCACTAGCTTTCTCATGGTACACAGAAGCTGCTACAGTGACATGAGACTAAGGCATGTAGCATAAGCCATAAAATTTAGTGCTACTTTTCTGGGCATGGTTCCCATTTCAGTCTTGGAAAAAAAACAGAAAAACATTCTACGTCTATTTTTCAGGTGTGGAGTGGGAGGTCCAAGAAAAGAGCACCTTGATATACTAAACCAGTGTCCTGGGTTGGCAGAAACCAGGATAACCAGCCAGACAGATCTGCTGGCAAGACTGACTCCAGTGTTTCATTCTGGTGACTGGTGTTTTGTTCTCATACACTTACTTCCTTCTTGTGACAGTCTTTATTGGAAAGAGGTTACAGTTTGGAAAGGTTGGTTAGCAATTTTTGAGGGAACAGTTTATTACAGAGAGGTCCACTATGGAAGTATGGGCTTTGGATATGATTCAGTTTCTAGAATGGCACTTGAATACTAGAAAGATGCTGGCTGGATTTTCAAGGACTGAAAAGCAAAGGTTGACAGACTATTTAAAAATATGTATTTAAAAAATCATCCTTTCTCATGAACCTTTGTTGCTGTTGTTCCCTTCTTGAACTGCCTTGTAATAATGGAAGCTTTGAAAAACGTAACAATAATGCTGAACTTCAACAGATGCTGAAAATGTCTGAAAAAATAAATTTGCATTGCCTTCTGTTGATTGCCAACTCTGTCTCAGTCAGTCAATGGAGATTGCTCTTGATCTAACATAAAAAAGTAAGCAAGCTATTTCTGATTGTATTTCATGAAATTTGCAAAGGAAAACATTAAAGAAAAAAATTCTAAGACATTAATTGCCTTTTAATACTGCTATTTTTACTTGAGACTCAAGTGGCCCCTCTCTGTGTTTCACAATAAACTGTGACTGAAGAACTCATGCTTTAGTCAGCCTGCATGTGTAGGCAACCTTTCCTGAATGCTCTATTTTTATGAAAATAGTGCTTTCTAGCTCTCTTTGTTGCAGATGAAGAGGATATAAGACAGTAGAACAACATGTCATGGTGTCTGGGCAAATAGTTGTACATGAAGATATTGGCAGCCTTCAGATTTGCTTTCATCTCTTGGTTGACAGGTGCAAGTGCATGGCATTGATTGTAGCACATTCTTTCAAGTACACTTGTGAGATCTATCTGTGAATATGTGAATGGTTTGTGAACAGCTCTTTTCACTCTGTCAGATCAGATCAAGACCAGAAGTAAAGACTGTGATGCTAACTTGTGGTAAAAATCTATGTACTGCTTCACACGTACCTGAATTGATTTGCAGCATGCTGCTCATCTCTATAATTACATACCTCTAAAATCTAAGTCACAGATAGGATTCTATGATGTCAGACAATACCCTTTTCTGACCCAGAGATGGGGCAACTGAGAGGCATTTTTAAAAACTCTTATTCCATTTTCAGTCTCATGAGAAGGGTGAGACAATACAGATGTTATAATTCACACCATCACAATCAGAAGCCACCTATTTCCAAATTACAATACACTACAAGCGTTTCTTGGCCTATCAGCTTTTTGCCACACCATGCTGTAAATGCCTTAAAGCCAGTCATGTAAAACTACCCCTCATGGGTCCTACTACAAGACATCTTTCATAGTTCTCTTTCTCCAAAGTACATTACAGTTGCAAGGGTGCCATTTTTACACAGGTATTACTCACAATCCAAGTGGAAGACTTGCCTTTTATCTGAAGAAACCTGTGGATGAATGTGCAAGGCTTCAAAGAGCAAGATTTTAAAAGACAGACCTGGTGTGAAGCCCTGCTAGCAGAGAGAACACAAGACTGTGACTCAAACCATCAGCAGTGTTAGTTCCTCTCTTACCACAGAATTAGGCTCCAATACTTGGTGTTTGCCCTCAAGACACCTAAATCACCTTAGTATTCTTCAGTGGAATCTGGTTCTGCATTCCCAGTTTTCCCCACAGATGCATGGGGAGCTATGCATGACACAGGACAGGTGGAAATCTCTCAAGATACTTCTTGAGAAGGAATACCCAAAAGCAGGCCTACAATAAATGTCTTGCTCATTTGAATTGTTGTCACCTGGAGAATATTTGTGCAACACCTACATAAGTTATTGACTTAATTTCAAAGAATTATCTAATTCCTTCAATCAGTCCTTCTTCACTGAGTTTGGGATGGTGGAGGTCATGACAAGAAATGTGAGACAATCATTTGATCATAGATAAATTGAAGTCTTCTCGAATATCCAGAGAGAAAACAGCTGTACCAGAACTTCTACCCAGTTACTTTGAGCCTTGTCTTGCAGTCAGTGGGGTGTAGTATACACAGATATTAGCAGTATGCCTCCACCTGCATCTCTAGGGAGCAGTGCTTTTCTTTTATCCTGTTAGGATTTAATTAGGTGAAACACTAGACTAAAATTCTCTAGCGCATAAACTCATCAATATATTTTCATTTGTAACTGGCACTGTCTCAGGAGAATTACAGGAACCCAGTAAGATACACATAAATTCGTTTCTTGTCTGCTAATAAGAGTGTAAAGCGGAACTATCATATCAGTAGTACCAGTAAGTCAACTCTCACCTTCTTTCATTTTTCTTAGTCTTTAGTTTTCTCTTAAAGTCCAATCTCTGCCTTTCAGAAATTTAATTTATGTCAAGAAGTTGCAAAGAGTGAAAGGCAAACACAGCTAACTGACAGCTGTACTCCAGAGAACTGCAATATCCATTCTGGAACATTTCAAGATTCAGTCAAGTACTCTCCTAGGAGTCCCTGGTTCAGTCTAGCCTTGGGTACATTTGTTTTGATGTAAACAGGAGAACATATGTTACACTACTGAACAGCAGCACTTCCTTGCTGAACAGACTAACAAAAAACTCTTGTACTCACGCATTTGCACATGGGACTGAGCTGTGATGTGTAACACCATCTCTATTTCTGAGTTCTTGAAATCATAGACTAACCTGTGCCCCAGCTGGGAGCCTGTAAGGTAAAACCTCCAGTCATATAAGTTCTTCAGGAATACATTGGGCTCCTTCTTTCAACAGAACAAATTCTATATTGAAGTCCTAGTCTGGCTTTTGCTTTCTGATTATTTGCAAGTAGTTGTTCACAACATCACCTTGTACTCTGACGAAGAAGGTTGTGTGACAAGGTCCAATCTTTACTTAATGCAGTGGAAACCAACAGTAGTTCCACAAAATCTATAAAGCCCAAATAGAATTTAGGCAAGAGCATTTTTAGGCCTCAAATCAGAAAGCACTTTTCTATCTACTTAATATTATGAATGTGAACAGTTGTGGAGATTGCAAAAGTTAGTTGAAGGGGGTTTTTTGGTTGTAGGTTTCACCTTTTTCAAAGTATCAACTGTTTCTGAACTATGGTTAGTATTACTTCTTAGGTTAAATCTTCATCACTATGACATGGTCATTATTAATTACTATTGGTGAACGTAATTAAATTAAATTTAAATTTAATTTGAAAGAACCATGTTTTCATTTCTTTTTTTCCTTATATTTTAATCCTTTACATATCATCAGCAAAAATTTTTGTTGGTCCAAACTCCTGCAGTTCATCATTAATCTATGTCATCTGAGAACTTGAAACCATAAATTATTTCAAATTACATCTTTTATAAGAACAGATACACATCGCAGATTGCTGCAGCACTGTACTGATTACTGACTTCCTAGTTTTAATATAACTATATGTAGATTTATAATTATAATGAAAAACTGTAACAGTTTACCTGATATCTTTGCTAATTAAATATGGTATTCATAATACAGTACTTTGATTAAATCATTTATAATAATGGATCCTCTCCAAATAGGTTGGAAGCACTAAAAAAAATTAATTTAAAAATTAGTAAATTGATCTTCATTGAATAAAACCATTCAAATATGCAGCTAATCTCCTGCTAGTTTTTCAAAGCCAATTTTAATAATTATATCCATAAGCAAAATCTAAAAAAGGAAAGCATGAGAAATAAGAGGGCCCAAAGAAGTACAAGATTTTGCACATGGATATCCAGAGTGCTCCTAAGAATGCCAAAGTAGTATTTTTGTGTTGTTTTGGCAGGGAATAATTAGTCTATTGTTGGACTAATCACATGAGGTGGATGACTACTAACAATCCCATGAAATGCTAAAAAAACCTAAAAAATAAAAAAAGCCTAAGCATTTCCAGAAAAACTGATGGTATATTTTTGTACATAAACTGCGTGATCACACGCCTGCCAATTTCATGCAGTTTTGGCTACTAATCATCCAGTCAGGGAAATATTGGACTTGTGCCTGATGTGCCCACCTGTATAGCTATCTTTGAAAAATGGAGGAATTTTTTAATTCCTAGAAGTACAGCTCAGAGGGATAAAAGCAGCCAGTGAAATATTTGAATCTCATTATGTGGGAAGGTCATTTTACACAAACTCTTCTTCAGTCAAACAGCTCTTTGCTTCACTCTTTTTCACCCTAGCCTATGGCCAGGACTGTCTTCTTCACTCATCCTTGCCCCTAGGCTTTTCCAGGATCTGTGGTGCTGTTCCTGCCAGGCAGAGACCTGGATAGCTGGACTTGCCCATCAAGGTAAGGCAATCAGCAAAGGGAAGGAGGTGTTAAAATTTTTAGGTGCCTCTAAAGCTCACTTTTCTTCCCCAATCCTCTTATTGTACCCTCAGAAAGATGCCCAATAAGAACTAGTAATCCCTTGAGAACCTTGCAATATTTGAAAATAAAGCAAGATGAAATAGAAGCTGCCTTATCCTCAAAGACTGACCCCACCTTTCTGATTTTACCAGCCCAATATGCCCACAGAACAGAAAAATAATCAATGTACATAAATTACTTGCTTTACTTCTGGAAATAGCTTATCATTATATTAAATTTCCAGTTTGTTATCTGCCTGAACAATAAAGACATTTAGCTCATGACTGCTTTTGCTTCAGGAAGGAAAGAAACAGAAGCAGGACAGGAGTATTATTGGCTTATTAATCTTCACAACTTTAATGGCATGGGGTCTCAAAATTAGGGCCACAGCCTCATCATGATGACTGCAATGCAAACTGGCACAGCCCCTTGTTCAAGAGAGTGCCAAGGCATGCACAGGACTCAGGTTACACAAGTGGAAAAAATTGAAGGAAGAAAAGAGCATGATAAGACAACCACAGCTCACAGCCCACCAGATGCTTGCAACAAAACTTAACAGGAATATTCAGTTCTGGTCATTTGAATTGTTTAGTACTATACACAGAGGACTCATTTCACAGCTGCTTGGAAGAGTGTTATCTATGCTGCCTTTGTATTTACTCTCTTGCCTTGGGAGGCTCGAAGGATGGAGAGGCTAGATGGAATGAAATTAAATGTTTAGTTACAACTTTTATCTCTCTGGGTGTGCATAGAACTCTTTCAAGCTACAAAACTGATAAATTTGCTTAGATTATTTTCCTGAACTTCCTTTAATTTGTAATCAAAAGGTATACAGAAAATGGAAGTGTGGCAGATCCAATTTTGAAAAACAAATCATAGCCTTTACAGAGGATTTCATACCAAGACACAGTATCAGAATAAATTTAGTTAGCTGACATATATTTGACAGAAACAATACCTCCCTCCAAACCCTCAGAGAAAGACAGAATGGTTTACAGAGAGAGAGCGCTCCATGGAAATGCCTGTGAGCAAAATTAAAGGGACTTTTTGACTTCTGGAAGACCAGCTCCTGAAAGCTGTGTGTGCATGTGTGTGTGACTCTGCCAGACAAGAGTTTTCTTCCACTCATGAATTCAGGCTAACTCATAAGAAATTAGAATTCATGTCTTGTCTCAAACCTACAGCCAGCACAAGGTCTGAGTCACCTATTTCAGAGAATAATCTCATAGAAAGTAATTGCTAACAGCATTACAAACATTTCCTTGCGCAAGACCTGCAAACATTTTCTTTGAGGTTGGTTTCCAAAAAACATCCAGGTTAATATGACTTAGCCTACTCCCTAGAAGAGTATTGGAGTAGATAGGGGAATGATGTAAAAGAACTAAAATCAGATTTGTTTAGTACATTATCCTTCTTTTGACACTGCTGGGGACTTAGTGGGACTCTGCGGAGAGGGATAATAGCTACAAAATATAGCAGCAAGCTGAGTTTTCAACACCTATTGATCTGTGCCTTCAAGTTCAGCACTAAGGCCTGTATTTTGAAAACATCCTGCCTCTTAAGACCCCTTTCCCAGCACTTAAACACCGCTGAAAAAAGGAAGAGAAGTGTCTCAGCAGCGGGTTAAGCTGAGGTTTCAAGGGAAAAGGGGTGAATGAGAGCCCTCGGAATAGGTACAAATAGGTGAAGTAGAAGCAATGCATGTGTCTGTTCATGCTTCAAATGCTACATCGTTTTTCCAGAGCTAGCCCTTCTAACTTAGGCCACTGAAGTCAATGGTATTTTACATTGCTTTGTCTGAGTTTGCACTTGTAGACTGTAGCAGAGCAGGGAAATAGGTCTTGGCCTTCACAGGTCCAATCAACTCCTCTGCTACAAGACAATATTTCACTGTACATTGATAAAACACTCATCCTTTTCCTACTCCCATCACAGCCCAATTCAGTTCTACTTCAACAGGCACATTTAAAGGACTGAATTGCTGGAACATATTGCAGCTCAGTATATTTAGACTGATGTCTTTTGAGTCTGTTATTTTTGAATGTCATAGAAACACTTTGCTGCACCACTTAGTCTGTAATTTTGGTACTAAATACGACAGCAATAATTCTAGGAATGAGAGAGGTATTTACTGTAAACAAATCCAAAGAATAATAAGACCTACCATCCTCCAGAATCCATTTTTTCTATCAGTTATGCATATATTACTGACAGTATAATCAAAAGCTATGGAGTGTATACCATCTGCAGAGCGGGAAGCAGCAGAAGGGACACTTCTGTCAAGTTGGAGTCCTAGGAACACAATTCAACTCCTTAAAGCAGATGTACCCATCTACTTCTCCATGTACACAGAAAGCCCAAGTCCCTGAGCTTGAGACTGGAGGAATGGCTTCAGTGGTAGAAAGCTCAAGCCCTGCTGAGGCAGGTGAGAAGAATGTGTGGCACCAGTGAGTTTGTACCAGAAACTGATAGGTTCTACAGGAACCACAATGCACAGAAGAAGGTATGGCCAGAGACCAAGAATGGGATCTTCTAGCACAAATGGAGATAAAAATCTGTGACTTCTGAAAGCAAGGATGCTCCCTCTCCAACTGCAGGTGCTTATTACAAAACTATTGAAGTCAATTGGAAAACTTCATTAAAGAAGAGAAGTAGGATGGAAGAGGAAAGGAACATGCCTGTAACTTATGAACTGAAAGAGGTGAGTGTTAGAGATATTAAAATCATAAGGGGAAGAGAATTAGGGAAGAAATTCAAGTGTAAGCATTGTATGAAGTAGCATAGCCAATCAGTAAAAACAGGACATACTAAAAGCTGACATCAAAACAACCTAACCACCATGGGACCATGGGCTAACTGAAGGAGAAGTCACAGCACCTGGAGGACTCAAAGCCACTGCCTGTCCTCTGTTGGCCTCCCACACTGACCAGTGAGGATGAACAACAGCTAGGTGTGAGCCCAGAGCCACCACCAAGGCTCACTGCAGCTCCCCTCAGCACCCTGTCAAGCTTCTGTCTCCTGAAAACCCCTTACTACTGTCCTGACACCAGGGCCAAAGGGCATTCTCAGAAAGCTGTCATTTCCACCACCTTTGAAGGTTTCCTGAGGATCAAGGCAGACTGAGGGCTGCTGCCAGCTATGTTTGGGTGCCTTGCAACCACAACCTTCATGTTCTTCCTCCCTCTTCTCTTCCCTCTGCAGCGCATCCTCTGCTGTGAGGCTCCAGCATGGCTTCCTGGTCCATACCCTTCTGAATACCTGCAGCAGCATGGCGACAACATGCTGAAGTAAGGAAAAGAGAAAGTGCAGCTCCTTTGACCCAGCTGTCCATCAGAGAGAGGGAGAAGGAAGCTGGTGTATCCTTGAGTGTCTGATGGACTACACAGCATTCCTCCACTGGTTGCTTGCAGCCATTGCTGAGCAGACCCCAGGTTATCCAGGACTCAGTTCAGGCAGGGTAGGGCCCACTGCTCTTGCCAGAGCCAGATGGTGAAGGGCAAAAGGAGTTGGGTTTCAAAAGGGCAACTTTCTCCCCCACATCCTCCACAGCAGGAGTGGGCAATGGGCAGCTACCAGCAGCTTGCTGTGCCTCAGGGACACTGTACCCTGGGTAACTGATTAAAAGTAGTTATGCCATAGATTGAAATGCAGTTTGGGGAGGTGAATGTCTTCACAGTGTGAGCTGCTGTCCTATGTGGCAGCTAGGAGAGAAGGAGTAGCCTCAGGCATTGGAGTGGTGAAAAACAGCAGGGTAAAAATCTCATGCTAAGCAGTGAGAGTGGAAGGAGCAGGCTCCTAGAGGGAAATTGCTCCCTCATGTTGAATTTTTGTGTGCACTGGATGGAGAGTTGGCCAGAACTGCCTGCTACTCCAAGAGCCCTGGGGCAGCTATGAGGCCTGAGCACAGCAGACATGTCCCTGTAGGTTCCATGACAGTGCTCTCACCCTTGGCTGGCTGTCCAAACTGAGCAAAACCTGAATTCCTGAGCTACACAGGCTCTGCACAACACTGGGATGACCCACAGTTTGGTGGGTACACCAACCCAGACAACAGTTTGTCTTCATCCCCTGTTCTGCAGAGAGAAGACCTGTGTCCTGCCATGAAATCCCAGCTCCACTGTCATGACTATTCATTACCAAGCAAGATGCCTGGGATTATGGGAATAGGTGAGGAAGCCTCTGGAATGAGACTGCAACTTTTCTGCCCATATTCAGACACAGGCTAAAGACAGGCAACCCTGGCACTTTCCAACAGAGTGCTGTTTGTGCCACTCTGTGTGCTCAGCACTCTGAAACAAAGAGACCCCCTGAAACTGCTTGTTTCTCTGGATGTTCATGTGGCAAGACAGGGTGTGCAGTACAACTGTGTTGTGTCATGTCATCAGCCCTTCGTGCTGGGCTCCTTGCCAAAGGCATCTTCAAACTCTCCATAGCTGGCACGTCTGTTATTTCAGCCCAAAAGTATGGTGTAGTGTTTCATCTTCAAGAATGCAACTTTCTCTGTTTATCTATCAGATATCACATATGAAGGCTGTGAAAAGACAGACTGTCCTGAAGTGATAAACCTTGACTTTTTTGCACTATGGTCATTTTCCTATATCCTATGAAGTCAGTGTAAGCCTGCAAATTGTAATAGGCGCCAGGTTTCATGCTCACTCATTCTGAAGCCAACATCCATCCCAGAGTAACTGATTAAAAGTTATGCCATAGATTGAAATGCAGTTTGGGGAAGTGAACATCTTCACAGTGTGACAGCAGCCATGAATACAGATAGAGCCCCTTGCTGACTAAATAGTGATTAATGTAAAAGCAGATACATAAAGCCATTTGCATGTTCCAATAGCCAAACCACTCTTGCAGTCAAAAAGTGAGCTCAAGTTTTCTTCTTACCTTGTTAATTCATTAACTACTGGCTACAAAGAAATCCATATGCGAACATTCCTCATTCCAAGATTAGGTCTTTTATTAATTGGCATAATTTATAGGAAAAGATTGATCAGAATTATAGATTCTGTGTTAACAAAGCCAGTTTCTACATACTGTGACTAAGAGTCCTTTTCAGGAAAATTTTATTCAGAAGAAGATATAAATACATCTGTAAATGTGAGTGTGCACTGAAGTCTCATCACAATCAGCAAAGCCAGAGATAATTTAAGGGAGTCAGATTTAGGTCTGCATTTTCATGTTTTCCTAAATTGAAATCAATGGGAGACAAATTTTAACAGGACCATTGACCATGAATTGGGCCATTATTATGTCTTCATTATCTGCTGTGCACTTTAGGTTCTTACCACATTTACTCTACATATCTTCCCTTGCACATGCAACATGAGGACTTTTAAGCACCAGTTAATAGATAGTAGTAGAGGAGATAACAAACGGCTTAATTTAGGAATAGGAAATATTTAACAGCCACATAAAGCAGCATTCTGCTCAGCTGTCACTCTTCATCACTCCTCTCTGCATGCATCTTAAGTATTACAGTTACATATACCTGCTTAACAAGCAGACATGCACATCGTTGATATTAACTGAACCTAAGCCAGCTTTTAAACTAGTGGCAACTCAGGGTTTCTACACTACCTCTCATAGACCCCTAGATTTCTGTCAGAGCTTTGAAATTCAAGGCAGGATTTCTCTGTGTTAGGTGTGTTAGGTAGTACCTCAGTCACCTGACAGTAGTAGTACTAGCTAGTATTAAAAATGGCAACAAGTGCAGCTTCAAGAGAATACTTTCATATTGATCCTTAATTGTTCCCTCAGATCCTTTATCACTTGCTCAGAAGAATACTGGCAAATATTTTGCTTTCACAGTTTCATGTCACCACAAACCCGTATTTGCTAGATAGAAGCACATAGTGCACAAAGCAATGATGAGCCTGTGGAGAGGCCAGCTGCAGCTCTGGAGTGCAGGTGTGCACAAGCAGAGGGCTGTTCTTCTCAAAATGCCTCTTTAGTCCTTACCAACAGTTTAAAATATCACGTTTGTGGACAATAGCTAAATGATGCCAGATAAAATCAGTTCTTTTCAAAAATTATTATAGAAGCTTTAATAAAAGGTTAGAATTTGATGCTCAAAGTGTAGCAAGTTTCTGCTGAAGTTATAACCAAGTCACTTGAGCTCTAATTTACTTTCAAATATGAACCATGGCATTAGATGAGCACTTGACCTTTGTCTTCAACATTAAAATTCTCAAACTAAATATTTGCATTTTCAATATGCGATGAAACAAAACAAAACAGAAAAAGCTCTATGCCCAGCATTTAAGTACAAATCTTGATTCAGGTTTTTCATATCCTCTTATTAAGGAGATGTAAGACCTGGGTTCCAGTTTGTAGGACAATGTGATTATACAATAACATCTAGTCCTTCTCCTACCAAGAGAATAACCCACTCATTTTCAGGAGTATCCTTGCCAAAAAGGATACTCCTGAAAATGGGTAGTTTATTCTCTTGGCAGGAGAAGGACTAGATGTTACTGTATCATCGCGTTGTCAAACTACTGAAACCAATAGATATTTATACACTACTTCACTTTAGATATTTCCTCAGGATTTGATGGTGAGCTGATTACTGAGACAATGAATTAGGAACAGTGTTCAGTGTATGCTACATGCTGTAAGATATTTTCTATTTCTGTTTTGATACTGTTTTCTTTTTATTTCTACTACAAATGGTAAAATTGTGCACAGAGGCCTGACTGAGGGAATTGTAATTACAATTACATATTTATATGCAAAGAAATATGTATTAGAAAGGAAATTGGCAGATTTCAGGTCTCCTTAGCTTGGATATGCCTAGAAAGAAGTATTTCCTTTTTTATACTAACTGAAGAAGAAAGATTCCTTTTAACCAGATTCCTCACACCAATTTTATTAATCGTTTGATATCCTTAGTACCCATAGCACTGTAATAAATGTAAATTTAGAAATGGCTAGCACACTTCAGGAGGCTGAATGGCTGTTGACAAAGTACTTGCACAGATTTGCATGATTCAGTGTTGACGTGAGAGCACTTAAAAAGAAAGGAGAGCCATGAAGTCCATTAAAACTGCAAACTTACTTAAACTGAAGCAAATGCTGATACTAAATGACATTAGTGAGATAACACATGGAAGAGAAGACAAAGGGAAAAGAAATAGATTTTGTATCTTCTACTTGCAAATCACAAGAGTGAATGAATTCTCAAGGAAAAAACTGTAATTTCTATCACACAGAGGACTAGGAGGAGCACAAATGATTACCCCCAAGAGCTCAACTAGCTCTTTTTAGTCAAATGGCATCCTCCTCCCCTCTTCATTGGCATGCTTTACTTTCAAGACTTGCACTTCCACAGGTGCCAGTTGTCCTGGAGGGCAGGTGGGAAGGGAGGAGTGCCCCCAAGGGAAGGGCTCGGCTGTGGCACCCATCCTCCCTCTGGCAGTGAAGAGTGCGCCACTGCTCACACAGCCAAGGAGAAAAACAAACCTCACCCATGCATTTGCTCTTTAGTTATTCAGGATATTTAGTTCTTCAGCATATTTACTTATTAATTTCACATTTTATATTTAGTTATTAATTTTCATATTTTAGTTATTAATTTCATTTCCTATAGAACTTTTGCAGTTCTTGTCAATCTTCCTGCTTCTCAGGATGAACATGACCATGTTGAAATTGACTGATGACACTAAGTCCTTGACACTGCTCCCCAGGCAACCCAAAACACGTTTCCCATTTCCAGCAGAAACGAACGGGAAAAATTGAAGAGAATTTTAAACGTATCATTTTTGCATGGGAAACTGAGACCAGAATGCTGTTCAACAGCATGACATTTAGGAAAAGATAGGAATGCTGCGGAGTGGACTGGTCAAAGACACTACTAAAGCAAAATATTATTAATCCTTTACCTTTCTGAAATAGAACACTGATTTAGAATTTAGTCTTTATTGTGAATAGAAAGCACTGTAATTTACTTCTCTTGTGATGAATACTGAGTTCATGACCAAAGGATTTGGGTGGAAAATAGAAAGTGAATTTTAGCTGAAAAGAAATATTCTAAAATAGCACAACATCAATCACAAATCTAAAATTCACTAGAAATATGAATTTTGGTTCTCTGAAACTTCATGCAAAACTGTTATTTAGTTTAGGATGGAAAAAATGGGAAATGTGAGATTTTGTTCTTTTTTTGTCAAAAAATAATGTTTTTTCTCCACCATTTGCTTAGAGATCATGATAATAAGCCACCATCCCTCCAAAAAAAACCACAAAATCCAGGAAAATAAGTTTCTATCATTCCACTACAATGGGTTAGCTCTGTTGACATTCCTTTTTTTATTCTCAGGTCAACTTCAAACATTTTTTAAGTCTTATTTTCTAAGGGCTGTGACTTACATACCCTAATTTTTTTTGTGTGTGCCAACATTTAGGATAAAATCACATATGTCTTCAAGTAGCACAGATTTTAGTACAGTGACAAAAAGAAAGAATTTTAAAATGACTGGCCTGTATTCCAGGGGATGTGGGAAAGATCCTAGCTATCACTGCCTAGCTGAAATGTTCTAGCTGAAATGTTCTACAGACTAGACCCCAGATATAACAGATATAACTCCTCTGGAACAGAACTACAAAGGGCCTGCAAGATCCACCTTTGAATCTTGTGTCTGGTGCCCTTTTCAGCTGGCCTGGGGATGAAGCTCAATTCCTAGCAGTTCCATCACTGCTGATAATCTGCCTCAGAAGAAAGATTGAAAAGAATGGATCATCAAGGAGACACAGGCACAAATCAGTTTACATTACCTCTGCCTGGCTTGCAGCAGCAGCAACTCTTTTTACATTTCCAGTCTCTACTTTTACTAAAAGCCCCATCCTTCAGAAATGTAGTGCTGTTTCAGCACATGCCATGCAATGCTCTGAAATCCTGTGTTTCAACACCTTTCCTGGGAAGACAACATAAATGAAGAATCAGACTAGACTGGTATTTCACCTGCAGTCAGGCAGGGGAGCTAAAACACTGGGTATGGCACAGCAGGAGCACAGGCCTAACCTGCACTGCTCATTTTCACTGCTGTTCCTGCTAGGGACACGGGTGAATGACCCACTGCAGCCACTCCTGATGCCTTCCACGGAGCATTGACTGGGAATGAGAACTGCTCTCTTTTGGCAGGCACCCCCAGGGAAGCAGAAGTGAGAATCCCAGAGCCTTTCCATGCAAGAATTAAAATTTAAATCAGGGTTTATTTATTTATAATGATTCAGTCTTTGGACTACAAGCATTGGCAGCTGACTAACATCAGTCATGTATGTAGAACTCAGAAACACATATCTGATTGAAAATGGAAATCCTGACTAAGGCACTGTCCTAAAACAACCAAGGAACTGCCTTAACTAATTTTGAAAAATTTCCCATATTACTGAGTCAGAGGCACTCCACATTTTTCCTCATTAATTTGTCGTGGAGACTGAAAGAAGCCTTCTTAGTACTGCCACGACAGTGCATTAAAATAATTTGTCAACAATGCCACTTTTATTCTGTAGCAAATTTGCATGTTATTTGCAATTGCCCTGTACATAGGAATTTGAACACTAGTCCATACTTCTCTATTACCAGGAAAAGGGAATATATTTCTCAGATGAAACCAAAATAAACAAAGCAAAAACTTTTGGAATATATTTTCTTTTGAAATGCAATTCTCTGAGATTGGTAATAAATTCAAGTGTTCAAGGATCTTTCCAACTCAGTGTTTTTTTTTAATTACACAAATAATGTTCTTCTCAATTTCCATAAAGAGAGGTCATCTTTCACAAAGGATAATCAAGAAATTTGGATTGGCCAATCCAAACTTGCCATTGTTCACACACATCCACAAATTTAAAGAATGAGAGTGATTAAAACCTTGGGCATTCTTGAAACTCTCAGTTAAGTCTATCAAGGGAATACATTTCCATTAATATTTTGATTCCAATGATGTAAAATTTTCTTAAGAGGGAAAATGAAAAATGGCTTAATGAAAACTTCATGAAAAATGTTTGACATGCCTAAAAAGACATTTCATCCAACTGTTTCTTAGATCACATGAATAATAATATTTTTTAAACCAAAGCTGAACAGTGTTATTATAGGTTTTAAAATTTTCAAAAGAACTTTTTGAGGAATAAAAAAATCTTGAGGAATAAATGAGCAGCTTTACATTTTAACATTAGCACTGAAAAGCAGAGAAGGGATACTGAAGAATGAAAACACTGTTCCATTGCAGAAAATAAATTGTTCAAGCTACCATCATTGTTTCAGTTCTGTTTGTGGTGCTTTTAACTCAAAATAAATGAATTTAGGACAGCCTGCAATAGTAAATAATTAGAAATTTGTTCAATGTCTAAATGAGTGCTAGAGGAGATACAGCTGTGTTGGAAACAGGCCTTTCCAATATTGTATTCTGATTTTTGCAACACTTGAAAAGATACTCTCTTTCAGGGAGATAAATTTGTGCTCTTTTTAAAAAAGTAAAAAACTATTTTACTTAGAACAGTGAAACATAGCATTTTATGCCATCTTTGACATTTAGCAAAGGGTGGAAAGATTGTGTTTCTAGAACTGCAAAGTGCCATAAAACAGAAAAAAATGTCAATGGTGACTGACAGATTTTAAAAGGAATGTTTACTTTAATGACTGTCACAATAATTCTTGGAAGTAAAAGCATAGATAGGAAACAAGATTAAACATAAATGCCATAAGAAGGACAAACATTTTTCTTCTGAGTATTACTAAATTTGTGTATTTCAATGAGATATTTTAGTACTGTTAGGAGTTGATTTTCTTAAATTATATAGAAGCTTTGAAAAGTCATGTCATAGCTTGCTTAGCTGATTTATAGACCTAAAGTCCTATGTTAGGAGGATAGTCTGCTTTATTCAGAGCAAATGGGTATGGGAATCTAGAAGAATTCTGAAAGAATTCAAAATACTTTTTTTTTCAAGAAAGAGAGATGTATTATCATTAGCAGTGTATTTTCAACACACACTGGAGAAATTAATCAATACCTCTGTTTTGGATTTGCATTTTATTTGTGTTTTGTTTTTTCTTTTACTATGAAACTATGAGAACTAAAATATTAAGAAAGTTACCACAACCATATTTTGTTTTTACTTTGTAGATTGATTCCTTAAATCCTACTCTGTTGTTAACCATATGTGTACTATGGCAATATCTAGGAGACTTTGTCACAGATCAGTAACCCCTTGTGTTCAGCAAAGTAGGAAAACATGCAAAGTAAAATATATCCGTGCAAGGAAACGTAGCTATATGACAAGAGAAACGTGTCAATACAGAGGGAGAATGGAGTAAAAGGAAGATCTCCAGCCAACTGCCTCAACAGACTGACCACTTCTGAGGTCAATAAAAATCATAGAACAAGAAGGTTTTTAGGGGAACAGTGAAGTGGTTATTCATCAGGGCAATTCCCAACGATGTGAGGTGGTTCAGGAAAGAGAATTAAGGGTTTTCCCTAAGAAGCAGTGGTTGGTGCATTAGTGAGCTACACCAGGGTTATTTAGAAGTAGAAAGAGAGGCTGACTAACTGATAATGCCCGAGATATGTGACTGTCAAGTGACTCTTAGCACATTGCAGGCTAGAAGAGCCCCATGAGAAGGGAAAGAGACTAAGCAGGCTGAGCTTCCAGAGGGATGCAAGGGCACGGCTGATGCCCCTGAAGATGATGGATGACCCAGTCATAAAAAAGGGAAATGAAATTATATTGGAGACATTAAACAACTCAGCCTACCTTCAATATACAAAATGATACTGAACTGTGGTAGAAGACAAACAATTTATGACTACCTAGTAAATAATACACTGATAAGAAACAATCTTTGTGAGCATGTCAAGAAGAAACTGTATCGAGCCAGACTAATTTCACGCCAGGTTATCTAACTGTTGAGACTGCTGTTGGTGTGACTTGAACATGATTTTTCTAACACAGTCCCCAAAAATTTCTCACAAAAAAAAGGTGGGAAACATGGTCTAGATGACAGCACTATAAGATGGATGCAGACTCAGTTGAAAAATAAGATTTAAGGACTTGGTAAAAAATATTTCCTGTCAGCAAAGTGAGGCATATCAACGTTGTGGAGCTCTTTCCAGAGCCTGATATTATCTCAATTTTAAAATCCAAAATTTCTCCTCACTCATATGTGAAGTTGTCTATGGAGTATAATGTCCCCTTTTAAACACTTTTGAAATCAGCTTTCTAATAAAGTTGGGGACAAATTGATGCCCAGAGGAGAGTAACATAAAATCTGTGTGAGAAAACTCTCTCAAGAGATGTGGGAAAAGATGTCTAAATATAGGAAAGATTCAGCAGCATTTTGAAATATGGGAAAGAGGTTAAATTTCTGTTGTCCATACAGGACCGGAAAAGAGACAATGTGCATGGCATTCCAGAGGGAAGATCTGCCTGCACATCAGTCCACCTGCACATTTAGAAAGCACTCAGATAGGTACCCTGGTGTCTTTATAGAAAATCTTTTATTATTCTGCAACAATAGGAAGAGAGAGGCACTTGCTCATGACAGAAGAGATAATGACAGTATCTGAGAAGTAAGTCCATAGTTACTGGAGTAAGGCAGTTTCAAACAGATCTCCTCATCCCTGTCTAATTCTCAACAGAGTCTATCGGCTCCTGTCTGTTAATTTGTCCAATCCCTTTTGGAAAACCTGCCAATACTCTGCTTTTCACAGACTCCTGTGGCAACAGTGAACTTCCACTGATTCACCAGTTGCTTTTATCTGTTTTAAACTACAGCTCTCTATTTCCAGTCTTGTGGGACTTGGTGAATAAGACTTTGGCATGCATTTATCTCATTAACCACCTTCATGATTTTGTAACCCTGGAGCACATCCCTATGGCTTTCTCCTCTCCAAACTGCAGACTTGTTACCACTTCCACTTCTTCACAAAAGGTGGCTACTTCAGCCATTTAGGTGTTACACTAACTTGTGGGGTAATGGTTCTTAATGATAGGCAGGAAGGGAACAAAAATCACCCTTTCAGGTTTCACACTTACCATGTGATTTTACACTTCAAGCAAAACCTGACAAGAAAAAATGGTGCCACAGCCCCACTTAAAACACCAGTGAATGCAAATCTATCTCCTGGCTTGTCTAGTATCTACTGGCTTTATTTAAAAAATGCTGTTCTTTTAATCTGTCATCTATTTAACCATGCTCTTGCCTTGTAGCTGCATGTCAGAGGAGCACCTCATATAATCCATTTCAGTGGTCACCTTTGCGGCTGACAGCTGAAAGTAATTTGCTTTTGTTTGCAATACCAACTGACCCATCTTCCTAAAGAGCAAATGGCCATTTGTGTCTCTTCACTAAGACATGGTAGGAGAGTCCACTGCAGTACTATAACCAGGTGCAGAATTACACCTGCCCAATGGGAGTGAAGCTAATGGGCACCACAACAGCCTTCCCCAGTCAATGTTTCTGATTCAGACAAGGAAATGGCTAACTCTTTTCCTGCATTCCCTGGACATTTAATGTGGTTCTGTTTGTAAACTTTCATTTTCATTGTAGTTTTACATTCAGCTTTCTACCCTACATATTTTCAGTTCTTTGGTAAGCACTTCAGATATTACATGAAAGGTGCCTTTAGGTGGTGACTTCTCAGTACACAAGGGGATGAGATGCCAGTTATCTTGAAATTTAGGAGACTTTATGCTTAATGAAAAGCAAATCCCAAAACTGATATGAGGTAAAAGCACTAGAATAACAAGCAAATTCATTAGAAAATATCTTATAAAATTACTGAAGTATTTGCTCCATTATACAAAGGTCTGACAGTGAAAGGAGATATGTTACAATAATGTATTGGGATAATGTTGACAACTCCATGGAGAAACAAAACTAGAAGTTTAAAGTATCATCTCTAAAAGTCTTCTAAGAGAAAGGTAAATAGTAAAAGGAAGTGGATGTATCACTAGGGTTATGGAGGGTCCCATAAAAGCATGGGTCTATTGGGAGAGGCAGCTCGGACAAGGGATGGGGTTCTGGTTTTCCTGATTGACATCACAGTCAGCTCCATCTCACATGCTGGAAGGAGGAGGCAGTTACACTACCAGTGGTGGTGTACATTTTCTTTCTGTTCCCTATTGTGATGACTACTGTAGCAGAGCATCTTTGTAGTGGCTGAATGCACAGTGATGACATCATCTCTTGTTTATCTTTGTTGTCCTTTGATAAATGATGGATAAATACAACTGATTGTGAGAGTTTCCCTTAGCAGCAGTAGCAGCTTATAAGCAACATTATGTCTACCAGAATATCAAGTTTCTACCTCTCAAAATCACTAAGCAGAATGATTAATTAACTCTGTTATACTTAGGATAAACTAGTACATAGACACGTGGCAGTTTTACTCTTACTCTACAGGACTGCTTTTTGAAAGTGTCTGCATTTTTTAAAAATTGCCAATAACACAAGTATGGCATGATACTCAGTGATTTTGTGCCAGTTCCTAAGGGTTAAAAGCATTTGAATCCTGTTCTCATGGTGAAATACCTACAACCGTGAAGGTGAGTGATCAAGCAAAGGATTGACATGGACTGATGAGGATTAAAGCATGCCTTACACAGTTCTAAAATAAACAGGAAATAATTTTCTGTCTCCAGAGGTGGCAGACACTTACAAGTTCTTCAGTAGTGTAGATATTCTGGAAGTCCAGAGGTTATGCACAGTATCTAAGCTAGAATAAACCAGGGGAATAATAGAATATTTGCCACTGGCTAGCATATACAGGGAGATTTTTTGCAATGTTAAAAATTCTCAGTGATGAGGCATTAAAGAATGTCTAGCACAAAAAAATTGTAGGAAGGGTCAATTAAAGATTTTTTTAAAAGAAAGAAAAATATCGTGCTTCTAGGCATAATGTACTGAATTATCATTTCTTAAAAAGCTGAGAGGCAGGCAGGTAGAAAGAAGCCCAATGATGCTGCAAGTAGCTTAAACATCTTGAACAGTATTAAAACTCTTAAAAATCAGTCATTTCAGAAATATTAAATTGCCAGTTATGTCCACAAAGATAAGCTGTAACATTATTAAGCTGTAATTATTAGCAACTATTTAATCTAACAAAATTTAGGAAGGATGAAAGACAACCTGTTGTACTGCTGTCCTAATCTTCTGTAAGCATTATTTTTACTGGCAATGTTTTATGGAATTTTGTAATGATAATTACAATGTTTGGCTTTGGAAGCACAGAAAACGCAAACCAATTTTTGTTTCAACTGTGTTTTAGCACTCCACATCTTTCATCAATCTTCACATAATTGCATTTTAGCCACTATGCACATTCTTCAAGATATGTGTATCTTTAACTGATATATCTGATGTAAAGACACATAGTTGTAAAAATAACCCCATATAATAAACAAAAACAGCACACTTAAAATGAATAATGGAATCATTAAGGCTGGAAAAGACATCTAAAAAGACTGAGTCCAACCATTAAGCCACCGCTCACTGCTGTGCTCACTATTAAAGTATATCACCAAGTGCCACATCCCCATGCCAAATGAACACTTCCAGGGATGGAGATTCCACTCTGGACAGCTTAATCCAGTGCTTAGTAAGTGAACAGTTATCAGATTTCGTGGTTTCAGTAGTCCTGTTTGGCTGAGGCTTTTATTCTGTGGCAGTTGGTATTAGATGTTTTCTTTATCTAATTTTTCTTTACCCGGTAAGGGTTGTTGTATAAAGAGTCTTGTCTTCTTCTGTTTCATCAATAAAAGTGTCAATTTAGAAATATATCTGTTATTTGCTGAGACCTGTAAATGCTTTGCCATGCTCAGGTTCATAAAGATCCACTACCACAAAAGACTGAAGCAGTGGGAAAAATAAGCTATGAGCAAAGTCCTTATTAAAATCTAATTCAGGTGAGCTGGAAAACTTCCTCTGATTTGAAATCTGATGTGGTTAACAAGCACACTTTCCTTGTCTGTACTACTACTCATATTGAGAAAAAAGAGCTAGACAATAAGGGAAATGTCAGAAAAGGATTTAGATAACCAAATAAGGATCCAGTTGGAAT
Source organism: Geospiza fortis (assembly GCF_000277835.1). Taxonomy (NCBI): domain Eukaryota; kingdom Metazoa; phylum Chordata; class Aves; order Passeriformes; family Thraupidae; genus Geospiza; species Geospiza fortis. Next base: position 6,563,811 of record NW_005054307.1, on the reverse strand, counting down.
TTAAATGCTTTTTGAGTGGGGCACATAAAAAAGTGCCTTTCCAAGAAGTACCCAAACTTCATATTTATGTGTGCTTTACAAGTTCCCACATACCTAAAACTATCTCAGGTCTAAGCCTCAAAAATTTTCCATTCCTCTGTCAGAATCCACTGCAACTATATTTATACTTTCAATTAAAATAATATCAGGGTATGGTACAAGCAACGAGTTTGCAATCATCCTTCCTCTTATCTGTTTGAATGTGTTATGGCATGATTTTGACCCACATCAACTAATGCTGTCTTTGAGACTGTTTTGCTGCAGATGACATTGCAGTTTGGGGCCAAAGCAATTTTTAGTAGGTAGTGCAGGAATAAATATGTAGTTCTATGGCAATGAGAAACAGGAAAAAAAACTCCATTCCATCCCCCCTTTTCATAGGGAAATATGAACACCTATTTTGTTAGCCTATAGACTGTTTTGGACTGGCATACTCAGTGTTCCTACAGGAATATGCCACTGTGTGCAGTGCTTAGTAGTAAGGCCACCCACTTGGCTATTCTAGAATATATGTTGTTTCTACATTTCTACCTTCTATACAATTCTAATTTATATGGACTGCCCAAAAGAGTAAAACAGAAAATATTCACAGACTAAAAACTATGACTTGTTTTTATTGCCCCTCAAGTTGTAGGCATGGAGGTTCACCTTTGATTCCTGTGTTCTTCTCTGCATGGGAATCCAGCCACAGCATCAGACCTGGAGTGCACCTTTACTGTTACCACCAACCATATGGGTGACATGACATGTGTATTACAATACCACAGCCACAAACCTTTACAAGGAGAGGCCAGCAAAAAGCCTGGACCCTTTGCAATGAAGTAATGATACAGAAATGTTGAGGAATTCTAACATTTTAAAGGGCATTAGCCACAATCAATTCTTGAATGACAGAGGAGAAAAAAAGAGTGAACTGGAATCTACACCCAAAGAAAGCGTCCCAACTCTATATGCCCATTGGGGAGCAATTCCTGCCTGCACATTCTCACATTCAGTGTGCTGACTGAACCTAGCCTAAAGAAGGCTGACTGCTCATTCTACAACATTATTTTTAAGTGCAACTTTTCATAATCAAGTCTTTCCACGCTATCTCTAGTAAACAAGCTAGAACTTTATAGCCTGGGTGAGAGGACAGTTGGAAGGGCAGAAACCTGCTTGGGCAGTCAGGGTGTGAGCTTGGCAGTCAATGGCTCACACACTACTAGAAGGATGCAACAAATGCACTATTGCACGGCCCTGTTCCAGGACTTGTCCTGTCCAACACCTTGCCAGTGACCCAGAGGAGGTGATTCAGTAATGCTCCATCAAACTTGCAGATGACACCTAAGTGGGAAGAACAGCCTTAAGGGCAGGTCTGTCATGCAGAGGGACACAGACAGGCTGGAGGAATAGGCTGACACAGGAATATGATAAAATTTTTTGGTAATCTGTGCAAAGTTCTGTACCTGGGAGTCTTGACAGACAGCAAGATGAGCCAGCATGAGCCAGCAGCGTGCTCTGGCAGCCAAGATGGACAACAGTATCCTGGGCTCTACTAAGCACAGACAGATGATTCAGTGATGTGATTACCACTCTCTAGTTGGTACTTGTTAGATCACATTTGGGACATTGCATACAGTTTCATGTTCTCCACAAAAAAATGCAGTGTTAATAAAATGAAGTAGTTCAGCAGAGAGCCACCAAGACTGTAGGAGGACAAGAGACAATGAACATAAATTGAAACAAAAAATTTCTGATAGGATATAAGAAAAAACATTTTCACTCTAAGGACAGTCAGTCATTAGAGCAGGTTTTCTAGTGAGGTCTTACAGTCTCCATCCTTGCCAATTTTCAAGACTCAGCTGAAGAAAGCCATAGGAGACCTTGATCTCCTAGCTGATATGAATGCAAGCTTATATATGTTGGACTGGAGACCTTCTTATGTCTCCAACCTCCACTCAGCTGTGATTCTGTGGTTCTATGACTCCTGGTTCCTTTAAAACTAAAGTTTTACAACATAATTTTTTGAGTTTTACTGAAAAAAATCAGCATTCTTCGGTTTCTTTTGGGTCATGCACTTTGAATTAGAATTACCTTATTGTTCCAAGACTCATCTGAACTATTCATTGTCACAAAGATGACTAGAAGTGCTAATTAAGTTGATGAGTTGTGAATTGTCAATTTGGATCTCTCAGCCACCACGGTTATGCTGAAATAAATTATATGCATTATTAAAGGGTGAATATCATAACACCCATGTTATAACTAAGGAAGTCTCAGAAGAAAAGACTTAATTTTCTCATTTTCCTGAAGAAAATTAGTTGTATTCCCATACCACAAAACATGAATTTGAAACCACTCACACAATTTACCAAACTTAAATACGTCAAGGGTGATTTGAAAGAACTGAAGAGTGTTTTCTTAGTAATTCTGTCATATTTTTTAAAGTAACAAAACTTGCTAATATTAGCACATGTATTTATGTATAACATTTGTGTCACCTAACAATCAGTATATGGGAAAAAGAAAAACCAAGGCTTTTCTCAACGCAGATCTGACAGATATGACATGTAGGAAATAAACTTATTTTTCAAGTTTTTTGTTATTGAATTCAAAAGGAAAACACCCACTGTTGACCACGTGAACAGAATTGTGTGCAAGATTGCTACTTTCTTTAGTGTGATGTTATTTCTATAATTTATCTGTGAGAAAAGAAGTAAGACCAGCACTACAAGATAGCTTCTCCACAATTTTGCACAAGACCAGCTCATTCAACCACTATTACAAACCACACAAGAATCAAATAAAGATATCACATACAACAGTGTCATCAGGAGAGTCTGCAGTGGACTTGTCTGTGATGAAAGAACTGTCTGCATGTCTTGTTCAGCTGCAGATTGCAGGGTACATGCTGTGAATCCAGTTTGCAGAGCACTCTGTGAGTTGTGTGTTGCGAGAACAAGCAAGACCTTGCGGGTAAAATATTAAGAAAAAAAGATAAAAACATTGCACTATCTGAACACAGCAAGAAAGCAGTTAATTAATGTGTCTAAATGAGGGAGCCAGGCTATTCTACACTAATTTTTTAGAACAGCAAGCAGATATTGAACATAGGAACCCCTTAAACAGAGGGTAGTAAGGGCCTGTCTCTGACTTATGTTCTTTTCTTTCAAAGAGAGACACAGGGAAGAAAAGATAATGTCAGCTAAGGCAACGGCAGATGAGACAAGATAATTGCAAATGGTTGAATGCAGAAGCTGCAGGATGTACTTTACTATCAAGTAGGTACTTGTTAGAAGCTATTTATGAATCAAGTGTTGCATGAGAGGACCCACAGGGAAAAAAGAGCCAGAGCACTAGAGATGCAGCTGGAAATCAGGATGGAATTCAGGCAAGACCCAAGGACAGGATGGGTGAAGGGAGGAAGAAGGTTCAGCAAAGAATACCTGATGAGAATGGCTGAACACCACCATGAGGAAGAAGAGACAGGCATGGAGGAAGGAATGAAAAATAGTAAAAACTTCAGAATGGGCTTGTTGCTACAGAAGACAAAGATACAAAAGAAAAACAGAAGGGATAAGGAGAGGGAGAACTAGTGTGTCAGGAAGGTCAGATGGAGATACTGAGAGACTAGAAAAATATATGAGAATAGGATAATACATTGAAGACTCTGTAGGAGAATTGAAACAATATTTAAAAAAAATGAAAAAAAGAACAGAGATCCACTGCGACAGCATGAAAAGGCAATTTTCAAAGGGACTCACTGGCCCTATCTGTATAAGCATTCTGGTTTAGAGCAAAGGAGCTCTGAAACAGATTACTTCTATGTTTCTACTTAGTTCATGTCAGTTTTATTGGCGGAGTTGCTTGGCTTCCACCTTTGGGAAAAAACTATTCCAGAAGTTGTTCTCTTCAGTGTAAATGAAAAGCATGCTTGCCCTGAAGAAGAACTAAAGGGACAGTTCAAAGTGGGCTATATTGTCACAAAGTTCTACCCCACATGCATAAATATAAAAAAATTCTTAAACCCTGAAGTGTTTCTGTCACAATCTGAAGTATTTTGGGACCTAGAAAATGAACCAAATGCTGTGTATCTGCTGCCATATTTATCATCAACAGTCAGCCCTTGACTCTTTTGAATCTCTAGCACTCCTTCCCCCTTCATCTTCTCTAATCTTAGCTTGGAACCCTTATTTAACTTCCCTGTGTCAGCTGTCGTCTATACACCCTTTCTGATCTTTTACTATTGACTTTTATCTCTTTTGCAATGATGAGATGCAAATTATACTGTGCCATGAAAGGGCTGAAGGTCTCCTCAGGAGCAGCCTAGCACTGGCAGTCTCAGAGGGCTGCATCGTGACTGATGAGTGAAGAGGACTAATGAGCCAAACAATCTTAAATTTGAAAGGATGAAAATCATTCCTGATGAGCAAGGGCAACAACCACCCTCTGGGGGCAGCACAGCAGGAGTATCCATGTTCTGGAGAATTGGTCTCCTGGTGAGAGCTATCACTGATTATGTTGCCAATTTGGCTGTCTGTGCTCTGGGACACAGGACAACACACTCCAAGCACATGCTTCAGCCACTCTGGGATCCTGTCCCTGCATCCCACAAGTGTTTTGAAGAACACTCCAAAAGCAGAAACAGCAGTGACTCTCTGGCTTGCTTCTACTGCTTTTGCAAAGCAAATCTGTGTCAGTGTTCCAGAGTCCAGTGCAGAGCAGTATACTGTTCCTGGGCAGGTCATTACAGTGGAATGGGAGTAACATGATGTTTCTGACACTTGGATCATGACTGAGAGGAGATGATGTATGTTACAAAGCCTGTTGTACTTTAACAAATGTCTGTGGTCATGAGTTGTGGGTGAACTCCTTGATGTGACAGCTAACTACATCAGAAGCTCCCCTCCTAGTCCCAGCCTGTACAAGTGTCGAGCTGTGTGCCAGTGACCGTCCAGCCGTGCATGCAGCCAGCCATAGCACAGCTCTGCTTGAGTCCCAGACAGAAACTTGTGCCATTCAGCACCCAGAGGTATGGGAATGGGGGAAAGCTTGTGCACTGGGAGGAATACCAGATAGCTGATTGCCTGGGGACCAGGGAGAGCCAGCCCAGGCTGATGCAGAGCCTCTATTGAACATGACCTCTGTTGTTCCTCAGTGTGGACAGGCAGTCAGGGATAGGAGTGGAGTCACAGAAAACACCTGTTGGGACATTTATACTGTGCTCAGGCCTCATCTGCTACCTCAGGTGCTCTTGCAATAGCAGGAAGTTCTGCTCCGCTCTCCATTCAGTGGGGGGGAAAAACCCCAAAACAAAAAAAACTAAACAAAACCAAACCAAATCAAACCAAACTTACAAACATCCCCCTCCCCCCCAGCAAAAAAAACCCAACCAACCAAAATAAAAAGAAAAAAGCCAAGCAAAAAATCAACATGAGAGAGCAATTTCCCTCTAGGACCCTTCTCCTCCCAATCTCACTGCTTAATGCCACCTCTCCACCTTGCTGTTCTCTGGCTGCTGCCAGTCTTGGTGATCATGCATGGGAACAGAGGCATCAGTTCGAGGAGCCAGAGTAACCCTAGGCTGGAGTAAAATATCCACATGTGCATAATGAACAAACATAAGCACCAACTGCTTTGACCTTCTGCTTTTCCCCCGTTGTATCAAATCATGTACTAAGATAGACACAGGTAGCAGTACAAGAACTGGCAGGTCTGTTGCTGCAGTGGATGCAGGAAATGAAGTATAGGTTTGTTGTGTGTCAGAAGCAAAGATAAAACTGGGGGCTTTTTAGAGAAGTTAATAATTCCTGTAGCTGCAAAACATAACTGGTACAAAAACCAGCTGTAATTGCTGCTCTTCTTAAGGTATTTAAAAGATACTACTTATCTGTTTGTTTAGACAGAAAGAAAACACAGATCTACACCTGTATCCTCTGCAAACATAAACCAGAATGAATGTCAACACAGCTATATAGATATTCATCAGTTGTCTATTTTCAGCAATCCTGTCAGGGTCAGCTATAAATTATAGAGAAATTTTCTACAAATATGTTGGAAAGTGATCAAATTAATGTTTGTGCCAGTATCAAGAAGAAATAAAGGGGGTGTGGATGGGGGAAAGTGGCAGCTGGCAGTGAATGCTGAAATACCAGCTGTAATTATAAAAAGATGAAAACAATTTTCACATGCATTACAGAGTTTAGCCACAGAACTGGGGCATCTTTATTTTATGAGCTTCCCTATTATGAAGCTGTGCAGCCCAGCCATGAAATTAACAGTCAAATGAGGAACTTAATCCTGACACAAATAACATTCCCACAGACAGTACTGGGAGATTTGTCAGAAAAGTGTGCTCAGAACTTGACCTCTAAAATGAATACAGTGTTGGTGGGTTCCTAATTATAACATCTTATTTAGCTACCAGAGTAAGGCAACTGAAGCAGTAAGAAGTACAAAGAAGTCAGTTGTTGACAGATGGCTTGGTCTTTGCAGCCATTACTCACAGAAAATAATATTTGCTCACACAAGGTGGCCCACAGCATTCACTGGAGTGTAGCACAACTTATCAGAGGAATTCAACTTTCATGATAAATCTTTCTAAAAACAAGTTGTGGCAGAGAATCAATCTTTTTTTTTTGTTGTTTTTCAAGACAAGTTTTTGTGGGTAAAATCACTACTTTGCATTAAAGTAATCATGGACAAATTACTAGTTTCAGCAACTTCAAGAGCCTGTAATTAATTCAGGAAAACCTTCAGTGTCCTTTCAAACTAATCAGTTAGCTTGCAATCTGAAGTCAAGAACAAAAAAATTCACCAAACACATGGGTGTTTTAAAGATTGTCAAATGAGTTTTTATGCTTTGTAAGCAATTTTCTAACATAAATGAAAGTTGTTATTTGGCTTGGTGCTGGAACTGTTCAAATCTAATTCAAAGTCTACTGATGTCAGCAG
>NW_005054307.1:6522769-6556608 GCF_000277835.1 Geospiza fortis | reverse complement strand
AGCAGGAATATTTTCTGTGACTTCCAGATTACAGCCAGCACTTCTGCAGGAATAATGGGACCACTCAACCCCAAAAAGCAATGAGACCTCACCAGCTGAAGGATGAAGATCATAGCTCTGGACTGAGACCAAATGATGCTAAGAAAGCTACCAAAGCTCTCAGAAAGAGACTTCAGATGACTGGTATTTCCCAGGTGTGGGAAAGGAAAAATATCAGAGGCTTCTGATATTTCCCACAAAACCTATTTAATAATGGACATACAGAAATGCACAGAACCTTTATTGCATGGGCACTTTTTGAGGTTTCTGGTTTTTACTGATATGAAAGAAACTAAAGCCAACTAGTCAAATCAACTTAATTAATAAAGCATACACTCACAGGAAGGCTTTATTATCTTATTTGTCCTAGAAAATTAATTATTTTTAATCAATAGAACTGTAACCATAGTGCTGTCATGAGCAGCAAAAGAAAACAGAGGAACCCATGAGTGCAGCAGTTTTAGTAATTGCAAATTTGAAGCACATTTCTTTCTCATTATGTTTGAATATCCAAAGCACTGTGCAGTAAATTTGGAGTTTAGGCATGATGTCACAGTCTTGCTTCTCTTTTACAGAGAACTATCCAATTCAGCATCAGTATAAAAGGAAGAAAAAATACTACTCTCTTTAGTGAGCTATGAACAACAAAATATGATTAAAGCATTACCTCCTGAATTTATTCTAAAGGAATGCAATAGATTAGACACGAGATTCATTCCCAGTGCATTGGAATGGCTGAATACTTCAATCACGAATAGACGGGAAAAGCAAAAAGAACCATTCCAAACCTTCTTCAACCCCTTTGCCCATTAGGTATTTTATTTTCTTGTTTACTGTTATACTGCAATCAGGGATTTCAGAAGTAGTTTAACTGGAATTCAGCAGCACTGCATTTTGTCCTGATGCCTATATAATTGCCAAAGTATTTTATTTACACAGCTGTGATGTGTTTTGTAAACAGGTTGATCGTGACTTCTGAAAGCTCATGGAGAATTATTGCAAAGGAGGAAAAGAAAAGCTGACACAAGCTCCCACGAGTTTGACTTCTTGCCATGTTTACAGATAGGACCACAAAATAGTGCTTCTGTCTGTTTTTTCTGGAAAGGGGCCAAAGCTATTTAAGGACAAGCAGCCCAACAGGTTCCTATCTGAGCACAGCTGCACCACCCACTGCTTTAAAGTCCCAAAGTACTATGGCCAGTCCCAAAGCAGAAAGACTGGTTCACCCTCTGGAATTAATAAAGCTCCTGTTAAATAGCATCTAATAAATTAAAAAAAAAAAAAAAAAAAAAAAAAAAAGAGAAGTTCATTTCCAAAGCAAAGGCACTCCATCACTTTTATATTGACAATGGTATGACAGATACTGCTGTCATTACTTCTGCTGTCAACACAGCTTCTGAGTGGAAAAGTAGGATTTTCACCTCAAGTTGCACTTACTTTCCTCAGATAACCATATTCCTTTTCAGAAATGCTTTCCCTTCATCATGCATTATCAGTAATCCTACACTAGACTTTACCTCACAACAGCTTATGCACAAACAATGCTCTGATCTAACAAAATCCCCAGTTATATTTGTTTAGCATATTGCATCCGTGGAAAGTTTTAACTCAATCTGTTAGCTGAAGGTCTTTTGGACTGCTGAGTCACACACGATTAATTCTAACAATATTTTAATTTCCTTCATGATTAGGTAACTAATGATTTGAAATGAGATTGAGCATTCTAAACTGAATCAGAATTAGTTTTTTTTTTGATGAATGAACTATAATTGATTTATGAAGTGGGGCTCTCTAGGGCCTGACTTTGTAGTGCTTATTGATGAGGCTAAATTCCCATTGAAACCAATGAGCAATTTTCTTCAATAAGCATTGAAGGATCTGCCCTTATGATGTAGAAGTTATAACTGGCTCTAGCTTTTGAGCCACTCTAAGGACTGCAATTACAAACACTCCAGAGCCATAATCCCCAAAACAAATTTTGCTAAGAATCAAACCAGAATTTCTGAGTAATGTGTACATGAACTTATCCCAAGGGTTTTATGTCTTTCCATGACTACAGTGTTGTGCTAGCGTAGTAAACACAGAAACCTGAGTTGGAAGTACTTGGGCAGTATACTCCTGAAGTGTTCTCCACAAAAACAACTCTGGATACACTATGCAGATGCAATTAATTTTTTCCCATAATAATAATTCTGCTTTATCTTTTTCTTGTAATTTCTCAATGAGCTCTCACAAACAAAATGAAGAAGCTGACTGTATTTGGAGGTCTAGGAAGGGATCAAAAGTTACACAAATGTGGTGTTTTGGTATTTTCTTAATGGATACTTCCATACTTCCTATTAAATAAATATTAAATAAAACTATTTGTTTTTTCTAGACCAAATGCACAAATACTATTTTTTCCCAACAAATAATTTTCAAAAAGCTTCTGTTTCATGTTGCAATGAAATCTTTTGGTTTTTTTTCTTTTTTATATTTTTTAAATCAAGATGGCCTTTCAAGATCCTCTTTTTTAAGAAGCAAGTCTCTCAAAAATGAACACATTTTAGAACCATTTTGCTGAGATAATTCCACATTGCTTTTTAAAGCAATTTGGCAAACATTTTTTATTAAAAAACTCCTAAACAAAAGTGCCTGAACTTCTAACATTACAATTTGAGAACAATTTAAAAAGAACAATTTATTAGATATTAGTACATAATAATTTTTGGAGCAGCTGTTGTATTAAATCTGCACATGAGTTATAGCACCTGTCATCTCCTGATGTCATGAAGTTGGTATGTTAGAATTTGGATGGACTTTTCTCTGCTGGCATCAGTGAGAGCTGAATCTGCCATGAAGCCTCTGTCCTGTCAGGCCTGAGGTTCAACAGATTAAGAATGACCCCTCATGTCTGAACACAACTTCAATTTGAGTTTCAAAGCCTTAAGAGATTTCAGCTTTTATAGGATTTTGCCAGGAGACAGACAGGGTTTTCACTAATATTTCTTTAAGGGTTGTCAAGGAGTTCAAGGAAATGATGGAATAAGATCTACTAGTTTCCTGCAAAAAACAACTATTTCAAAAGTGACCTTGAAAACCAAATTAGGAAAGAGAGGTATCTCTCTATTGAGAGGGAATGAATGAGGGAAGCACCTGAAACTGGAAGAGAATAATTTTCAGAATTGTCAGTGTCAATATTTAGTGTAAAATATGAATCTTCTAGAAGCTTCTATGAAGAATTTTTCCTGTTGTTCATTATGCAACCAGGTACTTTTCATTGTTTTCAGAAAAATAGTTATTATTGTTCATTTCTATAGAAACACTCATACATCACATAGTAGGAGATAGCTGTGCAAGCACTGCTAAGGTAGAAATTTTCTGTGACAATAAGAAATTTTCTGAGACAATGCTACAGTCTCAAACCCAGTAGTATATTTAAAGATACATACTTGTGTTCTCTGATAAAAACAATCTTATATCACAGCAAAAATATAATCCAGAAAATCTTTTGAAATATACCAGGAAACTGCAAAGATGAGTCCACAAATGTCTCAGTTTTGTGTCGTTACTGCTGTTTTTGCAGGCATAGTTCTCTGAAGATGTGTAAGAATCCTTTATTTTATCCCTCTGTATGGTGCTGATTGACTATCTCCTGCTACCAAGTGATGCACGCACAGAAAAATCTTCTGTCTCTTTACTTGTGGAAGAAAGGGATTAAGTTTAATGCTCTTTTCCCTAATAGACTGGAGACTGGTCCCCAGTAAAACAGACAAAGGACCAAAGGCTGCCTACAGCACCACTACAAGCCAGATTTTACCAGTTTCCCCTGTTAAATTAGTAGCACCATATTGTGTCTGAAACCAGTGGCACTTGCACAGAGACACTGTTAAGTAAATTCTCTGGGATCTAGGAAAACCACAACTAGTTCTCTCAGGGGTGCCAACACCAACCAAAGCTGACCTGCCAGCAACCATGGCCCCAGGGAGCACAGGCAAAGCGAAATGCAGCACTGAGGACATGAGTTTGCCTTTCCTAAGTGGGCTGGGATCTCCCAACACTTATTCACAATGAATATTCATCTGCTGATGAACTACCCATCTCACTGCAGCTGAAGAGTCACTCAGGTGAGCTTTATTTGCCATCCAGTTTCTGACAGAGACAGGGCTGTGCTGGCTGGGTTCTCCACACTAATGTGCAGTTGTGCAGTCCACTGTAACCAGTGAATGCCACTTGCCAAGAGCTGTTTGTCCTGCATCTGTAACAGTACTGTCCTAGCCATGACACAGGACCTCAGGAAGCCAATGAAAAATCCCCTACAGGGGACTATAATGGCTCATACTCTCTGTAAACCAGACCACAAATTCAGCAGATGGCAACACACCTTCCCATTTTAAAAAATCCCTTGTCCCAAGTATCTATGGCAAACTGATAAATACCAAATAAGTCCCCACTACTGGGAATGGCTGTTTTCCAGGTCAACACATCAGGCATTGGACCAGGGATGCTGAAGGCCAAGAAAATGAACACAAGTTTAAAAATGATTTCTGGGCAGTAAACTAAAAATGAATACCTAGCACAGGGTGAGCTCTGCAAACATTGCTGTCAGAAAAGCATTTCAGGAACTCTGAACAGGATCCTACTTACATGCTATATAGATTGAGGGAGCTTGTTCAACACCTACAGTTTCTCCCTAAAAAAAACATTATTATGCTTTCTGTCACAAGTGGAAAGCAAGCCTCCATTATCTAGATGTCTCTTTTGCTTCGGTTTTGTGTGATTTAGACATTATTCTGAGTACTGACATTTCAAATCTACAGCTTGAGTTGTGTTTTAATATTCCAAACACTCAAGGAAAAGTATGGGCTCTCTAATCCAAATGTTAATTTGGCTTTCTGAAAAGCATTGAGATGAATTCTGATCGACACTTCTGCATTAGCTTCAGAGCTGAGTTTTATAACCATATGTAAAGATTAAAGAACTGATCAAATGCAGAAACTGCTGATTTAGAAGGTTAGTATTACAATGGGTAATTTATCAAAGAAGAAATTTACTTTTTCAGTCTTGCATTTGTCTGCAAAATCAGATCTCAGTAAAAGCATAAATAAAGCACATTCTCCCAGTGGCCTGTTTGTTGAGTGAAGCTGGCTGAGGAGTAGCATTTCTGATTTGTGAAAACGTTTTGGTGGGAAACAGAGAGGGTTATTTGGTTTACTCCGAATCAAACAACAAATCCCTTTTTTTAATTTCCCACGCACTGGAAACCGAGAGAATATTTCATTCTGACAATCCCAGCACATGAAACTTCCTGCAGGAAATAACCTCACTGTGTGCAGCAGCTGCTCAGTGAAATCAGCATTCCTGGGACTGTCATGCTTGCTAATCACCCACCTTGCGTTTCCCAGCAGCTGCCAGGGCACCCCAGCCCCGCTCACAGCCCTGCGGCTACACCCAGCCATTCCTCCACAACTAGCCACAAATCCCTCATTTCCACAGCTTTCAGGCTCCAGCCTATGGAGACAGAACCTGCCAAGACTCTCAGCTCTACTGCAGAAAGTTGGGAAACCCTGGAGCATGTGGGTTTCTTAGGGCCGTGGCTATTGGGAGTGCTGGCCCACCCTGGTCCACCAGTACACCCAACTCAATGTCTATTTATCATAGATATTTGCAAAAAACCATTTTGATTTAGGCAAAAATTATTAGTTCCCAGGTCTCTGGTAAGCACAAGTCATTCCTCTTTAGAATACAAAACATGAGAACCCATAAGTGACAGGCTGACCTCTCTGTCTCCCAATGCCCTTATTTTCCCTGAAGGCAGGTATCTATATGGAAACAGAGAAGAGTAATGGCACCTCATTATTGTTGCCTCTGAGTGAAACAGACTCCCATTAAAGGCAATGTTTTTTGTAAGATTCCAGAGTATGAATTATTCCTTCATGGAAAAATCTGCCTTTCCTAAGCTTATGAGAAAGATACTATCAGTGTAGACCTTGATTTAGAATCATAAACTGCTGTATTTCATGGGATGCTTAGACTGACTTCTGATTAATATTAGCAAGATGCATTTAAAATGATGAATTTACACATACATGTTGTAAAACAATCCTACAGTCGTTCTTTTTTAAAGTACAGCTTATAGACATAGAAAATTGTTAATGAGACTTCGGAATGAGCACCATAAAAAATGTAGCACATTCAAGAAAGACACAGATTACATTTATACTACTGATCCAAACACGACCAAAACAGTTCCCTGGCACTAAGGCATGCAATAACCCCCATTTATACTATTCAACTGTCTTCTCTTTGAAATCAGAGTATCCACCTGCCAGCTGCCTATTGTGCACATCCCAGGCCCATGCCAGCTCCCAAACTTCATCCAGCAATTCTTGGGAGAGCTCTAAATCAGCTGAGGAGAAGAATGTGCCAGAGGCTTCTCCCACAGTTTTGAAGTATGGTGGTATTGCTGTGATTGGAAATGTAGCCTGAAATACACACACACTCACGAAGCCTTAAAACTCTGAGTTACTTATTGGAGAGAACTACATAAATACCACTCAAGTATGCCATTTTTTTAATGGTATCAGAGAGCCACTGGAGTGCGATATGTATAATCTGGGTCAGTCACTAATGAGGGAAAGCCAAATGAGAGGCTTGTTTAAGTACAGCATGTTGACTAGGAACCTTAATTCCAATCTTTCAGGATTTTTCTGCCATGTAAAGGCAGTTACCCACAAAAAGACTAGATGTATGCTAGAATGACAATTCTTTAATCTGCATTCACATTTTTGGCCAAAGGAAAATAATTATTTCACTGAAGAGTTTTGGTTTTCCATTGGAAAGTGTCATGATTGAATTAGGATTTTTTGTGGCAACACATGGGGGAAAAGAATTATCATGTTATTTCTGCTGCTATACTGAGATGACATACTTTAGTCTAATTCCTCAGACAATTTTCTGTAGCTGCCTGAGTTACTATACAGCCTCATGTGAACTGAGTCTGCAATCCCCCCATTCACATTTTCCTCTATCAGCTAATTAATGCCATTCAATAAATTATTAAAAAATACTATAGGTTCGAATAAAAATGTCTTGTATCTGCCTAACATTTCTCATTTGGGATACTTTTGAACTTTTTATTCCCTATAAACCTCTGGTTATATTCTAAATTAACAAAACTTTTCACAACAGGAATCAATTGCAGAACATCTTTATAACCCTATTTTTCTTACTCCTCAGATGAAACAAAAAATAGAAATTAACACACCTCAAAATTATTGATTCTATTGTGACACTATACATTATTTAAAATTATTATTGCTGTTATACCTATGACAGTTCAGAAAAGTCAAATAAGGTTCATATTTTCAGCCCAAATGATTTTTCTCTTTGAATAATATTAACACCAACATTAAATTTTTAGCTAGTACAGAAATAGTACTGCAAAGTCTACCCACATAAAGATGCACATATCATTTGGAGGACAGACCAGAAGACATCAGAATTGACACAGGTGATAAAATTTTACTCACAGAACTTCCAACAGTCTATTAAGTACATGGTCACAAGCCTTCTTTCACCACAAGGGAAAACTGACAGGCTTGAGGTACTGAAATTATTTATGTAAAGTGATAAAGTCAAATCTAAACCATGTTACTCTTAATCCCAATCAGATATGCTTGCATCCAGTATATGCACTGTCTGTGTAAGCACACAAAGGTCATAAGGAAGACAAACAACTGCACACATTTAGCTACTCATTAATGACAAATTTTATTGGATTCTGACACATGACATCCTTCAAAGTAACTTTTTTGCTCTGGAGTTTCAAAATGACATGAGCAAAACTTGTACAGAAGCCTTTTTTTCTGTGCTGCCCACAAACCATACATTAAAAAATGGAATGAAAAATTTTTCAGGGTGGTAAATTCAACATGTTGTGCTCTTTATTATGAAGATATGTTCATTTCATTGACACCACTATTCACAATGCAAATATTTCACAATGCCTGCAGACTCTTTTAGTATTCTTGTCAGAGCAACATATGTACTTACATAATAAGCACCAGGGTAATAATAAGGGACACAAGCTTTACATGAGTAGTAGTTGTCATTAGAGAAAGACAAGCTATAGGGCCTCTTGATATTCCAATTATATTACATGCAGTACAAAATGTCAAACATTTTGCTACCTATTCCCTAGAGAATCTTCTTAAAATCAGGCTGCATTAGATATTCTGAATTTATTAATTTTGCCTTCCTGTGTATTATATTATCCTTATACAGTTCCCTTTCATCCTATAATGCGATTTTAGGAAACTATTTCCACATTCTGTTAATGCCATTTCAAAAAAATTAGTTTGCAATCAAACACTCAGTCGAACCTGAGTGCAAATGCTACTACTGAGAAGTCTCTATCACAGTCACAATAAATTTAAGCAGCAGAATTTGCTGAGGAAAAAGTTGTTCTTATTATCAAAGTGAAAATGAAGAATTCTGTCGAGCTAGCAGGAAGTATAGATATAATCCTAAATGTGATGATTACTTCTTCAGATAGTTGTACACAGAACTGCTTAAACTGCTCCATTGCTCCTCTGTGTTATAAATATTGAGAAAAAAATGTGAATTTTGAGAATTTTTTCGATGCAGCCATTACATTAACAACAACATTATATCTCAAGATTAAACGTGATTACATAGTCTGGATTTGAAAATCTGAACTACTTATCCCCTAAGTATTTTACTGCATAATATTAATTCAATAAATTGTCCATAAATTGTCAATAAATTGTATTTAAGACTAAGTTTTGATGCACCATCAAAAGGAAGTTTTGGGTAATGTGAAATGTTTTCATTCTAATTGTACTGATTATAAGTTAGTATATAGTCAGGCTCCCACTCCCCACCTTGCATTAATGACAGTATCCTATTTTTCAAGGCTGAGGATGTCCTGTGTAAGTAGTGCAGAAATATGACTAATGAATAACTCTGTAGTAATATTTTAGAAAAGAATACACTCAAAAATCTATGTGTGAAAATGGTCACCACAACAAAAGTGTTCTCCAAGTTTGTTGTTTTGTTTTGTATTTTTTGGTAAAAATCAGAGTCATGTCCTTGTAAGTGTGAGGGTAGAGCTTACAAAAAAGCACCACTGAAACATTCTAAGCATACTTTTGTTATTTTATCTTATGAAGTTAATGTCAATTTAATCTGTAATTAGACTGCAGTAACCAACAAATATTATGGGGTTGTAATGCTTTATATCATCAGAACAGAATGCAGTATAGATGCAATACAATGCTTTACAATGGAGCTAACAACTAAAAGAATAGAAGAAAAGCAGACTACAAGGGAGAGACTGGAGTCCATAAAATAAAAGCTACGCATGGAGATTAGGAGTCCACAGAATGAAGAGGAACTATTCGTGTAGGTATCTATATGAGTATAACATATAGGGAGGCATCACAGGCTAGAAAGGGATGTGTGTTGCACAGACTGACCCTCAAATTAGGGACCAAATGGCCATATGGAAGGCAACCTTTTTACACACATCCCTTCATTTCTGAATAGCACAGTCTTTTTGAAATGGAAAGGAAGCCAGTTGTGTTTGAGTTGCACTAGAGTCTCTAGTTGGGGTGATCTGGTGCAAGACCTGAACTGGTTTGCACTCTTGGTCAGCAAAGGAGCACTAGGGTTCCAGACACACTGGACAATTGAGAAACATCTTCATGACAAGACTCAGAGCAGTCCTCTTGGATAGATAAGAAAATTTAGTCCCTTTTACATAAGCAGGAACTTCCAAACTTAGAAACTGACAGAAGTTTTCAGAAAGGCTGACTTCAAGAGGATAGTTATAATTTCTACAAGTTTTATTAAAGAAGTACTCTTTGTACCACTGTGTATCATTTGAACACTATTGCAAAGTGATGCAGTAATGCCCAGGTTGTTACTAATGGAGATTTGATGTGAACAGCTTGTTAATAATTAGGACTCAATTACAACCCAACGCCAAAACAGATGCCAGAAATACAGCAGAACTTCCCTTCTGATCAGGAATCAGTCTGACATTTATTGCTGCAGTGACTGATTCATCAAGAACTGCATGCATTAATATGGTGGCATACAGGCAGGTCTCTTGATGCAGCTCAAAACTGAAGCAGGTCAGGGGAAGAACTTCCCTGCCCCCAGTGCAGCCACAACAGCTACTGCTTGTATGTTGAACAAGGCCTTCCTTCTGCACACAAATTAAACAGGCACTTTTGATTTCAGGTTTTTATGCCACAATAATTATATCCTTTTCCTTGAACAAATTTTAACTAAAAGAGAATCTGCACACATCTTCCCTTTCCCTGGGTGATGTAAAATAAAAACTATCTTCCCCTGTAGGACTTCACAGAACTCATTTTCCTTCATTTCTAAGATCTGAGTTCTACATTAAACCTCTATTTTCAATATCAAAACCCAGTTCTGTTCCTCCTCAGAATCCTATTTTACCCCACATCAGTTGCTTACATGAAAAGGACTAATACCAGGAAACGAATATATTTTTAGCTGACTTTAATGTGACTTAGCGGCTGGAAACAAGGACAACTTGTTCCATGAGAATGCCACACAGTACTCCATGGGCACTAGTTTGGAAAGCATTGGTAGAACTTTAAATAACCTTGTCCAGCTAGACGTTTTCCAGGAACCTTTGCCACATTCAGAGCTCCAGTCAGCCTTCACATGCCATGTAATTTTGATTGTAACAGCTCCCTCACACTCAGAACAGAGTTATCAGCAAGAAAAAGCTCCCACATCTAAAGGGGAAACAACCCCAGCCAGCAGAAGCAGTGGGAAGTTCTGCAGGCTCTCCATTGTAGTGATGCAAGGAGATGCAGAAAACAAAAAAATGATAGGAATCTTTTTCTATAGGGAATAAAAAGAATCTGTTTACAATTGTTCACAACCAAAATTACATATAATATTTTCATTGTGCAGTTGTATTAATTATAAGGGAACGAGGAACTGGAGCAAGTTTTCCAGAGAAGTTGTGGATGTGCCATCCCTGGAAGTGTTCAAGGCCAGGTTGGATGGAGCTCTGAGCAACCTGGTCTAGTGTCCCATAGGAAGGTGTCCCTGCCTATGGCAGGGGGTTTGGAACCTTTAAGGTCCCTCCCAACCCAAATCTTTCTGTGATTCTCCGATTCCATAACTTTAAGTCTCCAGACTGTAAGATCCGTTTCACTGTTCACTTCCCCAAGAAATGGTGTTGTGGAGTTTGTAGCACCAATTCTTAACCTATGCTACATAAAGAACGACTTTACCCTTTGGAAAAATACCTGTAGATCATCGTGATACTCTTTCTTCTTCAAAAAACAGCTGGAAATTTGCATGGTCATGCATTTTTCCCAGGTGGTTTCTTCTACATATGTGAGACTCTGGTATAGGGTTAAGCGGTTTTTTAAGAGTTTGAGGAACTGCAAGCCATAGACTTCAATTAACTTAACAAACACAGAAACAGTTATAAGCATACAAAATAAGTTTTGCAATGTCCCATAGCAATATACAACATGTGAACTACTAACAAGCTATCTACACCAATGAAGTGAGGCCTTTGCAGATGACTCCTGATGCCAAGCTGAGTACAAAAAGCTAAAGCATAATAAAACAAGGTAGGAAGGATCTTTTCTGTTTCTTTGGTGTTTCTATTGGCGTTTTTTCATTTCTATGATTTGGAAAAATTCTCACATTTGCCATAGTCTGAAAGGGGCAAGATTTTCAGTTCCACACCCTAAAAATGTTGACATTGACTATCCCCATTTTTCTGACATTCAGTAAATTTCTGACATTCAGTAAACTTACCAGAGTAAGTTTAAAATCCCCATTTTTCTGACATTCAGTAAATTCACCAGAGTAAGTTTAAAACTACTTGCCAGCTGCTAGAAATGAGCACAACAGAAAAGTCATTCTGGTTGACTACTGTTCTGAAATTATCCATTTTCCTCCTAATAGAGGTCAGTGCTAGCCAACACTCCCCTTTCCACACCAGGGAGAAAAGCATCCATCAAACCCAGCAGTAACTTCAATGGGATTTGTCTTTCCATCAGATGAGCAGAGTCTGTTTCCTCATTAGCTGGGGTACCTGCAGCACCGTGGGAATGCAAAGCACTCTGTACAGCTCAGCTGCACCACTGACTCACAGGGAGTGCTGTGCTTTGCAGACCTTTGAGCAGTACATCAGACTAAGACAAAATGCCCTAGCTCCTTATACTTGTTTATTTTTATACTATAAATATAGTTAAGTTCATTGGAGAGTTCACCTTCACTTCACTATGAGTGATTTAGCTCCCATGCAACCAAAGTAAAACCAGAGATAATGGAAAGATCAGCACAATGCCATATCTGCCTGGTAGCCATGTATGGGTTAATTCTGGTGACATTAAGACCCAGAGAAGCTTCAGCAAACCACCTAAAGGAGATGTAAAGCCTAGTACACAAAGCTAAAAGTATAACCCAATTTTAGCAGAATATGCAGTCATATTTCAAGCTTGTGTTATTGTACAGGAGAGCTAAAGAGCATATTAACTTCCCTCTAGTGAGTCTAATTTCATTTTCAACTGCTTTTCTTCACTTCAAATTTGCAATTCAATGCAATCAATTTCACTTTGGTTAAACAGTTTAATGTGCTCTAATAAAAACAGGCAATTGATATTCTAATTCTGTTGTATTGAAACTAGCACTGTATTATGAACACACATGACAAAATATAGCAAGTACTATGGCAGCTACTTAAGGACATTTTTTCTTCAGTTGTTTGCATGAGATAAAACAGCAGCCTTTATTGCACTTTTAATTTCAAAGGGCTAGAAGGCACTTTACAAATTACATCTTTAAATAACAAATAATACTAATTTTTGTTTCTGAGATACACCAGGGTAGTCTTCCAACACTTCACAGCAGTACCATATCATAATTTGAGGACAAGTAAATACTTTTTGTGCACTAAATGTATCTGGGATCTGCTGACAGGATCTTGGTCAGCAGGGAAAGACTGCCATTCCAGTGTTATTGATGCTGCATGGAGAAAGACTATATAGAGGTGCAATAGAATTGAAATATCTGGATTTGATAATTTTTCAGAAAATCTTTCCTGGGGAAATCTCAAAAACTTCCTGCCTTCTATTGACTGGGGCAGGGGAAGCCAGGGGAGAAATGAAGTGTGTTCTATGTTTTTGTTGTGTGTTTTGTTGTGGTGCTGGAAATCGTTTCATACAGCACAGTTATCTGTCTAAATAATCTCACAAAGAAATAAACAAACAGAAACACTAAGTACTGTCCTTAGTTACCATTAACTAATGAGCAGAATCTTGTTTTTGACTGTTTTCTGTGTTTAGTCATCAAACACACCTGCAGTATTGGTTCAGTTTTGATTCTGGACAAGGACTATCATCTAAGAAAACACCCATTACACTCTTGTATTCCTTGCTGACTTTCCAGCATGATTTCAACAATCTTGAAGCTTATAAATCTTGAAATCTGATGAAATCACCATCTGATAATCAGATGTCAAATCAGGCCAGTCCTTTACCTTCTGGGGCTTGACCTTTCTTGACAAATTTTCATTAATGGCAGGGGCAATCCTGCTGAAAAGGGATGCAGAAAAATGGAACACTAAAATGCCCAAAGGAAACCTGAGTGTACCCATCGTTTAATGCACTTGGATAAATCCCTTAATTTGTGTGTTTGAAACCAGATCTTCTGAGAAAATAAATAATCATTTCTGCTCTAATTTTCCAAACAATTTTCTGACGCATTCCTTTGTTGCCCTCAGAAATTATGAAAGATCATGAAAACATTAAATAGGAATAGATTTAGAGTTGGTTTACTTGTCTGATTTTTTTCCAGGCAGATCATTATATTCAAGGCAAAAGTTTTTGAATTATATTTGCAAATGAGAGCAGGATCACCTTCAGAAGGATTAGTGGATTTGCATTGATGAAATATTGCAATACACAAGACATGTAATTATTAGTCTCACAGTTGATACTTCTCTCCCTTACAAGTGCTACCTGCTAGCACTGATTTACTATTTTTTTTTCTTCTGAATTAAGGCCAGATTAATTATCTTACAGAAAGCCAAGTTTATTTATGAATCAATTACCTCCTATGTGTGTTTTATGCTCTTATTTTTCTGCATTTCTCAATAAATGAGAAGCTATTAAATTTGGACAAACATTTTTACAGATCAGTTGGTAGGCAGGCAACAATGACAGTATTGAATTATTTCCATAGAAATGAGCTCATTACCTCTGTCTGTTTGTGGCAAAATAGTTTTAAATGTGTTTTGCATATGTGTTGCCAATCTGGTAGGCAGAGATTGTTGCAGGAAATGTAATTAATGGATAAACATGAAACCAAGTATGGGCACAAAACAGTTGTGCTCTGAACTGCTCAGTTATTTTGTTAACTTATCCCTTGTCTAAATTTCGATCAATAAATCAAGAATAACATCAATAATTTTTCTTCTCAGAATTGCCCACTCTGGCTATTTCACAGGATTATTAAGAACTTTTCTGAACTATGTCAGTTTTAGTGGTGATTTCAGCTGAAACACAATTAGATCCTGAGGGCTTGTCCAAATATCAAGTCAGATATGTGAGCAGAAATCACATAAATCACGCCTTAAAAAGGAGCATGAAATACCCAGGTTGGTATAGTAAGCAATAATTATTAAACACCCAGACCATGTCACAATATGAAAAAAAAATATGCACTTGCTCAAGCAAATATTCGCCTCTTCAAGCCACACATTGCTTTGCAACTTCACCATCAATAACTCTCTTCCCTGAGTCAAGACCACATCATTTTCAGTAAAAAGACAAAGCAACTGAAAGGTACTTCAAGTTAGTAGGCTCAAAAGCTAAACCAGGATCAAATACTAATTATAAAGCAGAAGCTGCTACACATGTGAAGTTTGCTTTCTTTTTACAAGTTTTATATTTTAAAGGACATAAAGGAGGACACAAATTTGGGGGGCATTTACAAACAAACAAAATAGGAAAAAACCCAGTAATGTACTGGATAGCCAAACACCAATACAGCAATCCAGCCACAAATCTATCTGGGGTATCACCAAATACAGATGTAATCTAAAGAAATATTACCATCAAGTAAATAGTATAAGAGAAAAGGCCATTAAAGGGCCTTCACAGTTGTTTTTTTTGGTCAGCTTATCCAGTGCAGCTATTTATTGTGACTCATTACAACACTCAAGCTCCAGAACTGAGATGTCTAGAGAGACTTTTGCCAACTTGAAGACCCATATCTATTTATACGTTCTCTTTTAACTTTATCAACATACAATTTTTTAAAAATTCCTTTTAAAATTAATTTCAGACTTTCCATGTACTTGCTCCTGTCCATCTTCTAGATCTCTTCCATACTTTCTCTTTTAATATCAGGATTTCTTTTAAATCCATGTTTTCTTCTATTATCTAATAACTCTAAGTCTGCCATAACTTCTTTATTCATACTGGACAATGCTGTGTCAAAAGCCTACTTGACTCATCCTATTGTCTCTTTTCCTGACCTCTCAGTCTCTCAGCTTTACTCACACTTCTGTTTTCAAAGTTCATCTAGAAAAACTTTCACTTCCTGATTATAGCCCCTAATTTCCTTCAGTGACTGCTATAGTTTCTTAATTAACTGACTATATAATTAAACTTTGCTGCATTTTCTGAAACATCTGCTGCAAATAAGTGCTCCAAAAAAACTTGCAGTATTACTGAATGCGTTGCTATTAACTACAGTCTCTCATACAACTACCTCCGTTTCTATCCACATGGAGTACATCTGTCTCTTGGCTTAGCTGGTAAATCTTCTGGGATGGGAACAGTGTTTTGGTTTGGTGTTTGAAGAGCCCTGAAGAGTAGGTTTCAACTACTCTGAGGCAGATGATAGTTTAAAGAAACTTTAATAATTCACAGGGATAAATGTTCCCTATAGGATCTGACATAATTAATTCTGCGTTGAGGCATTCAATAATTCTTCCTTTCTTCAAACTGGACCTCAGTTTGCTTAAATATGGGGGGAGTCTGTCCTACAGGCCACTAATCAGGAAGCAATAAAGAGTACCTTTATTGGAAAGAAAAGAAACTTCCCTACATTACCCTCCTCAGGTACCTCCTCAGCAAAGTTGGGCTCTGCACCCCTCAGCCAGATCTAGCACCAAGTTGCAACATTTGAGGACGTGAAATGTCCCCGGGGGCTGTGTGAGCACAGCTCTCCATGCCTGCACAGTAAGCTGTGACAGATGCACTGAACAGGCTGCTGATTTGTTAAGCAATTGCCACAGAGCTCGAGTTATGATTACAGACAGTCCTTGCTACCAGACACCTACTGTTTTAACATCAGCAATGAAGATGAGTCACTGAAGCAACTTGGGAGCATCATTGAGCAAGGGCTGAGACAAATATCTCTCTGCTGTAATGGTCTCTGCTGTGACATCTAAGAGAGCACTGCCCCGAGGTGTTCTCTGCTTTCTTATCTCTCTCCCCCATGTCTATCTCAAATATTGGAACTCCATTCCACCTGTAAGTTCAAAGGAGGAAGGCATTTTGCCCCTCCACTTTCCTCCAGCAGCCTGCTTATTTCAGAAGACTATCAGTCTATCCAGGCCTGAAACATTATTTACTGGGGTCCTTCCCCTGATGCTACTAATTCAGCTCCTCTGAGCTTTTTCCAGACAGCAGCAGCAGATTTATAAATTGGCTTGATTCATACACCGCCATTCACACTCTGAAGGGTGGGTATGATCCTATCCTATGAATTTCAGCCTGGTACAACCTGGGAAAGTAATGGCTGGCAGCAGATAAAGAGAGATGGTCTGTCTGCAGACTCAGGAAGATGACTCTGCACTTCACATTTGGTTAGAAAATTACCCTTGTAGTCCTTAGGCATATTCATTTAATGTGGTGCTACTTTTTGACAATTGCACTAAATAGTTTTCCCATACTTTTGTTCTAAATGGAATTTTCTAGCTCTGGAAATATTGTTTCTATTTATATATTTACCAGCAATAATCCACATCCTTTTTTTACTTTTGTCTTTTGGGGAGTTTTCCCTGGGATAGATTGTCCCAGGCAAAGTAGTCAGGGATGGAAGAAGTTATAGAGATGGACTCTCTGATTGGTGTGTAAGTGAAGAGCACAACACTGAGGGCACATGTATAGAGAATATAAAAACAGCTGTATTCCCCTTAAAACGATATCTTCAACACAATTTTGGATTATATATATGTATTCAGAACAAATAACAGAAGAAATGTAATAGGCCAGTATCTTAAATTTACTTTTTTTAAACGTCACTTCTCAGTGACCTCTCAATCTGATGCAAATTGACAATATAATTGATTTATTACAGTACCAGGACTTGTAGATACAACTAGACAAATTGTAGATTGGCAGAGGACACTATGGCATCCTTATCCCCATGTCAATCCACAAACCTCAGAGTAGTAAATTGCAGAAAAAGGTTTAAACCCCCCTCTATGTTCAATTTGATACAGATCTGTCATTCCTATTCTGTGCAAAGACGGCTTTGGAACTAATGAGGCTTGTTCTCAAGCTACCAAGTGTATTTATTTCAGATCCTGTATTACTAGACAGTGGCTGAGAACTTTTTTTGTTGGTCTTGTTTCCAGCCACAATGAACTTCTGCTGCTTTTCTCCTCCCAGCAAGGTAAACCTTCAAGCAGACCAGGAAGTGAAGCTCGAGTTGAAGAACAGCTCTTTGCAAACACTCCCTCAAGACATCCCCAGATATCCCTGGCTACTCAGCATCCTGATCCATGACATGTTTCTGAACAAGTTAAGGAGATTTTTTTTCTACCTGCAATCAGCCTGTGAATTATCTGTGTGCTTTCAGAGGTGGCACTGCTTTAACTGAATGGATAGCTGGCACCTGATGCTGATGCCCTGTGCCAAACACTAACAGCCCAGAGCATGTGCTTGTTCAAACTACATCTGATGACATCATTCTCATGTAGAACTGTGTGCAAACACTGAGGGGCTTGTGACCACACAGACTTCCCCAGCTATCATGAGCATTATTTCTTAGGAAGAAAAAAATGAATACATCTCAAAAATGAGCAAAATGTAACAGAGGCAAATTAAATGCAGATGATAAGATGTCACAATTTCAGGCATTAATTGCTCAAATGTAAATACGATATCCTAATCACCACGTTCTGGAAACAAGTCTTTAATTTAAACCAGAGACCTCAAGTCAGAAAACACAGAGTGATTTCAGTAGGTGCTCTGAACATGTAGCTCATTGTAAACTCCCTCAGAAACTTGCTCTGAACCAATGAGGGAAAACACTTTCTCCCTCTCTTTCTTCCATTTAGATTTCTAAATAGAGATTTTTTTGAAGCTTGGAAATGCCAAATTTGAGAGCCCTTGAATAAAAGTACTCACAACAACATAACCCCTGCATGTGCCAATTCTGTGATAATCCATTCAAATTCTGCAGAAAAAATGCATTTAACTAAAAAAACCCAAACAACCTCAACCCAAACCAACTGATGCCAGCACTGTGTTAAGAGGATGCCACCTACCGGGCACCTCATCA
Organism: Geospiza fortis; assembly: GCF_000277835.1. NCBI lineage: Eukaryota > Metazoa > Chordata > Aves > Passeriformes > Thraupidae > Geospiza > Geospiza fortis. The sequence goes on along the minus strand of NW_005054307.1, from coordinate 6,537,978 downwards.
ACCTCCAGCAAGTGATTGGAGAGGTAGATGAAGTAGATCTGACAAAACTGAAAAAGATTGCTTTTTAGGGTAGCTCCCTAAATCTGGACTAAGAAAATTTAAAATTAAAGCCTCTCAGTGCTCCTTAAGCTTGGGGTTTCCCATAAAATCAGTTTTCTTTCTTTTCTGTCTGCTTTCTCATGCCTCTTTTTTTCTCTTGTAGTAGTAGCAGCAGCAATAGCCATATTTCGTGAGCATTTATTATTTTATTTTCCTATTAACTGTTTCCCCCTGATGCTTCTATTCCTGATGAGAAGGCTGCATCTTAAAATATGTTTACTATTTTTTTCTGTTCTCCTCTATTAGGCTAACAGGTACTGTCCAGGCTTTCACTGAAAATGGAACAATTAAACAATTAAAAAATGCAATATATGCACACACATGCAGAGCTGCACACAAGCAAACATGATGGAATTAATATAATGTTTTAGGGGAAAATAAGTCTTTGCTTTAGGTGTGGTCAAAAAGAAAAGTTAAAAAATATAAGTTTCAGCTTTGAGTTTATATTTCCTGAGTTTGTGAGATTACTTCAGCCCTGTTATTTAATTGTTCAGCCACTACATCCTGCCTGAACTACATTGGGTTGCCTTGTTATTTAAAATATTGTTTTCTAGTAGGAAACTGCCAAGTATACTTATGTCTTACATCCCTTCCAATTGCGGAGTGCAAGACACCACAAAAATCCCCAGAACTGAAATGAGTTTATAGTCTCCAGTATTAAACATAAACCTTCAGAAAAGTGTGTAGCTGTTGCCCATATCTTGTTAAAGAGTACTAAAAAAACAGAGGGACACATTCTCATTCACCACTCAGATCAATTTATTCTATTCTAGCAGAGTTAAAAGACTTTGAAACATGCATGGATTACATCTATACATACCTTCTCCAGATTCCTTTCCACTAACAGATTAATGCAAAGTAATATTAATTATATAAGTAGATTTTAAGTCTTAGTGTTAGATCCTATTGTCCTTTTCACTATTTTCACTGTTTGCTACACTGGCAGTACAAAGAAGACTTCATACGAATCAACTGTTTTCGAGGAAGAGTTAAGACTTTGATATAACAAGTGTGAAATACAAGGGGTCACAGAGTTGGTTTACTTAGTTTTAAAAGAAGTATCAATATGTCTTCTAAGAGCATCCTTTTTTTTGTAATTGGAAGAAGCATTTGGTGCAGTAACTAATGTGGTAACAGTGCAGATGTGCTTTTATCCACCAACACACAGTTCCTTCTTCTCACCCAATCCAGGGTGGGCCTACTTACCTCGTTCTAACCTCACAGTCCTTGGGAGCTCTGTGATTTTTTGTTATTTCATTCCTTTGACGTAGCACAGCAAATAGACCATAATTTTAGAGTGTATCTCCTGGCCACAGAAACCCCTAGGTCTACCTAAATAAACAATGTAGATAGATTTCCCTTTTTCTCCTCTTGGGAAAAGTCACATCACACAAGTTAGCTTGTATACTCAAGAAGTTCTTTGTTTGTCCTGTCTGTTTGGCAATGCTTCTTACTTGCTCTTTTTGCCCTAAAATTTCACTTAAGATGAGGATGCTATGGCAAACAGTTTGTTAAATGCTGCTTTAATAAAATTATTAGAAAAATATCTAAATTACTGATTTTTAAGAACACCAAATATACCTTCTCAAACTTTCCACCCTCATGCTTTGTCCATACCCAAGGATTATCCTGAAATATCAAAGACAATTAAGAAGGGGAAAACTGCTCAGGAATAATCATGCAGAAATTAAGCAAGATGGAGAAAGAGGAAAGGCAGTTTATGACTAGATCTCTCTCTCAAATAGATGTGCAGATATCTGAAGGAGTGTCCAAAAGTCTCTCTCTCTTTTTTTATTTTAAACTGGGAGCTCTTCATACATAATCCTATTGCTTTGGGATTCAGCAGATTTTGAGGAAGTCAGTGTACCAAAGAGGATTTCACCAGTATGATATTCCTCTCTTTATAAACAGACATTAATATGGGTATGAAAGCCTATGAAAATTCTAGAGTTGTTTTAAAAGTAAAAAAGTATCTTAAGATACTTTACAGGATCCCCTATTTTAACTGCTTTGGATAACAGATCGCATCTTGTGTTAGTCCTGTCACAGATAAACCTGCCCCTGGCACTTTTCAGTCTCTCTGACAGGATGGCAGTTCTTTCAGCTGTGGGAGCTGCCTCATGCCTAGCACCGCTTCATTTCTCTTGCAGTGTGTGAAATCTGCTCTTAAAAAAATACCTTAAAAGGAATCAAAGTATAAAGAACAGAGATGCACTTCATTTATCAGGCTAATGGTAATGACCCACAGGGAAAATGCAAGTTCTTTATAGACTAGCATTAAACCTGAACACTAACAGACTGGTTGTCAGACTGCCACCTTCTTGAAGATTGATGAGCTTTATTCAGCAGCATTAAGATCATTTTAACATTAGCTCTCAAGAGTATTATATTTAGCTTTCTGGGTTTTTTTAAGTCTAAGGTACTTAAATGAGTGCATTGTTTTTCCCTTTCCACTTTTGTTTTTACTAATGGATTAAATTCTTACCAAAGACTCTGAGTTCAGTGATGTTAAAAGATCTTCTAAAGGAAAACATAGTACTTGCCTGTAACACTTAACATGTTTGTAAATCACTGGTGTCTGTATGTCGTATAAGGTCTCTTCCCTTGGAATTAAAATCATAAAACCAAATTCATGTAAAAAAGTCATAATTAAAGCTTCTCCAGATTATAAAGGTAACTCCAAAGTTAGAAACCACTTGCATAAGCCTTATTTAGCTTTTTTTGGTAATAGTTACTACAGTTTTAAATGCTGGTTCTTACACTTTTGCCCTTGGAATCCTTCTTCCCTGGGTTTTTGAGGATGAACACTGCCCACTTAAAGAAAAGTGATTCAATACTTTATCACTGGTAATCAGTGGATCTCATTTATTGTACATACATAAAACCTTTCATGGTAAACAGATTTATTAATTTATCTACATGGCTTTTTCCTTCGTGCTCATTGCTGCAGTATAAATGCTTCACTGACAAATAATTAACCTCCAAACTACAGCTGTTTGGTGAGAGATAACATTACTATGATGCCACAATGTTGCATTGATGGGTTGGCATTTTTTTTCTTACTCAGACCTCTTAAACTCATCACATGCTTTCAGTAGCTCAGCATATCATACACATGGAGGATGAGGAAGCAATATCTAACACATGGAAGGAAAAGCATTTAAAAGACAGCTGACAGTGAATTGGGCTTTTGTAATGTTGCATAAATGTACATCGCTATTGCAATGTCCACAGCTCATGCAGCACATCCTGTAGAGGTATTTTCCCATGGAATGTTGCCTTTTATTTCAAGGTAAACTGTGTCTATTTTCTAAATTTCCTAGTCCATTTTTTAATTGCACATAAAAGCCTGTTCCTTCTTCAAGTTCTTACAGAGATGACATAATTTCTGCTATTTAGCAGGTGAGTTGCTTACCCTACTCTGAGTTCAATTTCCTTTGGAGAGATCAGTGCTTTCAGCTCTTTTCATTTTTCCCATTTTTGGATATGCCTGGATGCCTCCTTTCCAGACCACAGTAATTCCCTGAGTCATAGAATAAAATTGGCTGTAAAGGACCTCTGGAGATAATCTAAGCCCCCTGCTCAAAGAAGGGCTAACTTCAAAGCTAGATCTGCTTATTCAGAGTCATATCCAGGCTAGTTTGGATCTCCACAAGGAGGGGAATTCCACAGCTTCTCTGGACAATCCATTCCAGTAGAGCACTTGCTACTGTTACCACTCATCTGCTTGCTAATGATTTGGATCTGACTGTGATTTCTAAATGTCCCCAGTATCCTGTGATTAACACTATCAGGTTTTAGTGGCATTCACTCTGGTAAGAGTGTGAGACATTCTGCTATTCCAAGACCTTTCTTCTTCGATATATCATGTGCAAACAATTTACCAGCAGATTTTCTGAAACACTGCCTTCTGGATGAAGTGCTGGAAAGCACTAATTAGCTGCTCTCCTTGACCTATCAGACTTTCCAGTATCAAACTGTGCATCTAACATAATGAATTTGGTTGTTATAGAGGGCCTGGAAGTGATGACATTTAGCATGAGTGGGTTGTTTTGTTCCTGCATGATTGCATGATTGTTCTTGAGTTGATTTGTTCTTGATTCATTGCCTTAAAGATCTTTAATATCTATGCATATGTGGAATACCCTATCATTTTTCTTCTCTACTGCCATCATCAAGTGCACCCTTTCCCATGGGTTCTTCACTTTTCTAATTAACATCTTTCTTGCCAAGGGGCTTGCAGTGGAAATAGCTATCACAGAGCAGTGCACTTCTGGTACTGCCTTCTAGGTGGATTCTGCAGCAAGCAGTTGCCATCCTCTGATTTCAAACACACTCATAAACCATTACACAGGCCTGCCAGGCCAAATATTCTTTTCCAGATTTTACTGCTTGTAATGTATTTATCAAATTTAACGCATAGCTAACCTTTTGATGCAAAATTATTTCTGCAGGAGTGTCTATTACAGAGACACTTTGGGCTTTTATCTGCATAGGATAAATGTTCTTGTATATTACTAGCCATGTTGTATGCCACAGATTCAATTTTTCCTAAAGTTAGTCCCAAAACTTGTCCCCAGTACTGATGCTCATTTTTATGGCTACTTTTTCTAAATTTATTTGAAAAGATGTATATCTCACCACTATAAATTTCCTTTTTTTAACATCAACATTTCTGTTGGCTGCTTTCCCCAGCAACATTCTTCAGCTGCACACTTTTCACCTTTGATCTCCTCAGTTTGCTTTGCAGTATTTAGCATACATATTCTTAAACACCTGCTTTTCATTTTTCATTTTATGATACTCCCATGCCCACTGGCATCTTGCTGGGTTTGTGGCTCTGGACCATGCTTCTAATGTGAACTTTGGTTGGTGCTTCTCTCTGGGACTGTGCACACAAATGACAGCTGACCCACATTTTATCATCTACATGTCATCACCAAATGTCCTCTCATCTGTATCTTTTATTTTCTAACTATTTTAGTGGTATTCTAGGATGTTCAAGTCTCCTCCACGCACATTCATACTTTTATTTCATTTTTATCTCCCCTCAGCAAAAACAGTCTACTTTTAATCAGTTTCAGCTGGTTGATTCACTCACACCAAAGGACTCAGTAGGTCTTCAGCTTTCCTAAGATTTCTTTGCCCAACAGAGAATTTCTCTCTCTGAAACCATACATTCCAAATTGCTCCAACTGTCTATCCATATTTCCTCTGTCAGCTTCAAAACTTTTGCCTTATAGACATCTACAAATCTTCTCATCTCTCTCTACAAAATCATATGAGAAGCAAGATCTTCCTCATTCTTTGCCTGAAGTCCAGCAAAAAATAAGATTCCATCAACCAAACCTGTGCATTAAATGAAGCTTTCTTCTCCCAAAAGGTCTACACTTCTAGCCTTTTTCTGTGTGAGGAACATAAAATTTTCTCCGGTTTCTGTCCGTCAGCTTGGTTTAAATTACTACCATAAAGACTGGTACATAGCTTGCAGTCTGCAAGTCCTGCTCACACACTGAATGTGCTGAACTAAAAGAGTCGCTAAAATTAATTAGCTTCTCAGATAGCTTCTGTAACGTACCCACTGAAGCCTGACACAATAAACCCACTACACAAATGTTTTAACTACACATGGTGAAAATGGCTCATGTGAGAGACTAGAGCCTTTAAACTCTGCTGCAGAAGTTCTTCACCAAAAATCTTCACAGATGTGGGCTGACAGCAGAATATAGGTGAGACTGGCAGGTCATGTATCACTGGTGCACTGTCAAGGATTGTGCCTCTTTCTACTCTGAGCTTCTCCATCATTAACTTTTTTCTGTTGTACTCCTGTCTCCTCACAGATACAGCTGTTTCTTCTCATCTCTTTCCACTCTCCATTCTTTCAGTACCATTTACAATTCCTAGTCAGACCTAGTTCCTTCCCAGATTTCTGCCACCGTGGTTTGAATTTCTTTCCCAGACATTCACTTTCTCCTCTTAATGCTCTCATTTTCCAGGCTTCATGACTCCAATGTATTTAGTGGGGAAGGGGGGAGGTAATTCTGTTTCTTGCAATGCATCTTCCTCCTAATGTGCTGATGTCCTGCAAGTTCCTACCCCCAACTTGTCTCTAAATGCCTGTTTCTGGAAATGTCAGTTTCTCCCTCAGCACCTAATGTGTTGTACAAGCTTGTCCTTCTCAAATGACTCCTGCCCCAAACTCCATGCTCTACTGATTCTCAGTACTAGCTCCTAATTCTGGTATCCTTCTTCCATGTGTGAAACCATTTTCATTTTCCATATTGTTTATACCTCTTTCTGCTTTTTTTTTTTTTTTTGTGCTTTAGGCAAGTTCTCTCAGCTCTCTCTTAGGCAGCACAAACTGGCTTATACTACCTCAAAACTGTGACTGTAGAGGGAAGCTCTAGAAGATCTGGGCTGAACATGTGTGGGTGTGTTCTTACACAAATGTGGAAGGTTCAGTCTTGACTCAGAAGCCATCTACTGCCAAGTCCATTTTCCACTGCATGGTAGCACAAGAACTTCTCAGGCAAAAAGGGCAACCAGAACTTGTGAATGTAAGCAAAGGAATACATCATGCACCGGAGGAGATCTTCAGAGATCGTGAAAATTATCTGGCTAAAACTCTCCAAATAAATCCAACACACTGAAGATAGTTTTGTGGGGTTTTTTTTAATAATAAGTATACACTGTGAATAAGGCTGCTTTCTTTCCCAATATCTCCTCCAGTCTGTTGCATCCTTGTCCATTCAAACCATGTCCACTGTTGAGTTCAAGACATTTATGTTACAGTGAAATTTAAAAAATGAAAATAGTATTTTAATATAAAAATTTTTATAGATAACTGAAATTTTGTTCACTTGCAAAAGTATTTTTATACTGATAGTAAACCCAAGATTTTATTTTTAAAATCCTGTAATTAATTCATATGTTTAATTTTCACTTCTGAAAAAAACGAATATTTTCAACAGTAAAATTAGTTCTGAAATTTCTAAAATTCTACACTGAAGTAATTGGCATAACTAACTTTCTTCTAATATTAAACCTGGGTGATTTCTCCATGTGGAATTACATATCAGTTGAAAAAAAATACAATTCATCACTTCAAGAAACCTCTCATCAAACATATTCTTTGATGTGGTATGTGATATGTCTGGAGCATTTGATGATTCACATTACAGCAAGTAATATACTGACCATGTGTTGCAAGTTATGTAAATAAGTAGATAAATTATAGGCTTTGATGCTAATAAAGCATCAAAGCAACACTGTCCCAATATTTTGCAAGGAGATGGAGATACTTTCAGTCAATATTTGAGGTTCCTCAGGACCCTTTCTGCGTACAGTGCGTACATACCTCTTTCTGGCTTAATCACACTAATTTCTCATGCACTATAGGCCATTTAAGTCCCACTTATTTTCCTCTTATTAGAAGGGGGGCTGCTACTTTAAATGCAAAGATTTGTGTAATTTCTGTCACTGTGCAGACAACTCAAACAGCTACAACAATGACAAAGTGCTGAGGTGGGCTTGGCTTATTATTCTGCATGTACATCTGAACAGCAGATGAAAAAGAAGTGATAAATTTATTTGGTGGCTACCTACTGCTTTCTCCAGTGATGACCTCTGACTACATCAGGCATTTCAAGGGATAAACACTTTTCTTCCAGAACATTTCAGGTCTGATTGCCAATAAAGTCAGCAGGCATTTAAACACTTATAAATCCACACATGCTTTTTTTCTTTTCAGTGCTGAAATTACTCCAGTCTTTAGGAAGTATACACTATCAAATACCCTGAGACAATAAAACCAAAAAATGTGAGAAAAAACAGCTGACAAGAATATACTGGATTCTGCTTTATCTGTAAGAACATATGGTAACAATGATTATTATTTATTACATGATCCTGCTTCAACCCAAAACGTACTTGGCTATATTTGAACACAAAAGAAAACATTGTATTCTAACACAAAAGAGCCCAAAGGCTTAAGAGTCAGACCCTTCAGCAGTCTGTAGTTGTGGAAATGGCCTCGAGAACATTAAAGGAAATCTCCACTCACACCATTTGTTCCCTATCACCGAGTTTTAATCAAGACCAGAACTTAGAGGACTTGCTAAATTCCAAGCACTACAACTGTGCACAGCAAGGAGCCTGTGATCAGCTGTCTATGGCTTACTTTTTCAGTTTCTCAATGTTCTTAAACACCCTGAAGCAAAGCCAAAGATTTACCAGAGATTCTCTAAGCTAGTTTGACTAAACTGCCCTTTGAAATGCAAATGGAATTTCCCCTGCTACAATATAGGTAAGTGGAAGACAGTGCTATCTATTAGTTAATCAGGCATTTTGTAGCATAACTTCCCAGTTCATCTCTACCACCAAATGCTCAGGTGCATATAGCATTCAAAACATCTCTTTCTTCTGAGTTTTCCCTTTCCTCCAAAACATTTCACTCTTTAAATTTTGCAGCATTTGATGCAATTTCTACATCCCATACCCTTCAGTCCAGTGTTTCTCCCTCTGCAGCAACAACACAACTGCAGATAACAGCAGTAAACCTACCTTCCCTTTCTGTATTGTTTTGAAGACCAAAGAAAATGAAGATCCTATTAGGAGCTGGATTGGCTACTGAGAACAAAAGGAGTTCTTATCCAGAGGGATCCAACTTCTAGTCACATGAGGACACTCATCAGTCATAGACAACTTTTTTTTTTACCAAATCCAAACAACTTCAGAAAGTTTCTCTAAAAAATCCAAATAGTGAAGCTGTGAGCATCCTTTCTCTCCTGTCTTTCAATATTTAAGGCTGGATGAGATCGCACACAGCATATTTAAGAGTATGAAATGCTCACCCTGTTTCGTGAGCATTAGTATAGTGAATATGTGTATAGAGTAGATACATGGCAATGTAAAGATCATCTAAAATCTTCTATGTTCATTTTACTACAATGGAGAGTGCTAGCCCATAACCTAAAAAGAGCTGTAACTTTGTGGGACAGCATTTATACCTCTCCCATGAGGAATCACACTTATCCATTAAGAGATGCTTACCATCTGATTTTTAGCTGGCATATGGCAAATTACACCATCTTGTTTCAACAATGAAAAGGAAGTGAAAAGCAAGAGAGGGGACTAGTGATGAAGCACCTGCAGAGTAAAGGTAACTAGGACTACAGAACACAAGCTACAGACTAAGGCTACAGGTCACTAAGATTATGTGAACAGAGACACATATCAAATAAAGTTGGAAAAAATCACATGGTGATAGGTCTGCTCAAAAGAACATAGCTTGTGCAAAAGTGAGACATAAAGAGATTTTGTACTGAAAGAAGAGTAAAACATCACCAGTTTGGCACTGAACCATAGTGGGGATAAATTTAAACAGAAAAATCATTTTGAGGACTCATGTTGCTTCTTCACAGATCACAAGCCACATCCAGCTTGGCCTTGAACATTTCCAAGCATGCAGCATCCTCAACTTCTCTGGGCAACCCATTCTAGCGTCTCGCCACTCTTATCTAAAGTTTTTTCCTGCGATGCAATCTAAATCTGCCCTCTTTCAGTTTAAAGCCATTCCCCTGTGTCCTATCACTGCATGCCCTTGTAGAATATAACTCTGTAGCCCTCTTGTCGACCCATTTTAAGTACTGGAGGGCTGCTAGAAGGTCTCCCTGGAGCTTTCTCTTCTCCAGGCTGAACAGCCCCAACTCTCAGTGTGTCCTCACAGCAGAGGTGTTCCAGCCCTCTGATCAACTTCACATTCCTCCTCCAGAACTGCTCCAAGAGGTTCATATCCTTCTTATGTTGGAGGCCCCAGAGCTGGATGCAGCCCTGCAGGTGGAGTCTCACAAGAGCAGAACAGAGTGGGAGTATCACCTCCCTTGACCTCACGCTGCTTTCCGTGCAGCTCAGGACACATCTGACTTTCTGGGCTGCACCACAACATGGCCAGCTCATGCTGAGCTTCTCTCCAACCTGGTATTCTATGATTCACTTAACTAATGATAGCTAGATTTGCTACAGATAACTGCTCTGGCACACAAAACTTGTAGGGAACATCAAGATACAAATAAAATACAACTGAAGAACTACCTGTGATTTTTCTAAGCAGTTAACACTCATTGCTGATATCAGCTGGAGGGAAATCAAGACTAAAAAAAGAGTCATCCATCTGCATACATCATAGCTTAGATGCTACAGTCACTTGAGCTTTCTGATGTTAGATAATGCCTCAGTGCTGCCTGAGAGAAACAGAAGTGGCTAATTCGCTCTATGAATTTATTCAGTCTGTGGTTACCTTTCTCTGTCTTCCATCAAGCTCTAAACAGTGCCATGAATTACAGCAGTTTCTGTTACGTGAGCACTGAAAAGCAAGTAAATAGTTCATTATTAAAAAACCACAAGCAGAAAATGTAGTTGACCTTTGAAAGGACACTGCCAAATGTGGAGTCTCATTCCAGTCACTAATAAAAGGTAAAATAGAAGTTTAGTTAGTTTTTCTTTTACAAGTATATCTCAGCACAATCTTAATCATGAAGTTTTGACATATTTGTAATGGCAATAACTGTGTTTTCAGAGGCATGTAATATATTAAAAAGACATATTTTTAATTGTCAGCTTAATTCTGAGAAGAGAACTCCGAAGACATGGCACAATTCATCTTGACTCAAACAACCTCCAAATATTTCTGTAAACTCATTTGGCATTGCCTGCAGGATGTTCAATTTCTAGAAGAAATAACCAGAATAAATTTTTTAATATAATTTCTGAGGGGCAATTAAGCACTTTGTAGACCACCTAGGAGGAGAAATGCATTTCAAACACCTCCTTTTGAATAATAACAATTTTACAACTCCCTCTTTACCCCAAGGTAATGAGGACATCACAAAATAAACATGTCAAAGCCCCCAACATGTTTACATCATATCTTAATGCTCCTTGAAAGTACATAACATTAGAGCTATCTTGAATAAAATGCAGCGAAACCATACATTTAAAAATCCTGCTTATTTATTCAAATTCATAGAATGTATTATTAATCTAACTCTTGGTAATAGTTAACATTATTCATCAAAAACCACAGGCAAAGTGATTTGGTTCTTATATACACTGCTGGATATGACCAAGCAAGAAATTATTTGCTAAACAATGTCATATGAAACTGCAACATTGAAATGCAACATATTAAACTAAAATGGATGCCTATTTCCAAAAACACACCTAAGAGTGTGGTGAGAACAGTCATTCTGCCGAATCAGTGTCAAGTCTTCTGTATTATAAATGATAAAAAAAGCCAGGGTCCAGGTGCCATACCATGTCACCTTTCCTGAACCCCACATGATAACTTTGGAAAAAGGAGTATGGCCATCACCTTGAGGTGCAGTAGATAAGGTGCACTTATATGAACTGCATTTTTCAGTTGGTTTTGTGTAAATATTGACAGGTAAGAAAATGAGTACTGCACCATCCGTCCATCCCCTGGACCCTGGAGTCTTCCTCCTCACATGTTTCCTCAGTCTCTGGTACACAGGTTAATCTGATCCTCATAAAAGCCACCTTTCAGGACTACACTTCAGCATGTAACTTGCTAAAACCGGTTCCAGTTCTCCTGTCTACCATATGATCCTAATTCCAAAGGCACTTCGGGAACCATGGAAAAACATACTGCAGCATACCTCTGATGTGCTTGATATATACTCTTGCTCCCAGTGTTATCCCCTATCAACTATGACCAGTGACTACACTTTCTTCTTATGGCTGAACACCCAAATTTCTTGTACTTCTTTGGTTAAGTGGTAAATCTTTGCATACATCCGCACAAAGCAGCACAAAGAGTCAAAAGGAGCTCACTGCCAGAGGGCAACCACCATCCTCAGGTCCTTCCCATACTCCTTAACTGAGAGTCACCTCAAAATCATGGTGCCAACTGAACACCTCACAGGCTCTCTGGCAAGGCAAGACCATACCCTTGGTTTCAGAAGATGCCCTGAAGAAAGATTCCTGCAGTAGCTGTGGATACCGCCTCATTTAAAAAGGTGTCTGTCTGAAATGACTGTAACTAGACTTAGCAGGAAACTTGGATTTTCCAGTTGTAAATTCCAGGTGAAGCCCAACATTGTTAGCAGTGCTCATTCTTAACTGAGACATGGACAATTCCCTCTGCTATTGTTATCTTATATTAGGTAGTTCTCCGTGTGAGCAATTCAGTGTGTCTTTTCATTTAAGTAACTTCAAGATTCACTCCATTGAAGTGGCTAAAAGCAATGTCAAATGGAAAGTGGGTATAAGAACAAAAACCAATATAAAACAATGTGTAATTATATGCTGTTCTATGGAAGGCCAATGCTACTAAATATAGAGATTAATACTGAAGAAAATAAGATCAGTGGAAAATAGCATACAACCTTAAGGTATTGGTCATTCATTTCTGGGTACCTTTATCAAAGAATCAATTAACATTTAATCTTCTTAAAAGGTGCACAATCTCCCATTGTTACATACAGAGTATTCATGTTTCAGACCTAGATCATCATCTGGCCTTTGGCAAGATGTCTTAGACCTTCTTGACTATTTACACTGCAAATTTTTCAAGAGAGTGAATTTAACTCTGTGTGTGTAGGTAGGGAGCTGACTGGATGCCACTCTAACACAAGCAATGGTTGGGAGTGCTCAGCATGTAACAGGATCACTCCTGAAAGGCCCAGGTAAGACCTGTGCCTGCATTAATATGAGCTTCAATACTGACAAATGAAAACAGTTAGGAACCAAACATTTATTACCAGAAATAAAACAAAATCTAGTTTACCAGCTTATTAATACATAGAACCAACTATCACTTTCAAAATTGAATTTCATTGTATTTGCTAGCATAACTTTCAGTCAAGTACAGCTCAATTATTTAGTTGCTTATTTTCCCAAAAGTTCTATTTGCATGCATAAGAACAAAAAAGCATAGAAAAGTCTTTTTTCCTATCTAATGATTTTTCAGGAACTTTGGGTCATGATATGCTCTCTCTTCCTCCATTTTCACTTATACAAAACTAGTAGGAATACTGACAGCTATGTTGGTCACACCACTATTATTATGTAACAGGACTTGCAGGTAGTTTCTTGTAGGTCTACAGAAACAGACTTAAAATTAACTTGCTAGGTTTTAAACATTATCCCATTTTATCTCAATCCAGAAGAGAGCTAGAATAATAAAAAAAATCAAACCCTCTGTAGAATATTTTTTTCATCATTAATGAAAGTTCTCAACTTTTTCAGATGCTTTTCAAAATCACTCAGCTGTAGACATGCAAAGAAAAAGTTTGCTAAACTAGATTCTGTCAGTTTATGAAGCTAATCCTTGTAAACACATTATTCATTACTATTTCATTAAGATTTTTAGTAAAGATGCTCCAGTTCATCTCTCAACAAAGCTTATGAACTGCAGAGAACTAAACTGTAATGTGGCTCAGTTGTTTGCTGACATTTTTATAGTAGTTCGGATATTTAGCAGTTTACTTCTAAACTTCTTTGCAACAAACAAAATAATGAGAAAATAGTCCCCCCTGTTGCTTGAATACCTTGGTTAAAATAAGGTGCACATGCAAACTGCAATCCAGCTTTTTTATGAAAAAGTGATTGAGTCTGATGAAACATGAAAACTGGAGTGTAAGACAAATATTAACTACCTACTCCTCTTGAAAGCACAATACAGTTTATTTTATATACAGTTTTTTAAAAACTATTAAGACCTGTGTGGCTCTTATCCATGATTCTAAAGCAGTACTATGTGGAGTTGTTTGAAGTGCCATCACCAGCCAGATTGAAACATTGCCACTTGAATTTCTAAGTAAATTTGGCTGGCACTTACTATGAATGATAATGAAGAGCTATGGTGAAACCCACCCTTTGGAGGGGTTAATTGGGATTTTGCCATTTATCTTAACAGGACCAACATCTACCCAAGATTTATGAAGTTTGCATACTCTAATACATGCTAGTAGATACAGAAGCACAGTATTCTAGTTCATTCAGAACTATTTCATGTCAGCTAGCATATGACAGCTATAGTAAGCATCAGAGTGCCAGCTTAGCAGAAGTTGCCTACCAGCAAAGGTTATCATATGTCTGAAGAAATTACAATGAAGTATTAGCTCTCCTGTATTTAATTTACCTACTTGACAATTATGCCTAGGATTCTGAGAGGTGAATTTAATTCCCTCTTCAGCTCAACACCACCTGCAGTTTGAGCTGTTGGCAGCAAAGAAATGTCATCCTGGTCAGCCCTGATACACTCAGCCCTAAAGCAACATAGGGACCCTTTCACTGGCCAAACACAAGGGTTCCCCCCACAATATCATCCTTCAATCGCTGAAGGGGAAAAGGACCAGAAGCAAGACCTTAATTTCATTCAGTGCCTATAAAAAAGCAAAGGCATCATATTGTGATGTCTCATTTAATTCATTCTAAACTCCCTCTAATCAAACTACTTAACTCTAAAGTACTCAATTCTTCCTAAGAATATCACACACTGTATTAACCTTAAGAAGTTCAAGGGTTGCCAGTGCATGTAAAAGCTTGGCAGGAAGACATCTGTTAGGGATCGACAATATTGACTTCAAGAGGTCTTAGGATACACATCTTTCTATTTACTCTTTTTATGAATGATTTTTTCATTCATCATTTCAGCTACAATTGCCATTCTGTAACTAAAATAAACCTTCAGGAAAGAAGTTTTTCTTTCCTTCGCAAATTGTCAACTACATTAACCTTGTCAAAAAAACCTACAAGAATGAAATCAATATAGCAATTTAAAGACAAAATTGGCAGGCACTATATTGTACTTGGACACATTCAGTAAATAGCCTCATGCATCAATCTACCGTCATCAATGGCAATATCCCGAAACCTACTAATGTTGTTTATTACATTTGCGGTATGAAACGCCAAAGTAAGTACAGATATCGGTCCAGCAGATGAAAAATGGCACGGCGATAATATCTGACGTGCCTGAGAAGCACGAACTAGTGACTCAGGTGTCATTTAAACACGCTGCACTTCCAGCACGGAGCGGCTGCTCTATAACCGATACGGTACCGGCAGTGACCTGCTCGCCAGTGCAG
>NW_005054307.1:6486629-6521673 GCF_000277835.1 Geospiza fortis | reverse complement strand
GGATCGATGGTTGCTGGGGCCCCTGGCCGCGCCGGGGGTGCTGTCCCGCGTCCCCCCGTCTGCCCCGTCTCCTCTGATGCTCTTCCAGCTTGCATGAACCTCTACCTACCGTCCACCAAGCTGGGGAGGATGAACAAGAGGTGGCCGCAGCATTCATCCGACGGCAGAGTAATCTAAATTGCCGTTTCTGCTCCAGAAGTCATGTAAACGTTTTAAAGTAACTAACTCTAAGAAGAGGCCAAGGAAGACCTGTTTCTAAGCACCTCTGGGCAGCTCTGGTCTCCTCAGAAAAGCAGACCCCAGCTACACGAGCATCCAGGGGCAATCGAGCCAACACCCCCCACCTCGCAGAATAGCGTCGAGTGGTGGTGCATGAAGTAGTGCAGGGGAGGACTTTTCTGCTATGACTGTGGCAAGCTGCCCAATATTTAAATATCCAGAGAGCCACAGTGAGGGGGGAGCCGGAACGAACGCACGGTGATTCACCTCAGCACTCCTGACAAACATGTCAGTGCGGATAGCAGGTAGTAGTGGGGCGTCTTCCCAGCAGGTGGAGTCAGGAGGCAAACAAACTTGCTCAAAAGGTACCACCACCCGGCTGAGGATTGCTTTTTTCTTTCGTTTTTCTGTCTGAAGGATGTTGCTGCCATCAAATAAAGGGAGTTCTGGGTTTAAAGTTGCTTGGCTTACTTCTGAATGGAAAGTTAGCTCCTACTGAAGTGGTTCTCAGGTGTTTTTCTTCAACGTGCCACTTTCTCTTACAGATTACAGCCAAATTTTTTTTTGAGCTTGCCTTTCTTACAGAAACCTGCATGCAACATTCTGAGAAGGGTGGGAGGGACAGGAACAAGGGAGCTTAGTGCTCAGAAGGAGGAGCTGGGCTTAGCATGTACATGCACCAAGGTCCAAGAAAAAGGAGCTTCTTGCCACTTTTCCCAGCAGCTGATAAAAGAATTCCTCCAGATAATACCTTCGAAGAAAATTTGTCCTCATGATATTGGGGTTGGGGGCGGGGGGGGAGCAACCATAATAAGAGTTGAGACACTCAAAGAATACTGATGTAAATTGTTATCCCTTTAGGATTTAAATTTTCACTGTTGGTTTTATCTTTTACTCTGTGGAGACAGCAAAGGGAAACAGTGGAAGCTGCTTTTATGAGCTCTCATAGTGCCACAATTGCTTCACTTTTCGCAGCGTTCTCTGCTAGAAGCAGTGGCATCAGGGGAGGTTCTCATTAGCTGCACTAGGTCTGGCACCACGGAGCAGCACCCCCATGGACTCACTGCAGTCGTGTCCCTCTCATGCCACAGCTGCCCCGAGGTGGGCTTGGGTGAGTCACAGATCTAAATGCTTCAGATGTCTGTGGAAGGGCAACTGCTGAGGAGAAAAACCTTATGCTGAAGCCAAGGGAAAGTGGGAGGCTCCCCCTTCCTGACACTGCAGCAGTAAATTGAAAGAGGTAAAATAGAGAGCTAGTTTCTCCCAAGGTCCACCTATTCAGGATTTTTTGTATGTTATCCAGCTAATAGTGTTCATTCTATGATTGGAACCCATCACATTTTCACTGATGGGTTTTATATTTATTTCGAAATGGATTGCATGTTGCTCTGTTTTCTTAGTGAATAGTATTCATCTACTTAAGTATAAATCTGTCATCCCATAATCTGGAAATAGCTTTCCTAAGGTTTGGGGTTTTTTTTATTAACTCCCATTTTGTTAACCATTACCTTGACACAGAAGCAGCACTTTCTCATTTGTTCTGCTATAAGCAATTGCCCTGTGCCCCATGGGACTGCAAGCAGGAGTACTTACTTCTTAGCATGTGTGTGAAATGCTGATCCGATCCATAAATAACTCCTGGAAATTATTAACTGTATCTCAATGGTTTTATTTCTGCTTGTGCTCAGGAGTCATTACAACACTGATTTCTGCAGAGAAAAGCCTGAGCTTATGTTTTATATTGTGATATAATAGTTTTGCTTTGTATGTGAAAAGTGGGAGAAGTCCAAACCTTTCAAAATTTCAGTGATTTTATTCTGTTATGAGGGAAAACATTTTTCCACACAGTATGTAAAGTTTTGCAGTTGTGTAGCTTATCTCATTTTCACCATCTTTTATTCTGTAAATATATATTTTTTTTACCCTTAATGGTACTAGAAATAAGGATGCCACTTGTGAAAGGCACTGTTCTAATTTTCTTGGTCAGGTGAAGAATTTGAAAGAAAAATTCCCAGCTGGACCTATGAATTGTGGAGAGATATTTCCAAAATCTTTTGCAGATGCCTGCATTGTAAACTGTTTGGAGACAAGCTATTTCCTGTCATAATTTATATATCTTTTTTGCTTGGCATGGTGTACCTCATAGGAATTACCCAGAGCACAGTATTGTCAAAGAAGAGGTTATTTAGATTTAGTTTGTTTGAAGCATGGGAAGTGTAAGCATTGAGCTGTCCACAGAAGACTGTGGAGGCATGCTGTATCTTTTGATAAAAGGATTGCAAATAATGCATTTGAGTGAGGGCTACATTCACAACTTGGATAAAATACTGGAATTAGTAAAACACAGCATTTAAATAAAAAGGGTAATTCACCCTAATCCAGTTCAGGGTCAAAAGTACAGGAATTTGCCATTAGCTTTAGCATAAGTTACATCAGTCCCTATAAGGCTTCCATAGGAATATTATTATTTACATACAACTTGGTAATTTTCACTCCTGGAAGAGACCTGAATGAAAACTCTGAGAACAGTATCAGCACTATCAGCAGCAATGCAGGCATCCAAAGCCTGCCTGCTGGAAAACACATCAGCTCTGTGAGGGGGAAATTCACGGAGTGACTATAGCTGCTGTTCAGACCAAGTATCCCTAATGAGATAATTTTTCTTTTAATTTTCAGAAAAAGAGATGACTCCAGAATTAGGAGTTTGCAGAGTGACAGATAAACATATTTAAGAAGCTACTTCCAGTTGCAGAAGTCCATTCCAAACATGAAAGGCAATATCAGGAGAAGTACAGAAGTGCTCAAGTGGCCAGAATACACATAAACAGTTTTGATTAGGATTATAAAAGGAATAGAACAGTCTTTTATTTCTAATCCCAGAAGCTATCAAATTATTCAAGAACTGTCTTTTTAAGACAGCTCTTTCCAAAATTAACAATTGTGTTTATTTTTTTGTTAGCTTTGTTTTGTAGAAACCTGAAAAATCAGGACTTGAATGTTTATCCAGCATCAGGTATCTCATTAGAATCATGTACAAATTGTGTTAATGTCACAATAGATTTATTTAAATCAGTTGCTTAATGCACAATAATCTCAGTAACTTTCTTAATGTACAGAAAAGGCATGGGTAATTACATTTTCCTCTTTGCTTAAATTTCTATTTTTAATTTATGTTATGTTATTTAATCTCCCCAAGTATTGATTCTTCAGTTCACATTCCAGGACATTCTAAGAGGATCTCCAAAACATTTTGAAGTGAAGAAGAAACTCCTGACATAGGTCTCTAAAAGATAAATTGTTGGATTTTAGTGGTTTTTTGGATTTTTTAAAGAACAATACATTCAGTCAGTAATTCGGAGACACAAAAAGCAAAGAAATAGAAAATGAAAAATACAAAAAATACTTGTATCCAAATTTTCAAAGAATAAACAAAAATGAATAGAGACATTCCAGTTGTTAGTACTTATGCCACATTCAATTTTCTCTAGAAGAGGCTATTTTAATTTAGCAATACACATTTTCATTAGTACACTGCTCAGTAATTATCCATATTGGTAGCAGAAACACAGTGGGCTTTGCTTGCACCGTGTAGAGGAGGGAAAGGGAAAGCAAACAAGATAATGAAAATCTGGGGAATATTTCCAAAGAGTGGGCATCTGATTTCCTCAAAATGAGCAAGTATTTTCCATCTTCACTTGGAATCCAAGACCCCAGGCTTCATTACGCCAGTGTATAGCTGTACATGATTCTAGAGAGAACCTCAGCCAAGCATCAAAAAGAAAAACTCTTCAGGAGAATTAAATACACTGGCAGCTACAACTAATGTCCTCTCTGGTGCTTGTACAGTATATAAATCATAAAATAGTCTAGATTACACAAAATTTCCCTGGAAACTATTTCAAGAGCCTTATGAGATGTCTACAAACCACCAGCAGGCATATTCAATAAATCATACATACTTATGAAGTCACATCAATGTAAGTTTTACCTTAATTCAAAAACATAGTTTAAAACACGAAATTTCACATTATTTGAAGTTACAGGTACTGTAAGAATCTATTAAAACTCAAGACTCAGCTATGTGTTTTCATAGAGATTAAATTTTCTATCTTTGCAAGAGTGGCCTGGGGTCTATGTATCATTAAGGCTTTGCTTACCCCCTCAGTATATATTTTAAATGAAACTAAAGCAGTGCTAAAAGGTAATACTGGTCTTGTGAAGAAAGGCGAATTTTGGTTCAAATCTTGACTCTGCTAGACAGAAATTCATATTTCTGATTAGCATGGTATATTAAAAACTCCTTTTGCCTGAAAAATGTAACTGTAATAGATGCATAACTGATTAAACCCCAGCTCTTGACAGTAAATGTAGGCTTAATCATTCTCATTATAATCATTTGTTTGCCACTCAGTTTGACATGTGTAAAATTAGGTTTTGGCCCTCCAAACAAGTTAGTGTGTAGAAATCTCCTTGCGTTGGGTGTGAAAGTTCTCCCACAGCACCACAATGAGTGACTGACAGGGAGTTCCTTGAGTGCAGAGATGTTTGCAGGGTAACTGTAATCTTTAGAGGGAGGCACTCCCACCAACAGAATGCCTGCCAGAGCCTTGGGATCACAGATCCATGCATGTTCTTGAGCAGTGAGGGGCCTTACACAGGCTTGGCCATAATGGCATGTGGTACAGGGAAACTGAGAAATACTTCAACTGCCTTTATGGCTGGTTATCAGTATCACAAAGATACATTAGAGAAGAAATCTAATTGATTTTTCTCAACTTTTTAAGTAAAGATGAAATTGGCAGAATTAATTTGAAATTTGTAACCACCTTTATGCGATATTTAGAGACAGAGCAGCTGAAGAGGCAAAGCTTCAGATAGTTTTGTCCAGATACACCTGATTTCCCCCATGGTCTTTTCTTCTTTACTCTGCAGCCTGTAAGGAATCTGCAGAGTAGAAACTTATTTTCAGCATTTCATCCAGCATCATAATTATAACCCATGTGAGTCTAGAAGGTTTGATTAGCATGAGAACATCAGCTACCTCTTCTATAGTTAAACTTACTGTAAGGAATGGGGAACATAATTATGAGTAGATTTCTAAATATACAACACATATTAAAGAAAGTAGGATGAGAATGTTTGCATCTCAAAGGACTTAAATTTAGGTTCTGATGACAAAACAAGTAAGTGATTGCATGCAGTTGGGACCAAATGCTAGCCTGAAATAGGGAGCTAGCAGGGAAACTACAGAGACAAAATATATACTTAGCATGTTGATTCGCGAAACAAATTCACCTTCTCACTTTCAGTGTTATTCTCCTCTCACTTTTCTTCACACATGCACACAACTGACATATTTATTCCAGAATGGTTAGTAATTGAATATCTTTGAAGCTGTTTTTCCCATAACAGCTGCCCATTTAAATCTCACCAACCAAACTTCTAATAGAAACTAAATGTAGTTATTGAGGATGAGACGCTCAGAGAGAGCTGCAAATCACAGAACACAAGTCCTGAGGGAAATGTCTGAGCGTAAAAATGTTGCTTACCTTTGTCTGAACCTAATGATTCACTTTGCACAGCAGAGGCACAGATGGCCGTGCATCTGAGGTCTCCCTTAGCTCACCTCCTTTCCTCCTGACACAGAAGTGAAATCACATGAAGAGCTCCTAGACCAGTTCTGTATTTCTGAAAGAGCATTGTAAGACTGGTGCTTCTTCAGTCATTTAAAACAGGCACAGGGACAAGAGGTGTCTGGCACCAGATGGTCCAGACATTTAAATGTAACGAGGTGTCCCAGAGGAATCTCATTTTGTCTTCTACTTTTTTTTCTCTATTTCTATTCTTGATGTTTTTTATGGCTTTGTGGCACAACCCTCACCTTAGCTCTTCTTTATCATCATGAAGCCTTTGAAGGCAGTCATGTCTAAAATACTCCTCTGTGTTTTGTTTTTAAACACTCTGCTATTTCAAAGAGAAAAATAAACCCTAGGAAGAGAGTAGATGCAGTAGTTGTCACATTCATAAGTCCAAACCAGTCATTTTAGTTATTGCTGACTATCAAAGAGCAAGAATTTAGAAGTTTTTAGTCAGAAGACTGTCAATGTGTTTCAGTCTTGGCCCACATCTTTTCTGTTTGTGTTTTGGACCTTGTCTGTAGAACAGATTTGGAAAAAGATTTAGAGGTTTCTTTCAGATGACAGTGAAAAATCTGAAATTTGCACATAAATAGCAAATGTCTCAAACAATAAATTGCAATCTTGTAACTTCCTGTATGATGTGGTTTTAACATTTTTTTTTATGCTGAAACCTTTCTTAAACAGTTACTTTTTTCTACCAGGTTCTAAAAATAAACATAGGGCATAGTTTTCCATACTGTTATGTTCTGACTTGTACTTTACTTCACAGGGGTTTAACAAGGTTCTTGTTTTCAAATTGTTCATAGCCTGATTTTTGTCACTTACAGTTTTACAGAATATGAAAATAATTCAAATTCAGGCAGCAAATGTATCCAGGACTGTCACCTCTCTCCACACTACTCAGACATACACATGTACACAATTGCATCTTTATTCTTTAGTTTTATTGATCCATTTGTTGTCCAGTGCAATGTTCCCCCCCTGAACTGTGAACACAAGTTAAATGTTAGCTTGATACTCAAAGAAGGCTGCAAATCACAGACAAAAATTTGAGAGGGACGTGCTTAAATTTTCTGGTCCCGGTTTGAGCACATGGTGTGAATTCAATAATTAAAATTTCCATACACATTTTCTAAAGAGGGTGAATTCTAAGGACGTTATTAGAGGTGTGGTGGGACCAGTTTGACTGCAGGTTAATCTTATGCAAATCCTGATATTTTGTGAGGCTGGCATCATTTTGTCAATGTAACATCACTGAACTCAGTTTGCAAGGTGAGTTTTCCTAGTGATTGATGAATTTTGTTGGGACATGGAACCTGGCTCACATGTGTCTACGAGCATGGCTCTCATGTCTGCAGAGATGAGTTAGAAACTGAGGGTCAGTAACTTTTAAAACATCAATAAAGTGCTAAACAGTAATATTATTTCCATATTTATTAAACCATAATCAAAACTTTGTGGGGTTCATTCTTTTTAACAGTGATTCTATTTACTGCAAGTGCATGAGATGGTGTGTGGTATGAGTTGTGGATGACATAACTCTTGTTAAAGGTCTAGGACATTTAAAGGTGTTTCCAACCCCTTCCAAGGAAAGTCAGACAAGATATAATTCCCTTCTTCCCAGAGTAACTTCAGTCACACATCACAACGTCCTATATATAATTTAATAACAGGCACATATTGTCCAGTGGGCTGAACTTGTTTCTGCAAGTTCATTTTACTTTCCAGTGTAAAATGTTTGAGATATTCTTTCAGCTGTTCAAGATTTAACAAACCTTTTACCTGTAAGATGAAGGAATCTGCTCTTTTTGCTATGTGTTTTCATTGATGGTTTTTTGCTATATGTTTGGATTTTTTTTCAGGATGAGGTTGCAAATGCAAAAATATTTGAAAGACGGAGCTATAGATTTTATTTGTCTGTTTCTTTTTTGCCGCCATTATTTAGCTGCTAGAAATCTTTGTGCCCAGAGAAAAGCCATTATATCAAGATGAACTTTTTTTACTGTAGAATGTATTTAGTTCAGAAAATAAAGCATTCCAAATAGTGAAGGTTTGCTTAGTGGAACCATGTCTGCAGTCTCTTGGAAAGGACCCTTTCCTCTGAGTTCACAACATTTAGTTTGGGAGACTATCTTTTGTTTCAGCAGCTATTACAAGAAGGATATGTAGCATCAGCCTCATGAGGAAAAATGAAAAATGTCTAACTGGAATAGCTCAGTGGAAGTTGACAGTGGTGCTTTCATTGACATCACTGCTAGATAACCTCTGAAAACACATGGCACTTACCTAGTTGCCTAAAACTGGGTCCGAGTACCCTACTGAATATTTGCTCAAGAACTCAACTCCCGGTGCTCTTTTATATCTGTAGAGAAGAACCAAGAGAGGCAAGCAGAAGTGCTGAGCAGAGTTTTACTATGCTTTTAGGTATATTATGCTGTTTCTAGGAAACCAATGACAAATAAAATTGGTTGGATTTTGTTTTTGAGACTGAATATATCTTACCAACTTGTGTCTGAGTGTTCTAACTGCACACATGCTGTAGTATCTAGTTATCTAGGTAACTGAAAGAATAGTTGTAACAAAAAATGATCTTGAATTTGCTAATTTCATAATTTGTGAGGAATATGAGTACTAGATGAGGAACCAGACAAAATGTTACTTTGAGAAGGAAGACTGGGGAGAAGTCTCCTCCTACTTGTCACCATTTTTTTGTTTCATAACTTTGAGATTAAATCAAAACACTTTCTCTGGTAATTTCTAGGAAACAGGATGGTGTGGGATGCTGCCTTGGCCCCATCATGCAGGAAAGTTGCTCTGATGTACCTGTTGTGCTAAATACTCACTTCTAGGTTTAGGTATACTGATTTCCTCAAGCCACATTTAGACCATGCAAAAGGCAAGACAATTCTCTCCATTATAAAAGCAAAGTAAGCTATCTGGCAAAAAGATTTAGAAATTGTCTCAGACATTTGTGTTTTCCTGAAAGATAGTTATGGCTTTTTCATACTGAGTAGAGTGAACATGATGGCTCCCCCTTTATCTTCTCATCTGCTTTGATGTCCTAATTTGGACATGATAGAAGGGAACTTGCATAAGTCCTGCTCCAGAACCCTAAAAGTCCTTTTCTGATTTCTGATTCTACTTCTAGTATTTCTGTGGTAGATCTTGGTGTGCTTTTAAAATAAGAGTTAATTTTCTTCCAATTTGGCACTTATAGATTAAAAACCCATCATCTTTCTTTTTTTTTCTTTTCCCCAAATATGTCTCTAGAATCTCTTTGTCATTGTATTCAAATAATTTTTATTTAATTGTCTTCATGCACTTTTTTCTCCCCTAGTCTCCTTTGGAGCTATTTGAGACAGATAGTGTGCTAGCAATGAGCAAGAGCAGCTCTTGGGAAAGTTAAGAATTAAGTAAGAGAAGATTATTTTTTTCACAGCTTAAGTATTTTTTTTTCCTACATGAAGATAATTTGTGATTCCTGACCCACAACTACTCAGTGTGCTGCTATGGTCAGTTAGTATGGAAACCACTAGGAAGAGCACAGGCAAATCAAGGAAAGCCCAGGAAATGCTTCAGCCAGCCTGTATTTGCCTCTAGAGGTCTCCCAACTCTTCTTACTTTTGAAAGTCCAAAGGAATGCATTTGGCACTGCTGTCAGCTGCCTTCAGCGTGTGGTGTCTCTCTTTCTGGCCATCCCATCGTGCCCTGACCCTCAAAATTAGCTGTGTAACATTTGTGTTTTGTGGTTCAGAAATACAATTCTTTCTTGTTACTACTTAGGATTGCTGTACCCTGTCAACTGACCACAGTACAGCTCAAGCAGAAAGATTTGTTGCTATTTTGAGGAAAAATACTGGGTAATGCAGACAGTTTGTGTCATAATAAAATCTGGTGACTTTAAATGAGCATTCAATTGGTGTACTCCACGAAAACATTTCCAAGCAAAGTGTGTGCAAAACTGAGTGGCATTAAAATGTCTTTGTGGCACTTGTCAGCAAAAGATGGAATACCCACAAAAATTTGATAATGCTCTTCCCCCACTGCTTGTAGCATTGCAGAATGTGTTAGCTGGAAAAGCATCTCTGCCATACTTCTTTGGGGCTGATGGCTGGCTGGCTATCCCAGCTTTTGCAAATGGAATTCAGGAGTTATTTGATAGGGGTTACTCATCCTGCTTCGCGTTGTTGTTTCACTTAGGTGTGACTCCCAAGTGTTTTTATCTAATTTGCATCAGTGAGGAGACAGATTCACTCCCTGAATCAGTCCAGTGTAACAGTTTCCTGTTAGCATGATCCAGGAGCAGACTGAAGCAGAACAGGGTGGCATATCATACCACCCATTTCAATGTGAATTTAGACCTATTTTCACCCTCTGTGGGAGAAGAACACGGCTGCACTCAGAATGCCAGCAGGAACTCAGCAGGAGCTGCTGCTCTCAGGCACAAGATAGAGGCAATCAGGTGCTTCCTGCAGGTGCTGTGGAGCTGCTTGGTTTGGATTGCTTCCTCTCACACCAGCAGGATGCTTTTGGTCCTGTCCTGAGAAAAGGAAGTGGGTGCTGGCTCACAGCCAGGAGCCTGGCAGCAGCAGCAAATATCTCTCATGCCCCTTGTCCCTGGGAATGAAGGCTTTCTGCTCACTCTCACATTTTAAACAATGTAAAAGATTAAAATGGCCAGCCTAATTCAAACAGAGGAGACTCTGAGGCATCCAGGCAATCAAAAAAGAAAAAGAAAAAAAAAAAAAAAGGAAACTAAATTTAAAGGACAGTCAGCCAGAGGAGCAACCTTCACAGGTTTTTGTGAAAAATTGGAGGAAAGCAGAAACAAGGAACATGCAGTATCTCAAACACATAGTCAGTAATGCTGTTGTACCATTGTACCCCAACTGATGTCTCATATCTAGAACCCTGGGCTTGAGACAGATTTGGTTAACTAATTATTGTGTGGGGAGTGGGAAAATGCTATTTATAAATATCTATCCTGTTTCAGTAGAAAAAAATCAGAAATTTGGGGATGTTAGGTTTTTTCATAGGGTACAATATGCTATGAAGAAAATTCATTCCCAAATCACTAGAAAATCTGCATAATTCATACGATAAATCTTTAAAATAATATAATATCATTTTTAAATATATATATTGGATGTTTTAAAGAATGACATTTTAAATTTGTTTCAGAACTAATTTTGTGGCTAGGAATTTCCTAGATTTTGAAATTTTTTCATTAAAATAGTAAGAGGCATGGCCTCTTACTAAAATAGTAAGTGGCCATGGCCATTTTTGGTCTAGTGCAAATAAATCTAAAGATTTCCTGGTTTCAAATTTTGGTTGTTAGTTAACCAGGTTTTAAAGTGGAGATTTTCTTGGTGAATAGATTTGGGTGGGCACTTTTAACTTTTGAATGACCCCTAAAATTTAGAATACTTGTTTTAACTTAGGGAAAATTTCATTAAGAAAGAAGTGGATTCAAACCTTTCTGTAACAATGAAAAGAGGCTGCCAAGTGAATATAACTATAAGATTACTGTAGTAAGGAATTCTCATTTTTCCATGTTCATTTAGCTTACAGATTTCAGACCCAGATGGGGAGAAAGGAAGACTGTGGCTCTGGCTTTAAATAAGATGCTTCTTGCTGAAGAACTGTGTTCAACCATCAAGCAGCAGCTGGATAAAAACAGACCAACCAAAAGCTGTGAGAGTGATCAGCTGCCAAACAAGTGTGGTCTAAGAAGATGTAAGATAATCTGTTCAGTCTGAAGGACACCAAGAGAAGATCTAAGGGATCATTAAAAAGGAAAGCAGATGCTGATCACTTATTTGCTGCTGGTAAGAAGTCAGATATCATGGTGTCTGACTTCATAGTAATACCAATATCATGGTATTACTATAAGTATTGACAAGTATTAACTATGAGTAACTAAGATTTAGGGGTTCATATCAGGAAGGTAAGGAGGGTGAAGAAGAGGAATAGATTATCTGTAAGGTGTCATATCTTTCTCACTGGAAGGTCTGAAGAGGACCTCATGGAGTCCAAAATAGTTTGTATAGTCTGGTCTCCTATGACTGGGTAAGTCCTTGCTGTGCCCCAGTCATCTCAGACCAAATGAACACCTCCTTCCCATTCTAAATCATATCCTTCCCATTCCCTACCCTGCTCTCCAGGCACAGTAAAACAAGGTGTAGGCCACAAACCCTAGAAATAAAAATTTCTTGCAGCAGATCCCTGGTTCAGCTGATATGGAAGGGTGCAGTGGAGAACTTCCATCAGAGATTGCAGCTATTTGCCAGCTACCATCATGGATTAGAGAGACAAACTGCCTGGCTGCTCTACAGATTCTTCTCAGTCCTATTTTTTGGTGGTCTTCTGCAGAAAAGAATCAGAGACAAGTTTGAGCTTACAGCCAAACTGGTTGATCTTCATCATGCTGATTCATACAGAAGAGCAGAAAATACATCCTAGCACAATATTGGTATCCCATAATGTAGCTCTGTGGAGCTGAAAGTGTAATGTCATTTGTAGAATCAGACATTTAGTAGCACAGGGATCATTCTGACCCACCAGTCCAAGATGTCAAATGTTATGTGAAGCTTTCACAGCCCTGGGGATGATGTGATAGGGACAGAAAGAAGGTAACACGGCAAACTTTCTGAAGTGCTTGGCTGAGTAAGGAGACACTTGATAAAACAACGTTTCAGATTCTCCTGTTAAAACTTTGCCTCTTGAGTGAGAAATGAATTCATTTTGACAGTTCCAATGGAGATGGGAAGATAGGCCTTGAGGTGATAAATGCTTTTTCTCTTGCTCCCTTGCTTTCCCTCGATAAACTTGTGCCTGCCCACCAGCTCTAGAGGGATGAATATATGAAGTATTTAGATACTTCAGCAATGGCATGAGTCCCCTAGTGCTCTTGGAAATGTCTCTAAGGGCTTCTCCTTCATTGTCCTCCATACTTCAGGAGTTGACTCCAAACAGCAAATTCTTGTAAATTGAATTTTCAATTCTTCTAAATTGAAAAATATGTGCCAAAGCTGTAAAATTCTATCTTCAGAGCTGGTGTGAGTAACAGCTCTTGGACACTTTTCCATAACTATGCCATAGGTAAAAAATAAGGCACTGAAGAAACACTCAGAATAATATTCTCATTTCCCAGCTATCCTTTTAAAAAGAGCTCTGAGTATTATGCATTGCATGTTAGACATAAGAAAAAAATAATCTGCCAGCACAATTTAGAAAAGCTGATGACTTTAAAGACTTTCAACACAAAGCTGCCATTGATAAAAACTTGCTGTGACTCAGCTTTGCTTTGCGTAAGAGCAGGTCATTTTGCTACTTACTGTTGATTACTGCATTTAAGCCCCTCTGAGATCTTCCAAAGGTCTGTGAACTGTTAGGAACTGTGCATGTTAAACTGTGGATCTATTAACAGAAAAAGTGATTTTCAAGGACTGGTTGATAAAATTTAAAATATGATTAAAGATGCTCGGGTCCATGGATATAATAAATGGTCCATGTTTTTCTTATTCTACTGTAAAGCAAAACAGCATTCAAGTTCAGGGTAAAACCAGGTGAAAATATTTTCTTCCGTTAAGGCTATAAAAGATTCACCTACTTCTGTATACAGAGCAGGAGAGTTTATCTGCTTTTGTGTTCAGTATTAGACCAAAAGAGTAAAGCAAGAATGTTAAGAGATTAAAGTCATCAAAAGGCTCCAGAAAAAAACCTATTTGTTCCAAATCAGCTCGTGCACATATATCTAAATATAAATATTATATAAAGACTACTCCATACTATATATATTTAATAAATGAGTGTATGTGAATAATTCTATCCTAGACAGAATAATGCAGCTGGTGCAAACTGGGCAGATGGGGACCAGGCCCGGGTGCCTCGGTGGACAGCGAGTTGAATGCCAGTCAGCAGGGTGTCCTTGCAAGCAATGAACATAACCAGCAGCTCAAGGAATAGGCACATTCCTGGAAGGCACTTCCAAGGCCACACTGGGAGTACTGTGTCCAGGTCTGTCTCTTGCAAGGTGGGACTT
Organism: Geospiza fortis; assembly: GCF_000277835.1. NCBI lineage: Eukaryota > Metazoa > Chordata > Aves > Passeriformes > Thraupidae > Geospiza > Geospiza fortis. Next base: position 6,507,771 of record NW_005054307.1, on the reverse strand, counting down.
ATTATAGAAGGAATGACAATTTTGAGACTCCAGCAGAAAAACTCGACAGTGGGCTGGAGATGGAGCTCTGAAGGAGCTGGTTTTGCTCAGCCAGGAGAAGACTACCAATGGACCTGATATTTTTCTCCAACTGCCTAAAAGTGTATTACAGAGAAGATGAACCTCGACTTTCCTCCAGTTGGCATATTTGTTAGTCAGGATCCTGCAAAAACTGATCTAAAGTGGAAATTACACTTCCTGTGAACAATTCTATGATTCTGTTGTGTTTATCTCGTCTGTTTTTGAAGTTTTCTTATTATGGAGAATCTACTATCTGCGGAGAATCTACTATCTGCCCAGAAAATCTATTGCAGTGCTTCCTACAGGAGTGAAAAAAAAAATCTCAAAGAACTGTACATAGTGAGTGCACTAAATCAGCTTCTTGAAATATTTGCAACCTTTAAATTGCAGTGCTGTGACAATGCCTATCAGCCAGAGGGTGAAACTGAATACACTGTATTTCTTCTAGCTGACTGAAGGAAATGGAAATAGGCATTTAAATAATGGAATTACATTATCTAAAGCAGGAATTAGCAACCTATTCCTTGCTAGAAACAGGATATGCATTTCAAACCCCTTTGTCAGTCCCAGTGTTAAAGCTTTAAAAAATTAATGATTAAAATAGATATGGCTGAAGGACATATGAAATTATTTCATTCCTTCAAGTAGTTCTCCATTTCTATTTGCATAAGACAGGTAAAAATATATTTGAAATACATTATTCCTGATTTATGATATTCTAGGAAGTTAATTGCCAAAAATCCATTGTATTGCCCAAAGATTGTTATATCTGGACATTTCGTATGAGCTCCAAAAGCACATGTTTCTGAAAAAAAAGGCTGTAGAATCCTAATCTTAAGAACTACAGGTTTTTTCCTCATTTTTTTGATTTTTTCACTGCATTAGATGGTATCCCAGCATCTAATTTTGTTATTCTCACAGGAGTACTAACAAATCTTTCATAAACTTCCAGCTAATTTTGACCTCATTTCCCATCCTCTTGCTCACTTTATTTTCATGTTTGTTTTAAAAGTAATGCAGATCAACCTCTTTCTGTATAAAAATGACTTTAATTTATATCATTATATTTGGAACATGTAATTTGTTCTTTTGCCCTCAGTAACAGGCACATACCATCAGCTCAGTGGTCTCCAGGGTCTCATATTCGGCATGTAAGTTGAAATGCCTTTCTAAACAAAACAGAAATGTTGTTGAACAGAAAACAATGCTGAAAGTGAGTATATGAAGTGTGTAACTTCAGCAAACACTAAACTCTATGTTCATCATAGAGTTGTTCATCATGTGTATATGTCATCTCTTTATACTTCCAGGCTCATTTCATTTCTACTGTTAGCAACTGTGGCTGAAAGATTTTTGTCTGTCGTCACTGAAAGGACATTGTTTTTACAGAGGATCAAGACTCATCTTTTCAGGTTCTCCAGTTGCAGGCTTAAATTCAGTAGTATTGTTCTACCAAATAAAATTCTTATATCAAGAATGGCAGAATCAAGTTGTAGTTCCCAACAGAAATCAGATAGCTGATGGGGTTTTTGTTTCCTAATAAATCCACCTCTGGCACTCCCAGGATTTAGAGTAATATCCTAGTCTAGTGCTTGATCCACTAAGTGTCCTCTGCACCATGCAAGAATTTGAGGTTAAGCTTACCCTTCACAGGTCTCTCTTCATACAGGGTACTCATGAAGTGCTAGCACAGCACTAACAATATGATGAATTGATATCTCTAAAGCTGAATTTTACCTTTACCTGTTGTTAAAATATTTTTTCTAAGCCTGTTACATATCTAGATTTTACATTTCTTGGAATTGTTTTCATGAGCAAGAACACATTCAACTTAACTTTCAAAATGTACAAAGACTAAATGCAAATAAATATTACAGTCCTTGAAGTGGCAACAAAGCAGATGTATTCTATGAACAGTGAAAAATTCTCTTCCCAGGGTAGCATTTCTATACTTTAGAGGAAAAACTGAAAAATGGGTTTTGGTTTATAGACAACTCCTCTTAAATTAAGTCTTCTCCTCATACCCAGGACATGGTGTGACAGGAAAACTAGTCTTTGTTGGCCTCAGAGTCTTTCTGGCCATTGGATTGTAACCTATTATGTTCCACAAAAGGTAGATAGGGTGTTTAATGAGAACATGACTGTGGTGCATGTCTTCCCTCATATCTCCTAAATTCTCTTCAGGGTATTTCTATGAGTGTGGGTCTGTAAGAGCTGCAGAGGCTTATATGTAGCTCTGCTGAGGGCTGATCTCCCTTTGTGGCAGAATGGTGCCACAAAGCTGTAGGAAATGTGTGCATTTGCATGGAGAGGCAGGGAACAGTATGCAGGAGAGCTGTAAAACTAATGTTTCTGCAGGTTTTATATTTCAGTCCTCAACACAACCAAGCTGAGGATAAAACTGGGAATTACACTGACTATTTTGTGTGTTACTGAAGTTAATTCAACATGGATCTTATTTCTCATAAGAGTTGCTCGAGTCAGACCTGTCAGGTCTGTATACATCTAAGTATATAAGGCATTTTTCAAAAAAATTGATTTGACAGTGATTGTCCAAGTCAAAGCCACAGATCGGACACCTCTTCACGGGATTTTAAATGCTTGGTTCTAACAAGCATCTGAGAAGAGTAGTGTTCTCTTATAACTTGTGAAAGCAATGTGGTGGGTTGCCCCTGTGTGGACACCAGCTGCACACCAAAGCTGCTCTTTCATTCACCTCTTCATCTGGACAGAGGAGAGACAATACAGCAAAAGGCTCATGGGCTGAGATAAGGGCAGGGAGAGATCACCCAGCAGTTAAGGTCACAGGCAAAACAGATTTGACTTGGGGAAATAAATTTAATTTATTACCAATCAAATAAAATCAAAGTAGTCTATTAAGAAGTAAACCCAAAAATTAAAAATGCCTTCATCCACCCCTCTCTTCTCCCCAGGCTTTACTTTATTCCTGATTCTCTACCTCCTTCTCTCAGCAGTGCAGGGGGATGAGAAATGGAAGCTGGAGTCAATTCACAATATTGTTTCTTATGCTGCTTCCTCCTCTCAATGTTTCCATGCTCCAACATGGGTCCTTCTCAGGGCTCCAGTTCTTCAGAAACAGACTCCAGTCCCTTCCACATGTGAAATGCAAAGCTGTGTTTCGTGTCAGGTACAAACAGGCGACGTGTGTTTTTGTGAGTGCGAAATGTGTGGACATCGACAGTGGGAGAGCTGTGAATTCTAATAATAACTGAGGAAAATAAATCATGGAAAAGGGCCTTTGAACCTATTTTTTTGTCTGCAATCAACCCTGGTTGATTAAGGAGCATTGGAATTAAAGCGTTAAGGATGTTACTTTTTGCTTGTAGTTAATCCATAAAGAGCTCTGCAATAATAACCGTTTGAAGTATAATTTTAGTATATTACTTGTATCCTTGAAGCTACAGCTTTGGAATATATATAAAGGAAATATGCTTATCTCACACCCTATTGAAGTGAAGAAAAACAGCTTGGGAGAGGAAGATGACCACCACCTAAGGATTTATGGTTTCGACCAAGGGAAGCTGGACATCACTGTTATTAGATTTATGGTCTCTGCAATTAAAAGGTTGGACCTACATCTGGGGAGCTGGACTCCACCAGATGGGATTCGTCTTCCTTCGGTCGGAAACTGGACCACCACCATCTGGGGATACTCCTTTAAAAACACATCCTGAGAAAAACTAAATCACAATAGTGTATAGAATTGTGATGTAATAATTTGGAATAAATATTGCTGATGTATACAAAATTGGAAATAGAAACTGCTGAAAAAAACTGATGAGTACCCCTATAAAATACCTGTAATCCTCAATTATCGTTGTGCAGTTGGAGGGAAAACTTCCCCCACTGTACCCAGCGCTGTATTGCTCATACTTTACCATATTAAATAATAAATTGATTGCTGCTTGAATATTGGCCTAGTCAAGCTTCTTATTTATAACACACAGGGTCACAAGTCCTGCCAACACATCTCCTCCAGCATGGAGTCCTGTCTCCACAGCTTCCGAGGTCCAGCCAGGAGCCTGTCCCAGCATGGGCTTCCCAGGGGATCACAACCTCCTTTGGGCATTCCCTTGCTCCACAGTGGGGTCCTCCACTGGCTGCAGGTGTATCTCTGCTCCACCATGGGCCTCCATGGGCTGGGCTTGGGGGGGAACACTGCTTCACCATGATGTTCACCACTGACTGCAGGAGAATCTCTGCCCTGGTGCCCGGAGTACTTCCTCCCCCTCCTTCTTCTTCTTCACTATACATTTATAAACATTGAGGCTATGGCCTGACCCATTTCCGACTTAATTTCCAATGAAATAAGCTGCCCACAAGAGCCTCCTGACAAGATCTTGATTGATGTTAAACAGGGCTCCCTCTGATTGAGTGGGGTGTATGTAGTCAGCGTTGTTTGCACAGGGTTTGCTGGTCTGTGGAACCCCTCTCACAACAGGCTCATTTAGGTTTATTTTCTTTTTTTCAGAGCTGACTTAAGATCTTGAGCTGTTTCTAACTTTGATGCATACATTCTCTCTCTTCTCAGATTTGTACACTGATTCACCTCTTAGAATCTTCAGCTTGAACAGCAGACTGAAAGGCTTAACTAAAAGATTTTTATTTCATCTTTGTGGTAATTCCATAAGGAAGAAGAAGTGCTTGAGGTGTAGCAAGATGCTGAAGGCAGCTGAAGAATTGCACAACATGGCCCAGAGTCACGCTTTTACAGACACTGGCTTCTCACTAAAATGCTTGGGTCTATCTATAGAGATGTAAGTGCTCTGGCTGCAAATGTCCCCTTCTCCAACCAAAAAGAATTCTTTTTAGTGGATTATAAGAATTTGTACCTGATGTTAAGCAGTTAAATACTTATGTAGTGGTGATGTGCTATTGTCACCAGTAGCACAAGGCACATAGTCGGACCCATGGATGCTTGTGATACTAAAGAAGATATTCACATACCTTTGACCAGAGATCTTTTCATGGCCCTAGCCCTATCTAGGTACTTTCAGCCACCTTCAGTTTATTTATCATAATTTCCTTTCACATATCACTCTTCCTTTTCCCACAAGTACTTCTGAGCCTTTCTCTATGCTACTGTTCTCTAATGAGCCCTCTGCCATTAGAGTTTCCATTCTGTCCTTCAAAATACTGCCATCAAACCCCTTTTATCACTTTTTTTTTAATGTTCAGGACATGCTACTATCTCAAGTAAATAGAAAAAATAGCATAATCAAGAAAATACTAAGAAAAACATCCTCTATACAAATCTCTAGATGTCACCATATTTTCTTTTTCTTTGGAAATTTTAACTCCAGCTGATGTTCAGTCTTCATTATCTCCATTACAGGGTACTTAGAGAGGCCAGGGCCTATCTTTGCTGTACCAGTAAGACATCTTGTATATCTGAACCTTGAGCTTAGAAAGTGATTGGCTCTCAGTCAACTTTGGGATTTATAGTGTCTTAGATATTCGGTCAGTATTTAAATGCTTTGCAAGATCAGCAATGTATAAACAACAACTAATGCTCTCTGGCTCTCAGCTTTTGTCCTTGGCCTAGCAATCAAAAATTACTTCGTAAGGTAAGTATTTCATCAGGGATGAAGATGTGAAAACTGCTGATGCCTGAGCCAGTAGGAGGACAGCAAAGGATGCTTCCAGAATTTCGATGTTTTCTGTGCTGATGATGGTGAGCTGCAGTTACAGTCAGAGGAAGTGAATTGTAACAGCAAAGTGTGAAGATGCCCAAGCATATTTTGTATAATTTCTCTGCTTAGTTCCCTAAGAGAACATTCTATTTCTAAATTCATTAGCCCATTTCTCCACCTTTTGTAGTATGTAAGTAATTAGTTAATTTCAGCCAAACTTGACAGTGGATAGGATTTTCCAAAATGTTCAACTCTAAAAACTACTATGAGGATCAGCAACTGGATAGACAGGCAAGATCCAAATGCACTATACCACTAAAGAAAATTATTTAGCTCTGTCAAATATAAATCCTTAAGAGGAGCAACAGACCATTTAGTAGCTCTACTTTGAACTGGTCCTAACTGTGTTGCCACTTACTTACCCCAGTAGGTGTGGAGCATTTGATGCACTCTGTGAGGCAGGACACAGAAAAGCTTCAGTGATGTTGTGTGTGGGTGGAGAGGCACAGGAGGTGCAGGACATGGAATCAGCAGGAGCTGGGATCTGTTGCTACCACTGCCTGTTGACAACGGGTGGTATATTTTTGATATTTCAACCCTGGAACACTGAAGAAGAAATGCTTTGAAGGAGAAATCCTTTAAAGGAGAAATACAGCAAGCATAATGTTGCCTTAAATTTCATTGTTGTTACTATTGTTTTTGCTGGGATTTCTGCAAGCATCCTTATCTGTAGTTTTTCTAATACCTTTGACACAAATACCTTTGAGAATGACATCTGAGAGTCAATCAGTTAGTGGTACTGAATTCTGCCTGTCTGGATCTTAATGTAGAATCACATACTATTCAGCTGGATGAGTTAAGCAAGTCTGTAAGTGTTTAGGATATTAGGTACTCAAAGTTTGTGATAAATGTATCACAAGTTGTTCTCTGGGCAGTCAGAAACGTATGGAGTAGGATACACTTTAAAAGGATTGGAAAGTCTTCCTGTCAGCCGAATTTATTAAACACACAGAGCAGATCGAAAAGGGATTTGATAACTTGCAGAACAGCTTTTGCAATATAGGTTTATCTAATCTGTCACAAGTTTATAGAACCCTCACTTTCCTGCAGCAGAAATGATACATGAATTCCATTTTGCAATTGTTTTCTGAATTCATTAAATTAAAAAAAAAAAAAAGAGGAAGTAACTCTATGAGTAGTTAAGAGTTCTGCTTTCATACAACTCAATGAAACTCTACCCTCAAATTACATTTATACCACTAGTTTGTGCATTTTGCCCCAGAATTAAAATGTTGGATGAGGATGGGAATCTCACTTTATTTATATCTTGGACTAAAGCTGACTTCACAGATTTCAGGTAAGTGATTTCATATACTCTTATTCAATGGGTTTATTCTCTTGGGATATAGTAAGTATTGTTACGATGTACTTTAATGAAAAGTATCATAATAGAATTATGCATAAGGACCTTTTTCTGTGAGATGCAAACCATATCTACTCCATGTCCCCAAATGCTAGGTATCCTTCTCTCTCAAGCTGCCTTAATTTGATTAACATTATCCCTTCAACTCAGAATAGTTTGTGCTTTGCTCAAAAAGTGTGGATTCTATCATATAATACGTGATTTTCTTTAAACATTGAAAAGCATTCCCCTTTTTCCAACGGTATTATTTAGTTTAATATAAAATACAATTTACAAAGACTGCCTTACTCCCACTTGTATCTCTAATCATAAACACTGAGAATCTGCCTTATCATGCACATCAATCCACACATGTTGCCACTTATCCAGTGTACTAATTCAAATGTGGTTTTCCAAGTAAGCAAACTAGTCTGCAGCTTCTAGTATGGATTTCCACTCATAGCACAGGCCAGGAAGCAGCTCACCACTTTTAGAAGGAACACTGGAATAATGACTTTTTGCCTTTAGAACAACTTTGTAGGGTATTTGCTTTAAATTAACTTTGACATGTCTGACAACATTATCTTGGCAGTTTTAAAATCTCATTAAAATTCTGGTTAAATACAGATGCCACTCCTCAAATAAAGGCTTTCTCACTTTATTTAGAATGAAACCACCAAAATATTTATGCTTATGTCCAATTTATCTTCTGTTAATTTCATTTTTTTAGAAAACCCAGTGCTGTGATGGTATCATGCTGCTCAAGTTATTGTGTGATCAGTTTGATGAAGGAAAAAGCAGGTGAGCCAACAAAAAGGCATGTATTTGAAATGTCTTTTTTCTTATGCTGCATTAATTTTAAATAAACATTTTCAGCTTCCATTTGTAACAGGCTGTTATGGTGTGCCAATTCTCTCCTTTCTTTCTTGTGCAAGCATCCTGCTGCCAGCTGACCCTACTAACTGTGTGCAGGTTTGATGGCACTGATCTAAGGACCATGTGCAGATTCTGTTTCTGCAGATCTGGTCACATTTTATCAATAGATTTTATCATTGAAAGGGATGGGACTGTGTTGCAAGACACCACAATATTTACTTGCATTCTTCCATTATTCAGTATTCAACTATTTACTTATGTCTTAGAAGGTCAGATCATCAAAGAGCTGTAAATCTGAGCAGTCTTGTCAAATACAATGGAAAAAAAAAAAGACTGATTTCTCAAGCTTCTGTTTAAATTACAAAGAACACAATTTTTCAGGGCTACTGTCCTCTGCTTATTCCCTTGACAAACTTTTGTCAATGAAGGGACACATCTTGCTCCCTAATGCAAACAGTGACATTGATCATAAAGAAAAAAATCTCAAATTAGAGAAATTAAAAAGATTATGAACCAGAAACTGGTTCAAATAGGGATTTGACTCTTTTTCCTTAGCAGCTTTTTTTGCTACCACGTCTTCAGATAACAATTACTGTGTTGGGTATTCCTTACTGTGGTGAGGCACTGGAAGAGGTTGCCCAGAAAAGCTGTGGATGCCCCATCTCTAGAAATGTTCAAGTCAAGGCTGCATGGGGCTTTGAGGATCTTGGTGTAGTTGTAGGTGTCCCTGCTTATGTCAGGGGGGTTAGAACTAGATGATGTTTAAGGTCCCTTTAAACCCAAAATGTTCTACAATTCTATGATTCTCTGATATGTTATCTAAAATAAAATATTATGCAGTTTTATCTGAAAGTGGACTGTGTGGTATTCTGCTGCTGAGGTACAGTTGTATCTGGACTGCATTTCTCTTCCTGCCTGTTCTTTTTGCAGTTTTCTAAACTACTCATTGAATGATGTGCAAATACCTGAATATTTATTGCAGAGGAGAAAGTATTTTATTTCAAGGGTCAGTGGACTTTGTTATTTTATTTTGTTGATTCACAAGTTTATGTATGCATTAACTAAGAAAAATATTTTATTACCAGTTTGTTCCTTACTTGTTGGTTTATTTATTTTCAATGGATTTTGTATCTCAGAGGTATTTGCTTTGTTTTAATAGAAAAGATACAGTGGAGCAATTTTCACATTATATCAATTTTCTCTGGGCTATCCTTGGAAAAATCAATAAAATGAGGTGCAAATAAAGGCTGTGACTCACTGGCTGATATACACAGAAAAATGGCACTGTGCAATGCATTTTTTAAAAACGACTAAGTAAAGATTCTGTATGGTTTGGTTCAGATTTGCTCTCCCAACAGATCTAAAATCCGTGGTGGCCACTGACATTGTCACAGGGAAATTCCATCCAAACCAGCCAGAGTAGGATGCCGCAGTGTCTCTTTTCCAGCTTTAGATTGCATTTCTATGGAAGTCATCTTCAGATGCTGCAAGCTGAGGCTGATATCCAAGAGCTGAAAGCCTCTTTGTGCTCTGGAAGCTCAGGATTTCCTCCGTCAGGTTTCTGTCCTGCTGCTGAGGGGAAGTTGGACCTAGGGGCTGCAGGGTGGATTCATGTTGTCTGCCTGCATCATCAATCCACCTACAGTGCTTTTGGAACAATGTGTGCTCATTTTAAAAGTCACAGACATACTTGGGGTGGTTTTAATATGGATGAATTTGCTGCCTGTCTTTCAGTGGGGTGATGAGTAATTTGATTTTATTTTCCTCCAGTTGTTAAAATGAAATGCATATTTTATGGCAAGGCTATGGGATCCTTTCAAAATTGGTATTTTTCATCACAGCTTATCTTGATCCTAATAGGAGCATATTTCTCCTAATAAAACATTGACATTTTATTTGCCAGAGTGTTTGCAGTCTTCAAAAAGAGACATTCATTGGATCTTAGCCACTCTTCAGTGCAGCATTACTTGCCCTTAGATTGCCATTATGTACAGCATTGTTGTTATTATTATCTACCAGGATTATTGCTGCTCAGACATGAGATGAGCTGTGTTAAGGGCTGTCTGCTACAGACTAATGCAAGGCTTCTGACTTCAAATATTCTGCACTAATTAGACATTTTAGCCAAAGTTTTGTTCTACCTTTCAAAGAACATTATGCTCCAAATATAATGCAGCATGGATATTTTAACTTCCACATTGATGTCTTCAAAAATATTCTCCTTTCTGTTTTTTGATCTTGTTTTGAGCTTCAGAATTACTTTCCTCTTCATTACTCCCTGTGGAGGGTGAATTATTTATTCACATCTGTCTTGTCCCACAGGCTCTTCCATTCATCACTATTCACAGTGGGTTTGTATCTCTTCTTCTTGATCCAACAACTAGACTTCCTGTAATTTCTCAAATTTTGCTTTAACGAAGTTGATTGCCAATCAAGAATGCAAGGAGTATAGACTGTGATTAGACACATGGAGATCAGACCCACAAGTATAAGTGTGCTTAGACTATACTTGTATAATCAAGATATTCTGTGAAACATCAAGTAGATCTTAGAGCAGCAGTGGCAATTTCTGTAAGAAACATTATATGAGCTGTTAAAAATGCTCCAAAACAGGGTCTGATATAACACAGCAGCTGCTCCATGCTGCTCCATCCTGCTCCTGTAATTTTTAAAAGAGATTTTTACCATTTAGGAAATAGAGCAACAAAAATTAGGTATAGCAAGACGCCACAACAAAGACTTTCTATATTGAATTAGATTCAGCATTAGATTAGATTCTTTGACTCTGGATTTTTTACTATCTGTAACAGAAGTTTTTTACTCAGAGGTCAGGTTAGGATGGATTTTGTTCACATTTTCCCCTGGACTTTCAAAACTATCTTAAATCCTGAATTCCATAGCAAAGGACAAAGTACCCACATAATTCACTTCTTGAGCACTTTATTCTCAAACTACAGACCAGTTTTAAAATGAACAGGCACACAGTTGCACATGTGCAATTATATATATTAATAAATTTATTATGTGCATACATATCCTGTAAGTGCAGGCTGTATTAAAGATATAGCATTTACTGCTACATTATTCCCCTCTTTATTCTAGCACATCTGGCATTTTCCACAGAAAAACTATGACTTTTAAAAAATATCAACTTAAAAAATGTTGATCACAGAGAACCGGTGTGTAATCACTACTATGATTTGCAAAGTAAAAAAAAATTGAATGACATGGAAAATAAATGTAAGGTCACTGAAATTATTAGGGTAAGGCACGTTGCAGTAGCCCCTCCAAATTGCAATGGAATGGTGCTGTCAGCCTCACAAGTGCCTCCCTTGGCAACAAGATCTTGTGAAGAACTCCTGTAGGTGGAAATGGGTATGGCAGAAATGTAGCCTCTAGTTCTGACACAACAAGCTATTCAAACTGGCAGAGGAAAATAAGCTGTTAAAATATGGGAGGCCTGAACTTCTTATTTTTAAAGGAAGACTGTACATTTTATAGCCATAGCTTCCTCAAAAGTATTCCAGTGGTTGGTCCCTAAGTGTCAAGGGAAGCCATGGAAAACAAGAAGAAAAACAGGGAGTAAAGGTTATGCTTTACCATGCTGACTGAATTTTTTTATAGCCATCTGTGTTGAAAGAAATAATCTAGAGATTCATGGAGGATTGGAGCAGGAAAATAATGAAAATACTAATATGTTCTGGAAACTACTGAACTGTATATTTCTGAATGGTCTTTTTATTTCCTGCCTATTTTCCTTCCCGTCTCAGGTTTCTATTCTGCAATAAGTCTTTATGCTAATTAAGAGAGGCAGGAATACTTACATGCCTTTGAATCAAAGAGGATGTTTGTGCAATGCAGAATAGGATGCTGTGATTTATATTGGTTTTCTGTGCTGTAGTTTTATTTTAGCATGAGGGAGCCTTGGTTCTGATTTGAGTGCTCAGTGATAGACTGGGCTGGAAGGAGCTTTCAAATAGCATTCCTCTTTTGTATAATAAGGGAGTATGTCATGTTGATGGTTTTGATAGCTCAGCAGGTGTTCCAGTCTCATACTTTTATGGCAGAGGGAAAAAATGCAAGTTAACTGAAGGTTCCCATTGTAATTGGAGTGTGTCTGTGAGTTACAGTTAGTCCATAAGGCAATCCTATATAATTTTACTTGTGAGAAGAAGTATTTGAATGTTCGTTGTCTTTCTTATTTTGTTCTAGTTTGTCGCACTCCTGTGTTTTCCTCACTGTCACTTCCTGATTACACTGTTGCTAAAGTAAGTCATGAAGTCTAAGCCTTCATTTCAATGAGTTATGGGGATGTATATATGGATTACAGTCAATATGGAAATCCAATAAAAAGGCAATTACAGATAAGCATGTCTGCCAGCTTCTGCTTGCAAGCTGTAAATAGCTGATCAGAAACTGATTTCATCTAGTGAGTCAGATGCTTTGCTTACAGTTAATCGGTTCAGATAATATTTTTTGTAGGATGAATCTCACTCCCCAAATGAAGAGAGAGAATTGTTCCATTTTGACAAGACCTCAAACCTCTGCTTACCATTTTATGCTGGGTTTGCCTGGGGTAGAGTTACTTTCTTCATGGTGGCTGGCATGGGGCTGTGTCTTGGGTTTGTTCTGGACACATGATGACAAAACAGAGATTATTTTGTTCTTGCTGAGCAGAGTTTACATAGGGCCAAGGCCTTTCCTGCTTTTCATTCTGCCATGCTGGCAAGGGCACCAGGGGTGAATGGGAGGCTGGGAGGAGGCACAGCCAGGACAGGTGACCCCAGCTGACCAATGGGATATTCCAGACCGTGGGACATCATGCTCAGTATGCAGCGTGGAGGGAAGAAGGAGGAACTTGGGGGACTTCTAGAGTGATAGTGTTTGTCATCACAAGTCACCATTACACATGACGGGGCCCTGCTCTCCTGGGCATGGCTGAACACCTGCCGGCCATGGGAAGAACTGAATTAATTCCTTGTTTCTTTTTGCTTGTGTGTGTGGCTTTTTCTTTCCCTGTTAAACTGTTTTTATCTCAACCTACATATTTTATTTTGATTCTCCCCCCAGTTCCATCAGGTTGGTTGGGGAGAGGAGGGTTGAGTGAGCTGCTGTGTGGTGCTGCTTAATTTTCAGCTAGGCTTAAACTGTGACATATTTCCAGAGATACTGTAGAAAACTTTATTGCAAGGGCTTAATTCAGCTTTAGCAGTTTCTCTGATCCTACCATCTGCATTGTAATCTATTTCATATCTATCTGAATTAAAGAAGATCCTGAGCAAGTTCATCGTCTTTGCACAAGGTTACTAGCAAGGACAAACTCTTAAGACTTTTGGTGCCAGCTTCAGCATCTGAAAGTCTGTATGTCTTCTTCTGAGCTGAAAGCTCCTTTCCAAGTGTCACTCACATTCTTGTCACTGTAGCACGTGTTGTCGGGGAGATCAGTTTGGGATTTCCCATCCATGTATTTTGACACATGATACTGTATAACCATATCTATGGGTTATGTAATAAACATAGGGATTAATAAACATCTAGGAGCATGTAAGTGTGTTTCCATTCCAAATTATTGAACAACTCACTACATATTTTTATTAGCAGAATTTACCTAATATTAGTTCCATTGTCTTTTCAAGATCCTTGAACTTCAAACACTGAATTTTTATTGATCATATTGCTTAAAGCTCATTGTTTGCATTATTTCAGTTATGACCTTCATATCCAGTGTATAGAATTTGATTGATAATATGGAAGATAAATCAGAAAAAAAAAATAGTTATATGTTCCATGACTTTAAACTAAGAAGTGAAACTCAGTAATTGGTTGACTTTCTGTTCTATCCACTTGTAAGACAAGAAGTTATATTTCTAAGTAAAGATTTGTTTATCAAGGATGAAGTTGAGATGGAGCTCACTGGAAAAGAATAAAATATTTTTGTTTCTTCTTCATCCTACATGTTTATGGCTGGCTGCCTACAGCTAGAAGAAAAAAAATTTCCTTTTGAGCTTTTATTAGATTTGGCAACCAAAGGCAGTTTACAGATTTACCATAAAAATTGCTACCATTTATCAAAGAAGCTGACAACCATCTCCTAATGATACTGATATAGGTGATAAGAATCTATGCCCAACAAACGATAATCAGGTTCTAGGAAATTACTGGGAAAATGCAAAAGCATGACAACTTTTTTCCTCCACACAGAAAGTCATGGACCAAAGCAAGAAAAGTCCCTGCTCCATTTAAATGCATGCAAAGAAAACGAATTGCTTTTTTTTTGCTTTTGGTTTTTTTTGAAGTCAGGTAATTTAATGGGTTGTTAGCTGTAAAACTGGCAGAAAAGTAAACAGGACACTTTGACAAGTACTGTGGTTGAAAGACTCCAGTCAATTTATTGTATCCTACATGTCAGAAACTCATCCAAACCATAACAAGCATTGGATGCTCAATTTGGGCCTTACACTGAAGCCCGCTGGCAGTAATTTATTGTAGCTGGCCCTTACAGAGTTACTGACAGAAGGATTCTTTCCTCAGCCGTAACAAATAGAGTTTTTTTCAGCAGCATATAGATAAATGTATAAAATCCATTTCCTGGCTTGAACAGCATACAGGATCACTTTTCAAATATTAATGCCAAAATTCTGCACAGATAGGCCAGTGTACAACTGAGTTCTCTTTATTAAGTGCTTTGTGCACTTAATAAAGAGAACTCCAAGTGAAAAATTGATGTTACAGGTATAAAGCTGTTGTTTCTGCAACAACCCATTAATGAAAATTTTCATTAACTTGCACACGAAGTTCATTCAGAATAAATAAATCACATTTTCTTGATACAGGCTACTAACAGGTTTTTAAGGGCTTTTAAAATACAGTTCTCCATCACATGCGGCTATTTGGACCTTCTTGATCTCTGTTCAGATGAGGAGAACACTGAGCAGCTCATGCAGGGTTAATGAAGTCAATATAACTGGATTTCACATTTTGGACAAAATTTTGAGGGGGAAAATGCCTAATTTATGATTAGTTTTAATAAAAAATATTTAAGAAGTGCCAGAGCTTTTAGGGATATGTAAATTTCTTGACATCATACCAGCACTAGTTTTTGCATGTGTTTATCTGTATCTTGAGGATGTCTTTCACGGACAAACTATATGTCCTTGGGGAGGGGGATAAGGTTGGAAATATTACAGACCAAACAAAAAACCCCATACAACAAAAAAAAAACAAGATTGTTAATAGGTTATTGGTCTACATTACTGTAAATAGTTTTTTTGTTGTTCATTATCATTATCCAGCTTCAAAACCTTTTTATCCTCCAGACTAGGATTTCACTACAAGAAATCTTTCAGAAAGAAGACTTCAGATGGCTATGAGATGTCAGAGTTCAAATATCTCATGGTATGGAATGAATGAGTGCTCACTTATAAGTCCCTTTAGGTGGTTATTTCTTCTTTATGCAGGAGTTTGTTTCATTGGTCACTTTCATGTTCAAAGTTCCCTTTATCCTTATCCTGATTCATTCTTTTTGAAAACATAAACTCATTTCTTGCTGGTTTAACCTTCACAACCCCCTTTATAAGTTCTTCTTTACATGTTCCCTTGCTTTGCCACAGTAGGAGAAGTGTGATTTCTGTAGCTGTGAGTATTTAGAACCTGATAAAGGTGCAGCAGCATCTTTGCCAAGCTGCTCACAGTCACTGCACCCCAAAAGAGCTCCTCCAACAGCAGCCTTTGCCTTCAATTACTTCAAATGCCTGGGGCTAATATAATATAATAGGCTTATATAATACATCAATACAAAGAGCTTCTCAGGGGGTCTGAGTAGCAGAAGATGTGTACAGTCATATCAGTCAGAAATTGTGGCATGAGAATAAAAAAGATCGCTGTGAAAACTGCCCATTAAACAAGATGATGCACTGGCTTTCCTAAAAGCCATAAGAAGTCTAAAATATGTCCTCAATAAATAGAAAGACAAATCTAGACTTCCAAAGGAGCAGTGCACAATATGTATTTCTTCTGCTACTTTCACAATTTGAACTGGGAAAGAAGAATACTCTTTTCCATAAAGTCATAGAAAAAAATATGGAAAAGAAAATGATTTTTCCATAAGGAAATAAAATCGTAACTGAGATTCACACACATAAATGGGAAAAAGTTAATAATGAGTGGACACTGTTCAACCTAAAATATAGTGAAGCTAAGGACCTCCAGAAGTTTTTTGATTGCTTCTGTTTAAATTAGGAAAAGACAAGTAAAGCATGTTGTATGTGCATAGATATTCAGATATTCAATTGTACAGAATAGATTATTGACAGTATCTTACATTTCAAAGAGATTTTTTAAAACAGCCAGTTCTGTTACTATGGATTTGAGGGTTTGCTTGCAAAGGAACCAAAACAAAAGGAAGTCCTCTTTTAAACGTTAATCTTTCTATGTAACTTTGGGCACATTTTGAAGTGGAAAACCCATCCTTATACATTGTTTTTTGTCCTTTTTGCTAAAAAAAGAGTCTGAAAATTTTTATTAGCCCTATTTGAAAAAAAAAATGATTCCCCTATTCATTAATATTCACTGTTGGCTATTAAAATTCATTTATATTCATCCAACAACAATGTATTAATAAAATATCAAAATGAGGAAGCTTGGTGATGTCTCATCCTCAGCCACTGTCATGATTTCATCAAGACTCAGTAGAGACTGAAGCATCAGTTCACACAGAACTTGTAGCAGGGCAGGGTCCCGAGAGGAGAGAACTGTGATCCGAGTGCTCTACTGTGATCCAAGTTAAGCTCTATAACCAAAGGGGTGATAGTAGCATGGTCACTGCTTCGGATGCTAAGCCTGAAGCTTGAAAGGAAAGTATCTCATTCAGGGGCTTCTTAACTGGTGAGCTTCTTCTTAACTGGTGAGCTGAAATTCTAATTACAACAGTCAACTACCAATGTTTTAAGAACTTTGTATAATTACCGGGTATAATCAAACGTTCCAGGCATGCCAGAAGCATTTGCTCAGACAAGAAAGTGAGAGAAACTTATAAGTGAACTTGTTTTTATTTATTTACAATGTCATCTTATTGCACGGAACAGGTTTTCCAAATCCAAGAAAAATTATCCATATAGCTGCCACCAGGGATTCCTGTATGAGGTAGTTATTGATTGTGTTGTCTTTCTGTTGAATTAGTTGTAAAATTAAAGCCTGAATCTGGAAAGGATTTATGTATTTTGACACCAGTATCAGCTCTGAGGAGAAATGTTCATCCTCAGTTGATAGAGGAGGCCACTCTTCTCAGAACTGTTGCCATACAGTTTTGAGAGCTACTGCTATCCAAAGCCCCAAGTAACTTGTACTTCTTATTACTAGAAAGTCAATGAAGATCACTTTGTGTTCAGGCATTTTATGCTCATAGAGTGCAATTTTACTAACAGGGTGACCTTTTCAAATTGTGATGTTTATCTACCTTTTCATGTAGTGCATTTCATGGCTGGTTTTGTTTTTTTTTTTTTTTGCACAGAAACACAAAAAACCAAAAGCAAGATTCATTGAAGGATGTATATGACATACAGAGTCCTGGAAAAAACATGTGCAAAATATGCAGCAAAAGACTGATGCCTCACGATATGAGCAGAGCATATGTCCATCCCCCATTGAATGGGATGATCATAAAAATTAAACAGCTTATAAGACTTACACCACTGCTGCCTCTGCTGTACAATATCCAGCCACTCTGTGGATGGTGAAGGTTCAATTTTACTTCATCATGAGAGAGTTCAGACCCAGCTTTTTCACCCTGCAGGGCAGTGTATTGGTCAGCAGGCTGTCATCTATGAGTAGTCCTTCCCTTTCCACTGGGGTCACCAGTAGTGCAGAACATAAGGTGCACTGGGCCAGCAGGAGAACATGAAAGAGGGGACTGGATTCTGGAAATTAAAAATTAGGAAGTGAAGCAAGAGAGCCACATCAAAAATGAAATATGTCAGACAGGTTCTTGTATAAATTGTTATAAGGAAATTATCTCCATAACTCCCCTTAAGACAAATGATATGTAGCCACTCAGCCACATAATCTTGTAACAAATACTTTACTACAGATTCAGAGGATCCTGATCTGTATGTGAGGTGCAATCTGGTAACACTTTCTGGATCTGACGCCACAGGAAACTTAGAGAGTGGGGCATTAGCTGTGCTTAGGGGTAGGCTGGAAGGTGGTATGACTGGGGGCATTTTGGAGAATAGGTCTAGAAAACTGGAGAGCCTTAGTTAGGGAGACATCCAAGGAGTTAATTTCATAGTTGCATGGTGTCTGTCTGGGATGACTATCTATTTTTCATGTGCCTTAAATTCCCCTTCAACCTTGTTCCAGACACTGGTGTGGAATAGAACCCCAAGACTTGTGTGTTTTAAGGTTTCAACATCACATCATGCAAGCCAGGACTGATAAATTCTTGCCACTATAATTTGCAAGGTTGTGCTTAATATTTCTGATTGCGTTCCTGACTGTGAAGTCGGGAGACATAGCAAGGAATTCAGATGTACTCTTCAGCCACCAGAGACACACTCGAGTGAATTACCAATCTCCCTAGACACCTGGAATGCAGATAAGGAATTTGTATGTACAGTCTGATCATCCACCAGAGCAAATCAAATCATTCCTCACTCTGCTATGGCAGGAGGATTTTAAAGCTCCTATTTTGAAACTCTTCTCTTGCTATTGGCATGGCTAGATCCTCCAGAGCACTAACAGCTGTGGTGCCTTTCAATAGCCTTTCCTTCCAAAAGGGAGAAATGACAATTCAGTGACACTGGGCTAAGCTGATAAAACATACAGGCATACATGACAGTCCAAAACCATACTTCAAAGCAGCAGCTGACTTACAATTCATGATATAAAACCCAGAAGCTTGGCTGTGTGAGATTTCTGATTGTTGTGGATTTGGTCAGGTCTTCCAGATTTGGGCCAGCACTATGCCAGGCTGGGACACCCAGCTTTCAGTAAAAGGAGCACAGCAGCAACATTAACATGTACATAAGAGATATCATGTTCCTCTAGGGCTGGCAGGATCCTGCTCTCCTCTCACTTTGAGTGATAGCGGTTGGGATTGCCAGGAGCTTTCTCTGCCTCCAGCAGCAGCCTGGTTCTTTGCTGGGATTTTCTCCCAGCTGGGCCAGAGCACACCTGCAGCACACCAGGCTGTCCTCAGACACCACCCTTGAGTCCTGCAGACGTTGTACTTCTGTGTTTATAGAGAAGCAAATCCTGGGGATGGCTAAAGCTATCTCCAGCAAGCACATAGTACTAGAAAGGGATGTTCTAGAAGTCCCTTTCCTGTGCATGGCTGTTAGTCTAGATGAAGGAAGAAGCACTGGAAAACAGCTGGCCAAAGAGGGGAAAAGCACATACTGAGAAAGTGGTGAAAATCTCCCCAGTGTGCTAAGCTTCAGAGTCTGTTGTTTCTGGTGAAACAAATAAGCTCCCATCACCAAGAAACTGCTGGGTCTGCACAAGGCCACAAGCACACATTAGTGTCAACAGAGACTTATTTGCATCCACAAGGGCAATGGCTGCTCTGTGCAAACAAAGCCTGCAGGATGATGCACATATATGATAGAAAAAAGCATCCTCTGAAAGGCTTTCCAAAATCTGACCTCAAAGCCACTAGTGTGTCAGTCCAGTCTGCCTCCTCTGAATATAGAGCTGGAGCTGTCTCCCAGCTCTCACTCCAGCTGGGCAACAACAACAAATGTATGATTGAATTAGATCACCTCCACACTCTCTCCTTGAAAAAGGAGTTTTCAACGGGAGAATGAGTTGTCCAAAGTTCCATGTTCGCTCAAAAAATAGAATGATGAGAACTGCTCACTGTTATTACACCTAGCCTTATTGGTCGCCTTTTTTATTATAGAATACCTCTTGATCCCAACATTTCTTTTTTAACTTTCCATCAGATTTGTCATCCTACAACTTTATTGCTGCATCACAAGTGAAGGATCATGCAGTTGAGGTTGTGGACAGTCTACTTTGCTTTGAAAGGATAAAACTTACAGCTTTTTTTTTCACTATTTTCTTATACGATCTTTATGTTTCCTATTACTGATGTGTTCTATGGCAAGGTCAGAACATTTTGTAGGCTACAAGTCATGTTTGAGAACAAGAGAGAGAAGAAAACAGCAGTAGTGCTTTCCTTATACCTTAAAGAACTTAATTTCTGCTAAAACTCTGGCAAGACCCAGGGGTGAAATTGAATGAGACACAATTAACAAATAACCTTAGTAAGCATTTTTCATTTACCTTTCAAGTAGCCATTAAAGCAGTTCACACAAAAGTTCCTTTTAGTATTCCCTTAAATTACCCAGATTTTTTCTGCTCTACTCCTAGCCCTGAGGTTTGAAAGGGTTTTTACAAACCTATGCAAGGAGGATCAGTTTTAACACTCTCTTTGTCGTTTTGCAGGTCCTTGTATTTGCAAAGAATAAACCAACAACTGGCAAACATGCAAAGACGATTCGTCTTCCACTCTGGATAAATCACTTGAAACTAAAGAGTGTGTCTTTGGCTTCCTTTTTTTAAAAGATCTTATGCTAGCTTTTCTTTTCAAGTGTGTTTTGAAGAGGAGGCCATCATCAGGGAGT
Organism: Geospiza fortis; assembly: GCF_000277835.1. Taxonomy (NCBI): domain Eukaryota; kingdom Metazoa; phylum Chordata; class Aves; order Passeriformes; family Thraupidae; genus Geospiza; species Geospiza fortis. The sequence continues at coordinate 6,487,156 of NW_005054307.1, read as the reverse complement.
TCTGTGTGAGTTTATTTTATGTTTGTTTATCAGATGTTTTCTGTAAGAAACTGCTAATTAATTGCTGATTGATAAAAATTAAATAGGCAGCTAGAATTCCCCGAAGCAGCAAGCAGCAGCTGAATCCAGTGCTTTGGGGAAGAAGCTTTTCCAGGGACTGCAGGTCTAATGAATACATTGACACAGCAGGTCAATTGCCTCTGCTCATGTGGAATTTTGTTCATTGCTCTAACACTGCCTAAACTCTGTGGACACAGATGCCTCTCTATATATTGTTAAACCCTGATGTTTCTGTTCTTATCCACTCCAGTATTTTGCCTCTGAATATGTCAGCATTTTGATGAAAAATTTGATTTCTGTGCAATTTGTTTTGGTGGCATAATTTTGATTATTTGGTCCCATTTACCAAATGGGGCTAATGGCCCATTAAAAATGGGCCCAGCCAGATAAAATGGCTGATCTTGATACTGTGAGAAAAGATCTTCCACAGGTACAAAGTTCACCTATTAATAAAAGGACTTGGTTTG
>NW_005054307.1:6476878-6486607 GCF_000277835.1 Geospiza fortis | reverse complement strand
CAGGAAGCCACTCCTTTAAGTGGTACTCCAGAGGGACAGAAACCTTTACAAGAACAGCTGTTCCTTTAGTGCAGAAACCTCTGCCAAATAACACCATGAGCTCGAGCTCTTTCTTTTTGGCTTAATAGGAATTAAATCAGTGCCATGCCAAATTGTCACAGGTTCATCAGCTGTCCTGAAAAGAAATTCTCTTACTAAGTGTCCATTTTCTGTTTGCAGGAAGTATTTTGGTTTTAAGGAAAAAAATGGGAGGCATCGTTACCCTAAAACCTGTTCAGCTTTTTATCCTAAATCCTATACACCTTTAAAAAATATACTAGAGGCACTTTTCTCCTCATCTATTTTAAGATTTAAATTCCAAGAGGACCTAATCATGTGCTGAAGCCATGAAGGTACTTTGAATAAAGATGTAATTATGTATGTATTACATATATTATGTTCTGATAGGATCAGGGCCAAAGTGTATGTGTTCCCTTCCAGATTTTTAAATGAAAATGGATAAATGAAGGAATGATAAGGCATGACACTTCTTTGGAGGTGTATGGGTGATTATTTTTCCAATTTGCTAACTGGTAAAAAGAATAATTCCTGAAGATCTGACCTGAAAAAAAACCTATTAAACTTTAACTCTTTAAATGGAAAAGTAAACTGTCTCTTACCTTCTTTTTTTTTTTTTTGGTTTTCAAATTTAGGCAAATCACTTTGTCAAAATGTCATGTCAAGAGAGTAAAAGAAAAAAATTCAATAAATGTTAAGAAATGCACCTCAATTGCATTATAAAGTTATTTTTCTTGTTGACAAAAGATCAAAATGTAGCATGAATTTATGAATAATTTTCATAAGAGAGTATGTGCATTACTTTTGAAAAAAAGTAGTGAAATAAAATCTTTACTTCAAGATCCAGCTTTATTTTAAACCTACTTAAAATTAATTTTTATTTTATGTTTAGGGTTTTTTGGTTTTCTTTCTTGTTTTAGAGCAAAAAATAGAAGCATGGAAAAGAATACAATGGGGATATACCTTTTCTTATCACTGCATGTATTTTTTACAGACTAATTATTCACTAAAGCTTGCCAGATATATTTCCCAGAAAGTAAAATAAATAATAAAGCTAATCAAGACTTTCTGTGGGGGAGCACACAGCCAGGTACACTTCATTTAGATCCAGAATCTACCATTTGCATCCCAAAATGCATTTACCTACCTATCTAAGCATTGAAGCTCAGCTGGTGCAGAGGAACTGCCCTACAAAGAGGCAGGAAGAGCCAGAGGTGGGAAGGGCTGGATTGAGGATGACTTTAGAGTGTCCATATTTTGCCTTTCCTTGGGAAAATAATAGACTTTTCAAAGTTCATTTCTTTCTGGTAGGAGACTTGTAGCTCTTGGTCTCAGAACATCTTTTTCTCTCATCGGGCTGGTCCTCAAGGAGGATGACAATGCATTACTGAAGGTTTATTAGCTCAAGCAACAGTGAACCAGAATGTTTTTGGTGGGAAATATATTCATCAATATGATGAAATTATGGGACTTTCTTCAGTTTGCTCCAAAGAACAAGCAAAAGATGACATGCCCAAATTTCAGAATCTGAGACTCCTTGTACAAAAGAGCTACTGTGGTTTTGTTTGGCTGGGGTTTTTGTTTCTAGTAATTTTTTTTTTCAAAACATAGAGAAGTTGCAGAGAAAATTACCATTTTAGAAATTGCACTGTGCATGGTCATTGTGGTCTTTAACTTCAGGACTTTTTTTGTGCTGCCCAGTGTAGAGTTGGTTTGGGAATGAATCAGGAGCTCAATTTGTTTTAGTACACAGACACTGAGCTGAGGATCAGGCAGGTACTAAAGGGAAAGGAGTCACGATATGCAGAGAACACTGTCCCAGAAACTGGGGCCAAGTTCTAATTTACCCACTGATGGTTTGTGTAGTCCTGGACAGATCAGTTAAATCAAAGTTTTCACAGGTGGTCTTAGGGATGTTTTCTTTTTACCCATTTTCCAGCTGTCTGTCTTGGGGGCTCTGGTTTATAAAAGCATAAATAGCAATCACAGCTGGAGTCTCTGCAATTTGTCTTATCTTGAACACATATTTCTAAATAGCACAAAGCTCTCTGGAAATTCAGACCCTACTTCTTCAAACAGGACATTCAAATTAATAAATATTTATCCTTACTCCTCTGTGCCTAAATTCCCCCTTTTATTTTGGGAATTATACCTTCTGTCCCTGTTCTCCCTGCCAGCTCACACACAGAAGGAAAGGAATCATCCTGTTGTGACAACAGGGCTCAAATCACACCTGCAAAATGCAAAACATATGTTTTACATGCAAAGGAGTTCCTGGCCCTCCCTGTCTTAAAAGACTACAGTTGTTAACCAGGACAGAAATTTGGAAAAGTCCAGGTCTTCAGGCTGTAGGGGTGGTTGTCCTGGCAGGTGCCAGGGGTGATAGCTTGAGACTGTTGAAATTAGAGCAAATTTAGACTTTTGCCTGGGTTCAGAGAATGGATTTCTTTCTGAGGATTTTAATTCTTTAGTGACACGGGTTGATGAGTTGCTGTTGGATACACTCTTTAAATCAAATCTTTGATTGTGAGTGGTGTAAATGACACTGGCTGCAATGGTTCAGGGAGTAGAGATTTTAAGCTGCCTCTGGAAAACCTTTGGTGTAATGTCTTATTTCATCACCTTCTGCTGTAAACCTGTGTATTGTTGCAAGGATCATGTAACAAACAGAAAAGGAGTCATTCTGCTGTCCTTACCAAAGTTGTATGGCACTTCACTCTGAGGATTTAATTATTTTCAGTGTGGAGAAGAGGACTAAATCAGGCTCTAGAGAAATACTTTACATGTTTTAGAAGAGAATGATTGCATGTCTATTTTGTTTAATGAGCGTACTTTGTAAAGATGGGTTGGAAATACTTTATCGACCTCACTGGAGGTGAAAATCACTGGCTAATTTGCAGAACAGGTGTTTGGGCAAGAGCCATGTGACGAGCAACTTTTTTCTTCATAAAGCTGAAGCTAGTAAAGAGGATTCAAGTTTTACAGAAGTTGCCTCCTTTGTGTTGTGATGTTGCTCTGATTTAGACTACTCACCTGTCAGGGTATATATGACTTGTCTTCTCTCATCCTATACTTCTACTTTGCAAAATAGCTACCGTTTCAGTCTGCAAAGTTAATATCTAATAGCTTGTCTTACCCTCTGCTAATATACAGTACTTTACAAGTAGTGCTGAGAGCAAGGAAGGGACCACATCACTTCAGTCAACTCAGACAGGGAAAATAAATTCTGTTGTTGCCAAGCATCAAATGAAGAGAAGCAAAAAATAGCTGACAGCAGAATGGAGAAAAACATGTTATCTGTTTCATTACAAGCTCCAGTATCAGAAATATAAAAAAATACACTTTTCTCCCTCTGAAGCATGATGGTTGACTCTGCATATTAGGTGTATCTATCTCCCTAAAGATTTTGCAAAGGCTTTTTGCAAAACCCAAATAAAAATGGTACAGATCTAGGATCACTTTAAATGCGCTATTAAAACTTGTATAATTTTTTTCTGGCCAGAAGACAACATCTTTGTCTTGACTCTGTAACAGACAAAGGTTGATTTTGTAAGATCAGATTTACTTGGTAACCAAGTTTTATTTTTACCTGAACTACATTATCCAGAAAGTATTCAAACATACCTTGAGTTTGCCATATGTGATAAGGGGATCATGATGCTCTGATATAATTAGTAAGTGATTGCAAATTAGAGGCCTGCAGGTGTATTTGTGCGTCATATTCACATGCCTCTTGTATTCTACTTTAGTCTTAATCCCCAGATATTCTTGTTTATATGATTGTGTCCTTTTCTGTATGTTTTGACATGAAGTGAAAGCTTCCTTTGCCAAAGGCTCTTGAATGCAGAAAAACCCACTCGCTAAAGCCTTGTCATTGCATCCAGTATGGGTGGTATGATTTCAGTTTTCTTCTCCTTGTTCTCCAGACCTCTGGTGGGATTCTGGTGCCCTGCTCTCTCGTCTTCACTGTGGCCTTTCTTGCACAGAATTCTGGCAGCAGTGCTGGAGTGCGTCCTCCACAGATTGCGTGTGCTGCAGTGAGAACCCATACCTGAGTATAAGTAAGTGCAGATCTGCAGAACCTGCAGGATGTGTGAGGCAGGAGGAGAGAGGGTGAGTGGGCAGCTGTCTTGTGTGTCTTGTGTCTTCCAGGGGGAAGATAGAAACAGGTGAACAGAAGTAGAAGGCTTTGGCTGTAGCAGGTCATTCTCCGATGGCAACTTGTCTTCCCAAGAAATAATTGAAGGGATGCAAGGTTAGAGCCATTCATCCTCAGGTTTGGTCTAGGTAGTTATATGGGCACATTTAAAAGGTCATACGAGAAGAGAAATGGCAGATTTGAAAACTCTCCTTTCCATTCCAAGATGCAGCAATTCCACTCACCTTTGCTTATGTTGCCCACTGTAAATAAGCAATGTTGATGCTAACTTTTGGACCACATCTCATACTTGGATCATGTTCTGGACTGGGACCATCTGTAGTTTCTATTAGTGAAATATGTGGTTTATGCTGCAATTTTTTTAGAAGTACAGTCTTCAACACGTGATATGGATCCTTGTGTCACAGAACTCCTTGGAGCATACCATGTTTGGGATGTTTAATATGCCATAGATTTTATCCTGATGCTTGATGTTCTGTTTACAATCAGTTCATGACCATCAAAGCATTTAACAAAAACATATTCAGATTTTCCAATTTTACACTTTGTGAAATTGTTCTTCATAGGCTTCAGATATACTGCATCTGCTCCCTGCAGTTTTACCATGTAGAGATCTGCTAATAAAATGTTATTGTTGATAGTTCAGTCACAATATAAAATTCTTACAGCTGTTAACCATTTAAAGATGTTTAATTGGTTTTTAATGAGCATTTTGGTACTTAACTTTTAATAGGATATTGTGAAATTTGTTATCTTGTAAAAAAACCTGAAATAACAAGTTTTAATTGTGGATGCCTTGGATACTAGAAGTTTCATCAGTGCTTCTGTGCAGCTACTGGCTTATTCTTTTAGGAGTACTGCTAAGAAAGTTTTCTAGGAAAAAAACCCAAAACCACAGCCACAACAAAATTCAAAATATTAGCAGTAGAATATCTGATAAAACCCCCAAACCTGCAATAGTACCAGAAGCAACAAAAAAGGTTGTATCTAAAACTTAGATTGGCAAGACAATGTTATGTGCCCTTAAGTGTACTCAGGCAATCAAACTTGGCCGCAGGATTTTGTCTTGTTAATATATCTAACCAGTAAAGAAAAAGGCCAAAAATCTTGCTTTGAGTTCTGTAGCTGCCTGCATGATGTCAGCACTTTAAAACTGCTCAGGGCCAGCACCACCATCCTGTTGCTGGGCTGTCCCTCATCCACCAGCACACGTGGCACACGTGAGACCAGCCCAGCCCTGCTCTGAGCCTGTTGGCACCTCTGAGGGCAGCTGGGGCTCGGCTGCTGGGACCGCCAGCTGGAGCCAGCTTCTTCCTCCTGGCTTTTGTCCCAGCCCATTGCTGTGTTGTTCAGGTAATAATGCCACATTTTCTGTGTCCCTTTCTGCTGCAGCCTGCACATCCATTTCAGGTAAACCATCTGAAGAGCTCTTATTGGTTATCTACCTTCTGCCCAGGTGGTTGTAGGCTGAGAGATGTGGTGGAATCCTGCATCCATTGTTTTTCATCCTGGTGGAATTCAGAATCATTATTTTTCTAGCAAAAGGTTTTTCTTTGTATTCTAGTTCTGCCCAGGACAGGGTTACTTTTAACCCTGTTCTGGCTGGAACCAGGGTAATGACATGAATCACTGCACTCACATTTCGGATTTAATCTAAATAAGCACCATAAGGGGAGTATTAGGTAAGTATATCTTTCGAAAGAGACAGATGCTCTGAAAATTAGATAAGGGACAGGCTTAAAGGAGTTCAGTAATTGAAAGCAAATGTGTCAGATGTCACAGAGTGAAGTAACAAAATGGAAAGGAGCAGACCAGGAGTGACTCAATGGGTGACTTTCATCAGAGTGGGAATTTTTTCATAGCTATTTTCTTGTTGCCTATGCCTGACAACATGACACAGGGAAACGTCTTTGTGCAGTCTAGAAGTCTGAAAAAACTCACTTAGAAATGGAAACCAGAACTTTTTTTCAAGTATGTAAACAAAACATTTGAAGTTTTGAAATTTATTTTCTAACAAAAATATTTAAAGCTATTCTTCTTGTATTCCCAAGTAGTTTTGGTTGAGGATAAATCAGTTATTTAAATTTTATTATTTTCAAAACAAACACAGTATCTATGAACCTAAGTACATGAAAATTCTAAAGATATCCACACCTCAACAATAGAATGTTTTATAATGCTACTAAATTTTGAAAATTACTGGAAGACAAGAAGATTAATCCAGTTGACTTTTATGTCAGCTGTGGTCTTGACAATAGAAGAAGCCACAAGGATTGAAGAACAAGTATGGTAGTGAAGGGTACAGGGTAAAAGAATTAGCCTTCCTTTATGCTATCTCTATAAAAGACTTTCAAATATGACTCTTTGTATCACCTGGAGTCAGTCTCTCAATGACAATTCCTTACTTCCATTTGACTTTTAAATACACAATCAATTCCATTTTATATTAGTACTATCAAGTAACATAAATTCCATAATGCATTGGAAAATAATTTCCAAAATAAGTTCATTTATTTCTAAGCAATGTCCCTACATTTTGTCATAAAGATGATTTGCAATTATTCACAGAGACGTGTATTTATGTTGCATTAGCTCATGGCTAGGAGAAGAGATGCAGGCCCAAAATGTAAAACTGAAATATATTGCTGTGGGTGGTTTTTAAAAGACATTGATTTTTATTCCCCATCTGTCACATTGGTTTGCAGCCAATATCCATCAGTGAGCTGTGTGATTAATGAGGTATTGAAGAAGCAATGAACAATTGCACAGTTGTTTAACTTGTTGCTTTATTTTTCCTTTTGCATTAGTATTAACATCCTACAGCATCTGTTGTTAATGCCAGGCATAATAAATATGCTGGATATAGCACACATTGCTATCAATAGTAATAATAACTAACATAATACACCACAGACTTCTGAAAAAATGAGGCAAAGCCTCTCTGCCTATAACTTTACAAATTCTTCACTCTCTTGAGGCTGTTCCAGAGCCACAAGTGGCTCCTTGGGAGCCAAGAAAAGCCAGAAGCATGTTTTATAAAAACACCTCTTGTAAAAACACCTCCAGGTCTGGCCCCTGCCCTCTGTCTCCAGCTCCAGACAGCTGCAAGCCAGGTTACCTGACAGGTTATCCAAAATCAGAGCATCTTTATCTAGTGAAGACCTTCCAGCACTCCTCAGCAGAAATTTGCTGCTTATTCATAATATTCCAGATTTTTAAATTAATTTCTAAAATGCAAAATCATGGTACTTGAAACATCCAACTGCTATAACAGCAAATAATGATGCAATACTTATTTAAAGCCTCGTTGATAACAGATGGTATCCCTATCAAGTATGACAGGGATACCATGCATCATAAATTACAAAATTATCCCCAATTGTCCTGCCCTGTACTTGTCCATAATGCCTTCAGTTTCCACATTGTATGGAACAACAATCCAACAATAGCAACAATCAAATCAAGTATTTCTGTCTTCAGCTGTCTCACCTACTTTACACTGCAGATGAATTACATAGATACCTCAGTGCTACTCAGTGGCTTCAAAAATGTCAGCAGGACCTTGGAGTTGCCATAATTTTGGGGGATTTGGAAAACAATGCTTGAAAATGTTTAAGAACTATATTCAGACTTTGTGAGATTCATGATAGCAAACAATCTGAGATGACAGAAAGGGGGGTTTTTTTGAAAGATGACCTGTGAACTATTAGAATGTGCAACACTTTCTCGGCCTAGAGCTAGTGTTAATCAATTCAGGCTCTTTTATAACACTAAGTGTCTGGGCTTCAAAATATCCTAAAAAAGTTGCAAATCTGCTTTACATGGTATAATGTAGTTTTTATAAGTAAATCAAATATAAGCCTTTTGTATCTGCAGCTAATGGGAATTTTCACAGAAACATTTTCACTGTTTTGTCTCCTCTCTCAGAAAGCTAATGAAAGGTTTGTTGTTTTGCATGTGTGCATGTATCTGTGCTTTCCTTCAGTTCACTAGCAAAAATAGATTCAGAAAATTTGATACCTAGGAAAGAATATGTCTTCATATGCTACATATGCTTCATATGCAAAGCCACTAGAGAATGATCTATTGAAGGGGCTGAGATCATTGCTAATTACAATCTTCTCTTTAAAGTTTTGAGAACCATAAGTCTGCTGCACAGAAATTTCTTTAGAATAAAATTCCTGCATTCCAGAATTTTTAAACTCCATAAAATCATGGAGGACACAGGGAGAAAGTGAATCAGGCACTATTGATTTTCTGGCTTTCTCAGTAAAAGAACAGGGGACATCAAAGGAAACCAAAAGGAGACCTATTCAAAACACACTTTCAAAAACTTGGGGTGTAAATGGTCTGGCTGCAGGGTGTTGTGAAGCTAAAAGTTTGCATGGGGTCATGGGAGGCTGGATAAGTCTGGGACAATCAGCTCATGAAGAACTCCTGAATATGCAGAAGCCACTCTGGTCTCCTGAGCCCTTGGACCCATGGCTGCGTCTGGCACATCCCGTGTGGTCCGGGCTCTCCTGTGTCTATGCTCCCCTTCAGCCACTTGCTCAGGGACCCTGATAGAGAGAGGATATTGAGCTGTACAGGTCTGTACAGATCTTCAGAATGATCTGCTGTGGCCTTTCATTCTTATCTTCCTTCTAGTAATTCTAGATTGTGGGGAAAAACAATGATATTGCAAATCTTCCAATATGCTAAAATATTATATGATGTCTTTCTCTTCATAGAAAAATCTTATGTTTCATGTAAGTGTCTAAATATTGCCTATATGGCCTAGGTTATCTTTTATAGGCAAACAGCATCTATATTGGTGAATGATAATAGCTTCTAAAACTGTTGTATGAACATAGAAGCATTTCTTTTGTTAGGTTTAAGAAGTTTCCATTAATTTTACTTAGATTGACATTGAAATGCAAAAGACTGTATGCTCATAACATTAGGTATAAAGTTAAAATCAGATTTAATATAGTAATAAGGTAAGAAGAAATGGATCAAGATCACTCTGTAGAAATTAAAACTTCAAAATCAAGCCTTTTCATTCCAACTAACTTAATTGTACAATGCATTTAAAATTTTATAAAACTGCACATATTCTCAGAATTATTTAGTGTTATATACTTTAAATCAGACATTTATACTTTAAATCAGACATTATCACGGTGAATTTTTTGTGAAACTCTGGGTTTGGAGGTGTTAAAACTGCCTAAATATGAAACCTACCATTTGTGTCCATCTTGGAAGTGTTTTTGAGTTCTTTTTTTCCAGGAAATATTTTCCAGCTCTTTTTCCAGAGGGCAAGAGCTTTTCCAGGTTGCGATGCAGGGCAGGGCTCTGAATTGCTTCTTGTATCCTCCCCATCATCCAGTGGCTATAGAAGAAATTGGTCTCCTAAATCTTGGCACATGGATTAAGTTTTTTATGTGAATACGCCTTTGTGCTATTTTCGTGAGTTACTCCACACCATACTTAGATATTTCACAGGCTAAATTGCCCTAGGTTCTGCTAGTGTA
>NW_005054307.1:6466117-6476867 GCF_000277835.1 Geospiza fortis | reverse complement strand
AATAAATCCTTCAAAGCAGGACTTTCCAGCTGTGCTTGTTCAACGCCCATCACAATCAGGCTTGATTCTTGCCTGGAATTTTTGGGCACTGTAACAATATAGAAAATAATGCTAATAGCCTTTGGCTGTTGTCTGCAGATGTTGAACCCAGGAGGCAAGGCTCTGCAGGCAGGAAGTACTAAAATACCCCATTTTCCTAGGGCAGCAGTGACAGATTGTTGAACTTACGTGTTCCCAGACCAGAAAGGCACAGAAAAATGCTGAAAAAAGAGGGGAGTAGAAATCAGAAACCAATGTGGCTAAAAGACTTCAGCCAGCTTCTGCTTTCTACTAAACTGCTAAAAGTACCATCACCGATGGTGAGATCCAGGGAACTTTTCTAGTATGATGCTGAGTGAAAAGACACATTTCTACTATGCTTTTTGGAAAAGACTTTAGTGTGGAGTAAGAATGCTTTCTGTCAAGGCTGTTGCAACAGCTGCTTGCAATCCTGTTCATTCAAATGTAGCCAGCAGGTAAGAGAATAATCATTTATCAGCCTCTTGCTTTCCTTGCCAGGTATGAAAAAAATAGGTAATGATATGTACAAGGACAATTCTGGCTGGATTAGCCAGAACAAACTGCCTCTGTTTCAAACCAGGCAACTGGCAGCTTTCATTTCTGGATCAACAGAGGAACCAGCAAGGCTTAGAATGTCAGCTACACAACAGAGCCAAAAAACCCAGAAAAGGTCAGAAAAACTCTGCACATTTTTTAAGAGGGGCTCAACCATTCTTGTCTAAATAACGGGACAGAAAATGTCTCCATTTTTCTCCAGGTTGTAGCACATCAGTACCTTTTCAAGCACTTAGGATACCTCTTTACTCTTGCAGGATAGAAACATTTCTCCCCTTTTCACAGCTCTTAGCAGACCTGTGTTCCACAGTATCTGCAGGCTGAGAGTAGCTTTACAAGCATCCACAGGAAGGTGGAAAACTCTGCTCTGGGGCATCATACACTGTTCTGAGAGTGAACCCAAAATTCTGAATCACAGTTGTGGCAACGGTAGTTGAACTGTAAATCAGCTTCCAGCATCTGGGTTTTACTGTTGTTTAAGAAAGACAACATTTGTCTCCAGCTTGAAACAGTTGTAGAAAACAACATAACTCACTTTCCAGTGGCTTGTACAAACTTATTTTTCATTTGCCACATTAATTTTCATAATTTCCAACTGTCCATATATCTCCAACCAAAACCAAATTAGAGCTTATCTACAAAACTCAGACAAAACAACAAAGTTGTCATAATTTTAGGACACTGGCAGGTGCCTCTGCATTGACTTGTTTTGTTGTGATAATTATGACCTTTTAAGGACACTTTCAATTTCTCCTTCTTTCCTGCACTGTGTGTTCCACACAGTATGACAAGAGAAGAACATCATGTCTAGGGAGCACAAAATCATGTGAACCCTTTCTCTGGGAGCCTCCCGCCTGACACGCAGACAGGGGTACCAGCACTGGTTACTTCATAGAAGTTGAAAGACAATGTCTTGGCACTAGGTAGAAGATTCCTAATATCAGAGCTCACTACAGGTCACTCAAGGGTGTTACATCAAAGATGTGAATGATACCTTGATGTTTTATCCCCTCCCAGCTGCCAGAAAAACTGATCAATGCTGGACATGCTTTTTCTAATGAAAACTCAGTCTAAATCTATATTCTTTCTTTCAAAGGAAACTGTTTAATTTCAAACTTGATTCCATAGCAGGAAGTCTCAGAGAATAAATGAGATTTTGAATTAATCTTAACTTTGAATTAAGCTATTTCCAAGTATGATTGAACCAAACTATAATGGATTAGTGTTAGATACTCAGGATTCTCCTACTTTTTGATCAAATGACATTGAAAGCATCAATGAAAAATTAAACACTACTTTGATCAACAAAGACTGAAATATAAAATTTCAAAATGTTTTATCCTCTTCAGTTTTTCTTTTTTATATAAATTTTTGTCAATTTTTTTTTCAAATGTGTTCAAACAACTTATGAAACAAAATGGAATCTTCTTTTTTGGTTCTTTTTTTCCTAGAAGTTGTGATTCCAAAATACTTGCTTCATGGCTGATTGACATGTTCCAGCTGCTAAAACAAAAATCACAACTTCTTCATTTTGTGCGATGCATTTTAATAATATTGTCTGAGCATATTTTCTGAGGTTGTACACTGTCTGGAGATACCAATAATATTGTTAGGTGTTAATAAAGGTTGAGAGACCAGCATGCATTTTCTTGGTGTTTGTATTTATGAGACTGAGATCATTTATTAAATAGTCCAAGAGTAAATCAATAGCAGATGATATAACTGCAGATCCTGAGTTGCTCTGTCATGTTCCTACTGCTGGATGTCTCTCTTCTTGCAAAGACGGAAGCATGCTCCCCAGCTGGGGACTTTTATGGGCCAGTAAAAAAAAAAAAATTGATTTTTTAAAATGTACATAAGGGTCATACAAAAATATCCTGGCAACTAAACAAGATTGGAATAAGAGCATTTTATTTCTTACAAACAAATAATTGTAGAGCCTACATCACCAGCTAGTGAAAAGAATTAAATATATCTTCAAACCCTATCCTTTTTTTTAAAGTATAAATTCTGCCATTTTTCTTTCTTTTTAAGGGGTGCTTATCTGTTATAGACAAAAAGAGCAGAAAGATTTTCTGCTTTGAAGATATATCCATTTTGTTTGCATGAATCCAAGAACATTTGGATCTTCTCAAGGCTACATCAAAGAGTTTATCATGTTCAGCATCAAAAAAGTAGTGATAGAGATGCACTTTTAAGAGCAAAGCCTGGAGCTTCATTTTTGCCCTTATATTTGAATGGGACTTTCAAAAGGAAGAAAAATTACAAGAAAAGGCAATTTTTTACAAAAGGAAAATACTCGTCTTTAAAATCACTTTTCAATTCAACGGAAAATTAAATACATCTTTCTAAAATAAAGGATTCCAATTAGGAATAAAAAAACCCACTCAGCACTCTATGATTAATTTAAGCTTTGAAGAACAGTAAGCAATATATTTTTCCTTGAAACTTGAAAGAATATTTCATCTTTAAAGAAAACCAAGCTTTAATTGTCTCTTAATCCAATCCATAGTCTAAATGTGAGTGCAATGCTATGATACCCTGCAGTATCTATCAAAGCAACATTATCCCATGTCCTGTGCCAACTCACTGCATTGTAAAGACCTTTTATCTTTGCTTCTTTTGCTTGAGAGGTCTACAGCCACTAATCTCCAAAGCCTCTTCTTTCCCAAGAGAGACGTCACACAAAATTGAGTCAAACACCTCAGAGTTTCTGGTTTTTTCTCTCAATTTCCTTTCTCATCCACCACTGCCTTTCAAAGTCCTGTCAGTACTATTTCCATTACTGATGGGTTAGTTTGTTGGTTCAGGCAATCAGTTTTCAGTTTTATTATCTATTGATGTTTATAAGGAAGCATTGAACAAGTGACCTCAGTTGACACATGAATACTGAGTGGACAGGGCTTCTTTTTGGCCTCTGTCTCTAATCCCTAATGTTGTTTGAGATCTCATGATCTTTACCGCAATGTGATGTGAACAAATTCTGCCAACCTCCTCAAAGTCTGAAGGAAAGGCAGTCCTGGAAAGCTTGTCTAGGTGCTAAAAGTGCTTTCCCAATCCTGTGAGTATTTATAAACTGTGCTTGCAAACAAAAATGATAGAATTAAAAATTTCGAATTATTTGTTGGGCTACAATTAAATTATAGGACTTATTTTTGCAGGATATTTCAGTGGCCAAAATCATTAATGTAAGGGTCCTTTTGATGCTTAGTAAGCACAATAGCTCACATTCTACTTTTAGCTTAGGAACCCCTAATCCACTGGCTGGACATACCTCCATTCTTATTGTCCATAATCTACTACTGCTACTCACTGGTGGAGACCTAAAAGTTGAGTAGAATGATCTTTGGTATGATATTGGTAAGACAGTTATTCTATTCTTATGTTTATGTCATTATATCTGTTTATACCATCTCTCTATTTGTGTGTGGAAATGAAATAATGCTATCGTTACCCTCAGATCCATTCTAATGTCTTTTCATATAAGATTAATAAGGATTAATTTAATAACATTTAGCTAAAGAAATTAATTTAATTACACTGCAAACTACAAAATCTAATGCATAGCTAAGTGTCAACTCTCCAGAGAACTGACACCACTGTGATTAATGCTATAATTTTTCTTGTTCTCCATGTCGTTGGGCACAGAACTTGTCACTCATTATCTCAGACATATAGCATGATGATAAGTGGAGACAATGCATGATTCTCAGCTTGTTTCACACTTTCTGCCCTCAAATGAATCCATTTGTCTCCTGTGAAAAATCTAGATTCAATGATCTAGGTCTGAAAATGAATGGCATATCATATTCTTCTTGTCTGCATAACTTTTACTGATGGAAAAGCAAAATGGCATTGATGCTTTCATTTTTCTGATTGTCTTCACTTGCATCTTGGTTTCAAGGCTGCTACCTGGTCATTATGTTTGGCCAGGCTACATAAAGTTATGTACAGTCACCCTGGCAGTCTACAAAGCACTTCTAATTTCTCTATCCCACTTTTGCAGATTAAGGATATCCTGAGTTTCCCTGGACACTCTGAAGAAGGATTCCAGTGGAGACAGCTCAGCTTATATATGATGCTCTTTTTTGAGGAAGCAGCCTTGCCTTTTTGAGTCTTTTCTGATGCACCACCCCTAACTCTAGACAATACTGCTGGAGCTGTAATTTCTTGAGCACCAGACCTCCAAACCAGAGAAGGTGAAATGCATAAAGGTTGCAGATTAGTCCATAATTACAAATTCTTGACAGGTTTAGATGTAGGGGTCATGCTTACAAGTGTTTCTTTGCCTAGCCATGGCAATGATTTACAGTCCCAGCACTGCATCTCTGTGAGCACCAAGGAGTCCCCCAGCAGCCCCTAGGCATTCACTTCAAGGGGAAAGAAAATGTCCACATGTTCCAGGACTCCCAGGCAGCGATTACTGGGGATGGAGATGAAGTCTCCAAGCCACCTCAGTGCTCTCTGTGTCCTGTTTGGACATGTCACAGTTCCTTTTTGCATACTGCCTGAGATTCCTGAAGGTAAAACCACAACGTATTTTTCTGCCTCATAGAGACAAGGCATTTTAACAGATCAATTTTTAGTGAAAGACTATTGTTAAGGGAATTTGGTACTTCAGCTGAAGCAGTTCTTGGACCTTTTCCACTGTCCTTTAATAAATGTGAGTACTTAAGCTGGTGATCAGTCATAACCTCTGCTGTTTCTGCACAAAGATCTTCATCTATGAGGTCAACTAAAGTGATAGTTTTATACACAAGGCATTTTCAGCTTATTATGGAAGGTTAATATCTCATTGAACAGGGAGCTGGATTTGTGTCAAATTACTTCTTGCAGAGTTTCAGATTGCCAAATACCTGCTACACAGGAATAGGCTTCCTTCAAATGCAACATGACAGCTTGTTTAGAAAAAAATCACTTGCAAAAGCATTTATTAATATAAACCAGAAAGACTTAAAGATGTGCTGTATATGTTCCAAGCTAGTAAACTCAATAGCTGTCCACTAGGCTTAAGTGTACCCAAGATAATACAGAAGACTGCAGTTGCATCTCCATCTGTCTCGTGTGCCTTAGGATTCCACAAAATCTAACTTGGAACATATTTTTGGCACATAGTACTGAGAGGAGAACAAAACTACCAGTACTTGCTCGATGTTTGTACCTCCACCCTCGGTCCTAGCATTGTTGTCACGGCTGCAGCAAGACACAGTACGAGCACATCTTGTAGGGACACCAGTCTGGCAAGAATTACACACGCTGCATAAACAGTTCCAGACAGCAGTAAAAAATATGTAGCGCTGTATTTGGCATGGTTTAACTGCAGCTCGCAACTAAGCACCAGACATCTGCTTGTTCAACCTTCCCCAGGCTGCAGGGGGGCAAGAAATTTGGAAAAGGGAGAAAACTCTTGGATTAAGAGGAGTTAATAACAATAACAACAATAACAACAACAATAATGAATATATAAACAAAACCAACAATAACAGTAATTAAAAGGAAGAGAGCAGAGATAAATAAAGCTTAAGAAAGGCAAGCGATGAAAATTAAAATAATTGCTCACCACCAACTGATGGATGCCCAGCCAGTGCCTGAGCAGTGAACTCCTGAACAACCTTCCCCCAGCTTTATATACTGATCATGATGCAATATGGTCTGGAATATCCCAGTGGTCAGTTTGGGTCAGCTGTCCTGATTGTGTCCCCTCCCAACTCCTTGTGTACCCCCAGCCTCCTGTCTGGTGGGGTGGTGTGAGAAACAGAAAAGGCCTTGATCAGCAATAACAAAAGCATCCCTGAATTACCAACATTGTGTTCAGCAGAAATCCAAAACACAGCCCCAAAACAGCTACTGTGAAGAAAATTACTTCTAGCATAGCCAAAACCAGTGCAAATAGATGCCCAACAGGCTTAATCAGTTCAGGTACGTGCAACAGACTTCCTGAGGTCTTGTATTTTTGAAATCCAAAAATGAACTTCTTATGTGGATTGTAAGCATTCTTTATTTAGTCATTGAACCTAATTTCATCTTCCAGCAAAAATTACCAGCATGAGGAAAAGACTATTGACCACATTTTACTACCCTCATTCAGGCTGAGTACTGGTTTATCCCACTGTCCTAACTGACCTGCCCAAGAAATAAGTGAATGAGCCCACAGCACTGCTGTACAAGCAGACAGGGCGAGACTCAAAGTCAGGAGTAAGCTTACAGCCAGGGTTTTTAGGTATAACTTGCTATTTCTTCCTAAGGCCAGATTTTTTTAAAGCAGCATTGCAACACCTTGGCACTTTTAAATATGGTCTCACCTCCTCCTTTTCCAGCACAACTAGATTATTAATAAATTGATTGTAAAACATAAACCCTGTTCTTTTTCATGCATATTTGCCTGTTCCGTTTGTTACACATAAAGCCCATGGCTCCTACTTAGCTATATTCATGCAGTGAAGATCAATAATGACATCAAATGCCAAAAGACATGTACCCATTCAGAATGAACAAATACTTGAATTTTTTGGCAAGCACTTTGAGAAGCATTTATCTTTTATCTCTGTACTTCTTCTCTAAAAATGTGCATGGATTCTGTGCAAAGATAATGACAAAATTAATTGAAAAATGCCATTACAACGTCTTACATCTAATGACCCTTGTTCCTTAACTCAGCTCACAGTGCTGTGTGTTTCCAGAGTACAATCAAAAAGAGGAGTTTTCAGACACTATCCTTCTAACTTTTCCCATCTGTTTTAGAAACATGCAAACCATCTTCCCTTGGAGCCTCTAACATCTTAAAGCACCGTTTCAAGCCAGTGATAATTGCTGTGTGGTCCCTCACTGCACTCAAAGCACACATACAGAATGATAATCACTGCACTTCTGCCTCCATATCATATTACAGCCAGGTTCCTACTGGGAAAATCCTCCCTGTTTGTCAAGAAAATAGATCTAGGTTACGCTTTCTGTGAAAAAGTGGGAGTGAAAGCAGTGGGGGAGCAATGCAGAAGACAGAATGAGTTTTTAAGTGTTTTTTGCAGTGGTACAGCTGAGTGTGTTAAGCCTCAGACATATCCTGACATGACCAAACCATCCCAGGCTGAAATATGTCTTTTCTCAGGGCAGAGCAATCAGTGCATTGGAGTCTGGCTTTAATATTAATTTTAAACTTTTTAAGACCCATGATGGGAAGGTTATAAAGACCAGCCATGGAAACTTGCTTTAAATTGAACATATAGATTTATGACTAAAAAATTGCACAGTTACATCACTGGTAATGAACCTTATTTGTTCCTCATTTAAGAAAACCTTATAAATTCTAACTGTCCACTTTTTTCTACATACAACATCTGAAAGATCAATATCTGGAAAGTTTCACAAGTCTGGATAAATGCATGAAACCCAGAGTATTGTTATTAGATTTAGCATTTATCCAGAAACAGGTACCCAAGCAATTAAAGCAACCCTTTAGTGTGCCACAGTTTTATCCTTTAAAAAAAAAATATTTTAAGAGCTGCTTTTTTCTTTCATTACTGCAAATGGGTTAACAAGGGTGGCCAAGCATCTCGTGTCAATACTCTGAAGGCAGCTCTGCTAGTTCATGTCCCTTTGTAAGGCCCTCAGCATTGCAATCCACTTGCTGTTCCCAGCCAAAGCAATTCTGCAACACACTTGTCTAGCCACAGACCATCTGTGAAGAGCAGAATGGAATCTTCCTCATTCATGGAGGTGAGTCTGAGGAACAAATTGCAGTGGTCTGGCTTGTTTTGGTGGTTGATTATTCAGAAGTCATTGCATCATGACAAAGCAATCCTTTCTTTCAGATATAAGACCACTCAGAAGTGATTGCTATCCAACACTAAGAACTGGAAAGAAAGCAGTGGCTTTCAGATAAACAAGCCTCCTCAAATACCCTCAACATCCTGACTCGGTGATGAGGGATGTTAAAGGAGGTCTCACTTGGAGATAATGTCTGAAAACTGACAGAAACCTTGAAGGATTTTTCCAGCTAATATAGAGATATAAATCTTGGAGACTTTTTTTGTGTTCTGTAAATAAATGCAAGAAATCCATTCTTTCAGAGAGGAAAAATGTAGCTAGCCTTTTACTTTTTAGTGGGTTTTTTGTTTCTCTTCTATTTTTTCTCACAGTAGGGTGATTAATGCCTGCTGGTGATCCTGTGGCAATATCTCTGTGCCAACAGCAAGATGATAAAGGTTAAGTCAGACATTGGCAGACAAATAGACCCAGCTATCTTCTCAGCCATCTCTACGTGTCACAGAGCAGTGTGAGGCACCTCACCTGTCAGCACACCTTCCCACCAGCATTGGGGTTATACAGCATGACTGCCCCATGTCAAACTCCATCACTTTTCTAGTCAAAGACACTTTGCATACTCATTTCACACATTTTAAAGCAGCTCTTAAACCACTGACCTCTTTCATACAGACACTAGAAGACCAAAATAGAGTGAAACAGCAGACAGAGAAGACAAGCTCCAGGACTGGATCCTCCTCATAACCAGGGATGGGAGGAGTGCTGAACAGCTGAGACTCACTGCAGTTTCAGCTGGTGCTTAAACAGCGGAAAACGTGGTGAAGAGCTATTAAAAAATGGGAGATGCTCAACCAGCTGCAATCCTTGTGCAGGGGAGGACGGAGAGAATAATTTATCCTGTGGATCCACAGGTGCCTTCAGAAGACTTAACCTCTAGGAGCAGCCTTCCCCAGATGCCATTCCCTGTTAGGAAATGGTCTGGAGGCAGAGCAGTTCTCCACAGCTTGGGCATTGATCCACATCTCCATGGGGAAGTGGATAAGATTTTCAGGAGGATGGCAGGAGCAGCAAAGAGGACACTGTAGGACTGGTTGGGGTATCAAACAGCATGGTAGGTTCTTTGACTGATGAAAAGCTTTCTCTCAAAACTGATTTTGATGTGAAATTAAGTTTTCAGCAAAACAGTATTTTTCTAAGTACTGCCTGTGTTCTGGAGGCAGCTTTGATTTCTTTATTGCTTGAAAGAACTACTTAGAAGTTGCCATTTTTGTAGCTAAAATATGCCTAGAATCTTACTTTCTGCATGTTTTAACTGAAAAATGTATTTTCCACTAGGAAAAAAACCCGCAAAAATATGTCTAACTTTTTCTGCTGTCAACTTATCTTCTATTTTACAACACAAGAAGTATATCTGTGTGCTTTTCAAGGTATCTATAAGCATAGATAAAATAAATGCAGAATAGGATAAACAGAGTTTACCTTGCTTAATAATAAGGCAGTACTTCTGCAATAAAAAAAAAGTCTTCCTTAGATCCTATTAAATGTAATGAAATTGCCAGCCACTCTGTTACCTCTAAAGGTTTGGATCACTTTTCTCAGCAATACACTTCACATTTTCCCTTAACCTTTAGACAGCTGGATTACCTTCTGACTTTACTTTTCAGGAGTTACTTAGATGCTGGATGGAATGACTGCAGTTTTCTCTTCTAAATGTTTCCATATATAGAAAACAAATCAACAAATCCATCAAATTCTGATCTGCTTTCTCTCACTGTCTAGCTATAAATTATTTTTAATTATTTTTCTTTTTTTTTTTTCTTTTTTTTTATTTTTTTTTTTTTTTTTACTATCAGGAGACCCAGGAGTTTTGAAGTCCTTTGTCCACAAAGAAGGAGTGTATTCCCATGGACAAGGCACCCAAATGCTGCTGGCCAGGCCCTTGCTGTGAGTTATCAAGGCTTAGAGCACTCAGGCTGTGCCACAGAGGTTTTGATTTTCAGCAACAGAAAAATGAGGAGATCAGCCTGTAATTTAGAAGTATTTCTGTCCTGGAGAAATATTTCACACTTTTTCACATTTTTTCCATATTTACTGCATTTTTTCATAACTTTTCCTGCCTCCCACTTCATCACTTCTCCGTTCTGATGCTTTCTTTGATAGCTCTGTTTTTCCAGCAATGCCTACAAATGCCTCCATAAACTTTTCTCTCTCTCCCTCATCACAGAGGGCTCCAGGCAGCAGCCAGCCCCAAATTAACAAAGCCAAGGGAAAAAGACCGTAAGAGCTCAATTTTTTTCATGTAGGAAATCTAACAGAAATGTAATATATAACCACGATAGGGCAGAAAGATTCCTTGAAACATGTTCAAACCTGA
>NW_005054307.1:6454184-6466107 GCF_000277835.1 Geospiza fortis | reverse complement strand
AGATGAGATGCATCCCTTCAGTCTTAAATGCAATCTCAAGATTATCCTCTAGCACACATCAGCTCAGTGCTCCCCAGTTCCCTGTCCCAAAAGTTTAGAATCTTACTGTCTGTACTGTGAGCCTTGGCTTACAAACGGCACTTCTCTGATCTCAACCTGTGATTGGCTTGGGAAAAATAAAGACATCAAAAACAAGCTTTTCTAACTGAAGAGACTTAATCGTCTCTGGCTTTCTATTTTGGGGTTGCAAAGCAGTGTGATACTCTTTGCTATGTGTTGTGTTCCATATTTTGCAGTTATATCATCTGAGAAAGTAGAAATGTAACAATGGAGGCAGCAGTCACACTGCCTGTGATACAGCAAAGAAACAAAAATCCAGCATACTAATGAAAAATTACAAAAATGTGGCACAAGGGAAATGCTCTGAAAAACAGCTCTTTGGATGGAAAGAAAGGAATTTCCTGCAGGAATTTCCCAGTGTGAACACCAAGTGGCATCCTGAGAATTAAGTTTCCCTCTCTGGCACAGCAAGGGCACATTATATGCTTCGCCCAGGCTTCCCTTTCAGTGCAATTCATACCAGCATCAGCCCTAGGATAAATCCTGGCCTGGTCTCTCCATGGAAACATTTTCTTTGTAAGTTAGTATTGTAAATTCACTCCAGCAATTGAAACTTGGCTTTGCAACCTGTGCTGGATAACCTTCACTCAGAGTTATTGTCCCATCCCTTTTATATTTTCTCCCCAGCCAGCACCAGGGAGAGTAGAAAAAAAATAAAAATCAGTAGATCTCCTCAGTGCCTTTAGGTGGCCTAAGAGCAGGAGATGGCATTGCAGGCAATGGATGGGTGTCCCTCCTGTGCCAGGTCAGCAGCAGGCAGAGCTCAGTGCTGCAGAGGGACAGGGATGGAGTCAGGAATCAAACTGCCTCCCCACAAATTTGGATATTGGGAAAAAAAGCAACTGGTTCCCCAGGAGGGAAGAAGACATTATCACATCCAGTTTTACATCCTTTTTGAGAAACTGAGTTGTATTTTTTGTTTAAAATTTAGGCACCCATTATGTTTTCCATCTCTTTGGGCTTGTTATTTTATTTTTTCTAGGCATTTTCTCATCAAAGTGTGTCCTCTGTGTCTGTTGTTGCCTTCTTCTTTTTCCTCTAATGGAAAGCTGCTGTGAAGTCTCAGCCAAGATGGGGATAATAAATACCTCCAAATGATCATTCTTTTCTTAGGTGCAGAAGCTCAGTGTACCAGCACACAGTGTCTGCTAATAATTTTATGCTGTGTGTACTGTATTCACATTAAAAAAAAGGTGGGATAATAATCTTCAGTGCAATTTGTGGGATCAGTCCTAAAACTTGGAAAAATAAATGTATTTGCACACATCATAGTACTGATTTGATTATTCTGTTAAAGCAGAGCTGGAAACCCTGTGCTGTGCCTGTACCCTTGGACCCTGGATTACCACCAGGAATATAAGAAGAAATGGGAAACTTTGAATCCTTAAAGTTAGCCATAAGGCTGGTTTTAAATAACTGACACTCTCTTATACTACTTGAACATTATACAACAACATCTCTGCATTGACTTAAAAATAATACAGGACCCAAGAATACTGGTTCAATTCTGGTTTGTTCTTGCCATAACACATAGTGGGAAATAAAGTGTATCACTCCATACAAATAGATGGTTTGTAGCATTTTATTATGGTATCTGGATTTTAGCTGGGATAGAGTCAACTTCTTCTCAGCAGCTGTTACAGTGCTGTGTTTTGGATTTAGAATGAGAATGGCACACTGATTTTTTTTTTTTTTTGTCTTATTCTCTACCAGTGAGGAATTGTGTGCAAAAGAAACTGGGATGGAGCATAGCTGGGACAGGTGACCTGGAATTGATCAAAGGGATATTCCACTCCATGGAAAGTCATGCCTAGCATATAAAGTGGGGGGAGCTGCCTGGAAGGGTGGCTGATCTAGGCTCAGGAAGGGGTGTCTGCCATCAGTTAGTAGGTGGTGAGAGATTGCATTGGGCATAATTTGTTGTTTCTTTTTTTATTGTCATTATTATGATTATGATTATGATTATTATTATTAATCACCATTATTATTGCATTTTATTTTATTTTCAATTATTATATTGCTCTTATCTCAACATGCAAGTTTTACTTTAAGTCTTATCCCCATTCCACCAGGGTGAGGGAGAAAGGGAGTGAGTAGCTACATGGTGCTTATTTTTCACCTGGGCTTTAAACCACCAGTCATGGTTAAATGAAATTACACCAAAAGAAATCTTCTTTTTGCAGATACTTATGATCTATGATTCTGTCTAGTGAATGTGATGATCTAAAGTTGTGTCATGGTTTGAATTTTTAAAAATCTATCATAAAATCATAGTATTAAAGACTAGGGATTCTTTGTATCTCTCACAACTTTTGCACTTTCTTTCCTTAAAGGCATATTTCTCCCTGTCCTGTTTATTTGAGCAAAATGCAAAGTCTTCATTGCACTTTGGTCTCTGTTTTCTCCTAATGCTCTTCAAGTCTTTGCTTTGCCTTCACAGGATTGCCAAAGCAGCACCTATGTTTGCAAAACCTGGATCTTTTAGCAATTATGCTGTAACTGTATGACTCTTTCCAGCAGTAGTGTTAGTATATTGTCCTATGTCTCCAAAATGGGACAGATGCAATTCCACAATTTGTACTCTTATTTCACACTCCAAACTCAGCTACACCACTCTGATAAATGCACAAAGTTTTCAACACACTTCCATTTTAGCTCATATAAAAAAAATACAGCATTAGAATAACATTAATATTTTTTGTCTCTACTAATGTCAAAATGAAAACAGCTAATTTGTAGAAGATAAATTTTTCCAGAACATATATTTCATTTATAGCCTCACTAAAAGGGATGTGATGATAAAGAATGCCAACAAGAAGTTACTATGGGACATAAAGAGCAATAAGATGGGGGAGTTGTTGTTTCTATTTTTTTTTTTCCTTTTATTCTTTCACAACATCAGTCTCATTAACTGCTTTCATTGTCTTGGAATGCTTTTTAAAACCTTTAAATCATGGGAAAGAATTGTCATATTCTTTCCCATGTCTGATAATTCAGTGGCAACATTATCAGCACCTGGTGTTTTATTGTTCCTGAGCTCCTGATTGCCTCTTGAATCACTTCAAAATTTAATCTTTCCATAAATAGCTCATGTGTCTGGGAGACATCTTTTTATTCACTATGTCCCTGTAGTGGACACCTAAAAGTACTTTTCCATGCTCTTCTGTAATTGAGTTTTTTATAACGAAAAGGATTCCTTATTTGTTCTTTACCAGACATTGATGTGGCTAATATCCTCTCTTCCATGCATCAACACCCTTATAAAATGTGTTTATTTTACTAATCTTCCTAACTTAATTCATTTTTTTCCTCAAGCCATGGAAGTATTGCCTTTCTGCTTGCACTGCTGACCTCATGAGTTTCCTTCCGACTTTAGAGTGTTTCTCATCTGGAGTTCAATTCTGATTTTGAAGGCTCCAATACTGCTGTATGTCAATCTCAGCTATTTTCCTGCAATCTTTATAAAACCATTCTTTTTCCAATATTTTTGAATTTGTTCCTACTATCTGTTCCAATGTTTTCTTTGCCATCTCCTAGCAGGGTCTCACCTGATATCAGTTTTCTCATAAACATTCCAAAATTTTTGGAAGACTCCAAACACTTTTAATTTCTGACCAATATTACTCTCCTTATTCTGGATTGTCCAAAGAGTTTGTATTTTCTTCTGTGTGTCATCTGTTTTGTTTAATTTTGCTCAGTTCTTGGTTGGAGGCAATCATTTTCCTGCAGTACAGAGAATTCACCTGCAGCCAACTCCTCATCTCTTTCTGCTGTGTCTCTAACATTCTCATCTGGACCCCACAAATCTTCCTTCCCTTCCTTAGGGTATCAATCATCCAGGAAAACATTGGCAATTTAAATAAACTTACCTTTAGTTCTTCAGAGAACCAGTCGTGTATTTTACGATCAGTGAGCTTCATCACAATTGTCTCCTGGTGCCTTCCCTTAAATCACAGGCAGGAGTGCAGAGAGAACAGAAAAGCCAGTTGCTGCTGAGATCACAGCATTCACTAGTCATCCAGGTCCCATTTCATTCTCTGCAGCTACCTCTTCATTGCAAAAAGTGCCAAACTCCAGCTTCAAGAGGTTGTTTTCCTAGTCCTGGTCATTATTTCACAGCTGAGATAATCACAACTAAGAGTTTCCTGGTTTATGTAAAACCAAAATGCTGGATGTTCATATTCTGTATTATTTCCACAGCTTAGATTATTCACCACAAAAAAAAAAGAGTATATGAAGCTTTTGGTATTTTTTCCATTTATATTTTCCTGGTGAATGGACCAACAATTCGCACAACAACCAATTTGCAGGAACAATTTCCTTAGGCTAATCATTATTCATCTGTATATCTGACCTGGATAACTTTGGGCATACCTGCGGCAATGTAAAGTATAGGGAAGAGGTACTGGTAAGCAAAAGTCTAAGGACTGTTTTAAACATTGGCTAGTACATGCTTTTGCACAATACTTTGTCTTATTTACTAACTGAAGAATTAATTCACTCTGTAACTTAATGTATTAAAATTCTAAACATACAAAAGTCAGCAAAATGTAAGTAGGAAAACAACTAAGACAGCTGAGGGAGGAAAGGCAAGCAAATTTAAAGCAAATAATAAAGAATAACTTCACATTTATTAATTTTTTGTAAACAAAATTTAACTTAAACTGCATCACTTTGAGCCTTATTTGAAGTCAAACTGAGTGTGTGACTCCATGCCTAAATCACATTGACTGAAAGAATTGAGCCCACTTATAAAGCTGAACATGGATCTTGAAGTTAATGGAAGCTTCCATATAGAGTTTATTAAAAATTATGTTTAATACAAACATGATGATGATCTGCCCACTTGCCTACAGTGGGGCTTTGGAGGAAGCCTCCCAAAGAAGGTGAGTTCCACGTGCCATGGCAGAGGGGACAGTGATCTCTGTACCGAAGAGCTTGTGGTGTTTGACCACTGCAGATTGATCCTGCTGATTCCTCCACAGCTCCCACTAGTGCAAGGGAATCACAGGCACAGTGCCTCATTTTGTGTCCTAACAGAGGGTTGCCATGGGAAGAGATACTGAAGTGTGTCTTAGCAAGCCCTTCCGACCTCTCTAAACATGTAAGACACAACAGTTAACAGCCGAGAAAACAAAGGCTTATGCTTGAAACCTGTGCAACAAAAAACAGACCAAAAGCCAGGTTCTGGCCAAAGAACACCACAGGATGAGGCACTCACATGTTAAGGCATGAGGGGAGCAAACACATCATCTCTTGCATTACAACATTCCACATCAAATCCTGCAAACCCCAGAAGCTCTCTGAGCCTCCTTTGGGATTTGTTGCTGCAGTCTGCGGGATCTTTGCCATACCCAAACCATCTTCAGTCAAGCCTTCAGCTGGGTGGGGAGCAGTGGAACCACACTGAGGTGGGCTGGGAGGAGGTGGCTGGGGGGGCCAGGTGGGCTCTGGGCCCCATCGCCCTTGGAGCCACCATTCTGCTCTGGCACCTGGAGGGGAAGCTGGCTCTTCCAGCCCATAGATTGTGTCCAGCATGAGGAAGAGTGGCACGGGGGGAAAAGCCCTGCAAAACTTCCAAACACCCTTCTTTGGCCCTGGAAGGTCCTTATTTTTCTAACTAGAACCAGCTCATATTATTCGGAAGGATGACTGCTTAGGAGAGGGATATACCCTCTAGAAACCAGTTTGTGGACTAATTGAGCCTATTTCTTCGCAGAAGACCTTTCCTGGGGATTTAAGAATTAAGTATAGCAGATGGGATATCCTGGGAATTCTGTTTCATGGGGGAACAGTTTGTGTGGTAAAATTACAGGTATATTTTTCTAGTGTGCTTTCAGGGTGATGCTCCAAGTTTAGGACCATTGTGGGAGGCCATTGGGTGCGCATTGAAGTGGAAATGCCTTGGGAGGAAACTCCCTTTAGGTCAGGGTGAGAAACCAAAACAGTTTCCCAAAGTTCTCCATTCCTTTATGTAAATCTAGCCTTGTCACTCAAATAGTACTCCCTCCCCAGTTCTAGAAGACTCTGTACCTTCTGTTCACCCATTGGCCTCTGTTCAGAACTGCTCCCCTCTCCGCTCCCCATTGGCTGTGGTTGTGTCACCCCATCCCAGCTCCTCCCTTCTCCCCTAATCCTATTGGTTTATTTGTGTCCTAACCCCTCCCACTTTTCCCCACTTATATACCTTGTCCCCTCCCCTACTTGGTGCTTTTAGTGCCTTGTGCGTGAGTGTGTTGTGGTCCTGTGAGAGAGATCAGCAACCTCTCTCTGGCTCCTTGATCCTGAGACCCTTCAACTGTGGTTGTGGACCTTCCAGCCTGTCCTACGCACCACCTCATCTGGACCTTACCCTCCCTGGACCTTCTACTGTTCCTGTAATAAACCCAGTTGGATTCCTTGAGTCAAGAGACCTCCTTCATTCTCTGGTTGAGCGTGCATTCGTTCCATCCGGGCCTGAGTGTAAGGTGGGCTGGGGGAGCTGGTCGCTCGGACTGGGAGGGGGCCAGTCTCGGGAAGGCGGTCAGCCCGACAGCACCTGCCCAGGGGTTCCCGCGTAGGACTGGAAACTTTGTATTTAGGAAATGAAAAATTACAAGGTGTCTTTTTTCTTTCCTTCGCCTTTTGAAATAATCTAAAACTGGGAAGCAGTTTTTGAGAATTTACGCTAATACAGCTATTTGAAGGGACTGTACCAAAGAGGCTGAATGCTGAAGACCCCCTCTCCCAGAGCAGAGAATATCCTTCAATTCTCAGCATTAGAGAACGGTCTACGTAATTATCTGATTTTACACTACTGTGAGGAAGTCACAGGAAAATAAACACAGAAGCATCCATGGCTTTATTTATTTTTAGTAAAGCTTATATTTTGCTGTGTAACATTCTTACCCAGACACAGGCCTTAAAGGGTAAACACTGTCCTTAAGGCAGCATTAACTAGATGAGGAAAATATTTTTAAAAATATTTTAAAAATACTTTTCTCTAGAGATGGTGATTCCTGAAAGCATTGCCTGCAAGATACAGGAAATATTCACTTTGTATTAGGTTCTACTAGGTTCCTTACTCATATGAAGTCATGTTTGGGAAAATATTCTTTCTAAAGAAAATTAACAAATGCTATCCCAAGACCTCTTTTTCTCTTTTCTATAGACACACAGAAAACTTTATTTCTAGTGGTGGAAAGCACAATTTTTAAGAATGTATTGAAAGATCAGAAGGAAGTAAGTTAAATATTTTCATGGATGTCTCTAATTATGCTTCCAATTTTGTGTTTAGCTTTCCAGACCTGACACTTTGGGATCCTAAAATGGAAACACATTAAACAAAATAAGGTCTTTATCATTAATTAAAACACCACAGTATTAGAAAATGAGCATTTTTGTGGCTTTCTATCAATTTCCTGAATTAGGCAAAAAAATAAGTATTATGGTAATATTTGTTTATTTCAGGCAATGGGCAGAAAAAGTGATCTATTCTTAAAGCAGCTTGGATAAAGTCCTGAATGTCTGATTTCCATCTCACTGTAACAACACTCTAAAAGGCCAGTGATTTGGATAAACACTGGTATCTTCATATTTATTTTCCATATAGTGTTATCTGCTGGTCTTTCAATGTCAGAATTACCTCAATGAACTGGAAACTTCTTGTTTTGATGCATAGACATTAAACAATTTATATCGTTCAATTTCTATCAATGTCTTTTCTGGTAAGTCAAGCCCAAAGATAACCCTATATGTTAAACTTCAGGCTAGAACACTCACCAGGAGGTCGTGGGTCCCTTGTGCTAAGGTGAAAACAAATTGAAGTGTGGTCCAGGCTATCTGCTGGCAGAGGCAAACCCCTCATTCTGCTCCTCAGTTACTTCCCCTCCAGCTGTTGTCTGTCTTTTCCATTTGGACTGTAACCTCTTCATTGCAGGATCCCTCCTTCAGCCCCTCTTTGCCTGTTGCCAGGAAGAAGGAATCCCAGTCCCAGGATGGGTCTCTAGGTGCTGCTGTAACACCAGTAATAATATATGCTGCTGCAAATATTTTTCCAGATATTAAATCTGTACCAGGACTGCCTGGTGTCTGTGGCTCCTCAGTAGGAGATGGATGGAAATACCATATTTTCAGTTGACTGTGGCTCTCACACTGCAGGACTGGTGTCCAAGCCATGCTGTATCCCGCCAGTGTGACCAGCTTCCCTCACCTGTACTGGGGCATGAGGAGGATCTGCCTGCCCCAGAACCTGCAGCCTACATTTCAGGACATTAGTGCTTTGACCAAACAGAAGCATGGCATGTATATGCCCCTTTTAGATTAGTGTATGAGGAATTTTGGCTAAAATATGGCCTCTCCTTGCACCTATTTCCATTCCTTTGAAACTGTCAGAACCCCTTGAACTTGGAGAAAAAAAGGAAAAGTTATTTCCATTAGTTTGCCACACATTTGTGTCCTCAGCTGTGTCAGCAGGGGTGCTGAGCAGTGACCTTGCAAGATTGGAGTGTGATACACAAACCAGCAACTAATCCCAACAGGAGGAGGTGGGCCAAAAGCCTCCAGTACTGCTTCTAGCTTTGCTTACAACATGCACATCCAGCATCAGTTAGTTAGTTAGCACTAGTCCAGCACTAGTTAGCTCTAGTGCAGTCCACATTACCATTGTAAAATTGCTGAAATAGCTCAGCTCTGCTGCAAGGCATTTTCTCACATAATTTTGGGGTTAATGAAGCTGCAAATTTGTCTAGCTTCCCTATGACAATTTTTTTATTTTTGATATTGCACATATTTTTGAACCAGAGAAAAAGTACAGTGAGAGAAAGACGCAGTACAAAGCTAACAGGGAAGAGAAAAGATATTTGGTTGCAAGTAATACATATCCTTCTCTTTAACTTTAACTGGAGTTAAAACATCTCACCTGTCCTTCTAGAAGAACTTTGAGAAGCATGGAAGGAAAGAGCATATACACCTACGTATTAATAAAACTATAATTGACACTATTATTGCTAATTTTATCTACAGTAAAACAGCTGCATTTTGATTTTCTATCACAACATGAGCGCATGTCCTAAAGTAATCTTATCATCCCCATTGAAATTGCACAATTTCAAAGGGGATCAATTAGGCAAGCTTTGGTCCGTGTCCCAGCAATCGATGGCACCCCATGCCTTTTGATGGCTTTGACTTTGGGGAAAATTTTTTTTTTTAAGTACCCATGTCATGTTCCTGGTAGCTTCCCCACCAAGTTGTGTCTTTCTCCTTGATTTTTTCCCCTGCTTTTGCAACATCTGTGAGATTTGTTTTGGCCTCTTTTGGTCCTTTGCACTGCACCTGATGGAATCCTACTCCATTTTCTTGTAGTCACAGAATTTGCCAATATTTTTTTTCCTTCAGTTGCATTTCCTTTGATGGTATCTCCATTGCAGAGTGTTTGTAAGCCCTTCCTTTCTGTTTTGACCTTCAACAGGGATGAATTGGGCATGCTTTGCTGCATGTCCCTGCCGTTGGTGGCATGCCATGCCTTTTGATGGCTTTGAGTATGGCCAAGATTTGACTTTTTTTTTTTTTTTAAGTATCCATGCCATGTCACTCATATCTTCCCCCGCAACTTGTGTCTTCCTCCTTGCTTTTTTCCCCCTGCTTTTGCAACATCTGTGAGGTTAGATTTGGCCTCTTTTGGTCCTTTGCACTCCATCTCATTTCATCCCAGAGCATTTTCTTGAAGTCACAAATCTCCTGATTTTCTGTTTTTTTCGTTTTTTTTTCAATTCGATTTCATTTGATCATATCTCTTTTCCAGAATGCTTGTTAGACTTTCTTTGTGCTCCGCAAGATTTCGTTTCCCTTCCTCAAAGGAAATTTCATTTGTTTTGGGGAAGGGAAATGAAATCTTGTGATTTCAATGGGGATGAATTGGGCATGCTTTGGTGCATGTCCCTGCAGCTGGTAGCATGCCATGCCTTTTGATGGCTTTGAGTTTGGGAAAAATATATTTTTTTTAATTTATGGGGTTTTTTTTATTATCCATGCCATGTCCCTCATACCTTCCTCTGCAACTTGTGTCTTCCTCCTTGCTTTTTTCCCCTGCTTTTTTAACATCTGTGAGCTTAGTTTTGGCCTAATTTGGTGCTTTGCACTGCCCCTGATGTAATCCATGTGCATTTTCTTGTAGTCACTTAATCTCCTGATTTTCTGTGTTTTTTTTTTTTTCCATTGGATTTCATTTGATCATATCTCCTTTCTTGAGTGTTTGTCTTTTTGTTTCCATTCTGCAACATTTCCTTTCTGGTCCGGCATAGCATACATGATTCTGACCCCACTCTTCTTTGGTGACTTGCCATTTGGTCCCTCCTTTTCGCATTGTTCAAAATTATACCACTGACAGTTAGTGTTTTATTCTATTAATCAAAGGAGTCATTCTGAACCAAATAATCGAAATACCTCAAATTGATTATGGTTATGGTATCCACATAGTAACAGCCAGGCTGAATTTGACTTTTATAATATGCATGTTCTTGTTCATATAATTAAAGTTCAATCAGAGTATGGAGTTTTTAGGTTCACCCAGTGGGCACCAGGCTGTCACTCTTACCCCATCAGTGCTTCTGGTGACAGTGCAGGCCAGTGTCATTGGTCACTCACCAATGGGCAAACCAGGCTTCAGGGCAGCCAGAGCCTGGGCTGCACAGACAGGGCTACAAAGTCCCAGCACTCAGCACCTCCAGGTCTGGCAGTGCCTCAGAGAGGGCAAAAGAAAGGTGGTCTCCTGCCTTACTCAACCTCAGACTGAGGAGTCATACAAACAAGGCAGAATATATAAGATCCACATATATGGAAATGGGTTTAATGCTTTTTCAACCACTAGCACTCACTGTTGCAAAGTAGTGTCACGTGCCTAAAGCGACAGCAGGAAGCTGAATTGATCATTCGTGGATTTTAATCCTTGGTTCTCCTTATTGATTTAATTTTAAATAAATGTGAACTCTTAAGTGAACTGTCAGTGTGGCAGAGCAAGGGAAGAGAAGCACACCCAGCTCTGAAAGTGTAGAGGAAGCACAAAGCAGATCAAGAGCTGACACCTTACATCTGCAGAGGCTGCATTTCAATGTACTTAGAGAAGAATGCCTAAGTAGAAATCTGTCTGGAGGCTGACCTGTCCTGTTTGGGCCATGTTGATGAAGAAGCTGACTTTTGTTTCCTGTTTGGGTTATTTTAGCAAGTTACCTGAGACTTTGAAGTCCTGTCTTTTTCCCATTTAGCAACAGGTTTCCTAGTCAATAGGAATCACCAAGCTCAGTTATAGACTGTTACATCTGTGTGTCCCAGCAGGTTCCAGCTAATACATAAACCCCAGCACCTTTCCTGCCTCAGTGATTTCTATGAGTATGGGGAATGCTACAGCTCAGGAGAGGCAGAGGTGCAGCTGGAGCAGTATCAGGCTCTGCAGCCTTGCAGGACGTGCTGCAGCCATGAAGAAGCTTCACCTTGATGCCTGCGGTGCTGACAGCCTTTAGAGAGGCACTGAGTGTGAAATGGGATTTTCTTGTGTCCCAGGGAGGAAAAAGATTTTTCTATGACAGCCAATGAGTGCAGAAACACTTTTAACTACCCTCATAACAGAAATGCTGTTTCATGACACCACTTTTCACACTTTTAAACACTACTTGCTTATTCACTATCACACTCAACCCTTGGTACATGATATACTTGGCACCTTTTATTATTTATCTACCTCTGCAACTCCTGTACTAGTCCCCATTGACTAAAGTGATATAGGTAGTAGAGAGTAATTGCAGCACACCAAACAATGGAAAAAGAGACA
>NW_005054307.1:6412679-6454117 GCF_000277835.1 Geospiza fortis | reverse complement strand
AAGATGAAGGGAGCCATAAACCAAATTTTTGCCTTTTATGGATAAAAACATTACAAAACCTGTAGCTTTATTGAGATTTCTCTGCGGCCTATGCTATAGAAAATGCTCAGTGTTTGCTCATGGGATTTTTTGGACAGAGCATCTTGAAAGGACCGTGGCTGATGGAGAGCTGTCGTGATGGGATGGCCCAGTTGCCATGCACAGTGTAGGATTCCATAGCTGGGTTTCCAGAGGCAGCCAGCACTGGTATTCAACTCATGGCAGAGAAAGTTTCAGGCCCTCTTTCCCCCAGCCCCTCTTCTGCTGTAGGATTTTACATAGGAGGAGATGAGCAAGACCTTGTGGCTTTTCCTATTATGGTATGAACATCCTGGACAAAAGGAAGTGGTTAGTTTGTCTAGACAGGTCTCACGATAGAACATGTAAGAGGCCCAGGCTTTTAACCCATTGTGAAGGTTGCAGCCAGCATCAAGTTTAGAATTTTGTTAGAGCAAAGGCTGGAAACTTTTGACTCTGTTCGCTTGATATGGCAAAGGTTTCTGTAAGTCCTGCAGTAATACTTTACTAAGTGGCATTTACATCAGCAAAGATTTTATAATAATACTTCTCTGATTATTCTGGTTTTTTGTGATTATTACAACAGAAGGATTCAAACATAGACACTGTGCATTTAACTCTTTCCTTTCTGTGCTCTGCATCTTTCAGCATCAGGCACACGTGAGGACATTCCTTCACAATGTTATGCCACTGTGCCCTTTCTAAGACTGCTGATACAGGAGTGTTAGCATCATTGTCTCTTTAAATTTCTATTTATTGTGGACAGTACCAACAATCTTGGTTGTATATTTCAAATAATTTTTTTGTTTTAAAATATGTGTCATATATGTGTGTTTATATATTCACATGTTTCTATTAACACCTAGTTACTAGTAATGGTTGTGAAAAGACCTGCTTTTATAAGAAAATGAGGGACTTTTCCTGCCTTTTTCAATTCTAGAAATAAGTCTCCTCACATTAACACAATGTAAAAAAAAGCTGAAAGATCCACAAGGTCATTTAAAAAATAACTTCCTAGATATTATTCAGAGAATTAGCATAGATATTCTTCTTATAAAAAGAATCCCTAATCTACTATAGTCTTGTTTAGTATTTCAGTGCTTTTATAAGAAAGCGAGGCTAATATCCCAGTACTTCTAAGTTATTAAAACTGAGATTAAATTGTGCTTCAGGGAGCTTTCTTTGGAAAAAAAAAGAATATTTTTATCAGATCTGTGATTCCAAAGCAATACTGGTTACTGTTTTTTGTGGGCTTGTACTTCACATATCTGTGTCTGCATTTCATGACTTGAGAGAAAAAAGGCACTGCTACCTGTATCTCTGATACCAAGAGCATAACAATGAGTCCATCTCAGAAATTTCCCTGTGTCCTTGATGATAAAACTGCTGTCCCCAGAACTTTAGGATATTCTCTGTGTCAAGAATACATCTGAAATATGTCCTCAGGGCTCACACTGGAAGGGGAACACTGCTGATGGAAAATTCCTATTGAATCAGTCCCAAATATCTCTCTTTCGTCAAAGAATGTTTGTTCTGACATACCCCAGTTATGGATGAATCAACCCTAATAATCCTAGGCCAAATCCTAGGCCAATTTCCACGCCTAGTAATCCTAGGCCAAAATCAAAGACTTTTTAATTCCCTTTACAGCTGTGTGGATAACTGACACAGTTGAGCTAGATCTCTGTATGTGCAGATGTTTAATAAATTTAAGAGAAAGAAGAATATTTTGCCACTTGCTTTGGCACCAGCAAAAGAGCTGCTGAGATGGAAGTGAGGTATGTCCAGCAGCCCCCAGAGTGCCACAAAGAGCTCTGGGGTGGTCCATGAGGTTGATGTTCTGAGGATGACAGCTGAAGTTGCCCAAAAAAAAGGTCAAGCAGAAGAGTTAAATCTGGTATGTCACGCTTTTCTACACTTTGTGACATTTTCTCATATTTCTTAATAAAAGTGGAGTTTAAGTCCCCCTTGGGCAGAAACAGGGATGGGATGTGGGTTCCCTCTCTATTAAGAAGCTCTCACATGGCTCAGTCAACATCTCCTGCACGAGGGGTTCCAGGTGTGACCCTGGCAAAAGGGTGTGCTTTGCTCAGCCAAGTGAGCAGCAGATCAGCTGGAGCCCTGAGAGTCACTCACCATGAAAACCAAATGCTCTAGAGGTGAATTCATCCTCTTGGGCACAGCAGGATGTCACACCAGAACTGCTGCCCATGGTGTCCCACGATGCCACCCAGAAGCTGGGTCCTCAGGGGAATGTGGGCACTCCCTGGGGTGAGATGCCTTTGCTTGCAGAGCATGGGCTCCCCAGGTGTCTTTTGCAGACTCCTACAGCCGATTTGGAAGAGGATGGACATTCCACCTTTGCCCCAGGACCAGCCCCGCCGTGCCTAAGCTGCAGACACCCACATCCTCCTGTGCATCTCAGTGTCCTGCAGTTGTTCCCTGCCTTGCAGATCGTGGTGAGTTCTCTCTTCTTTCAGAGCTCTTGGTCTTGCTCTTGCTCACTCTCTCCTTCTTTATGAGGGTGTTACCTGCGTGTTTTTTCAGAGTCTCCAGGAGGAAGTTGTTTACAAATGTTCTTCGTGGCAGCTGTGTGACTTGAGACAACCAAGAAATGTGAAATGGAACAGAAGAAACAGGAGCACTCACAGAATTTGAAAGAAAACAATGTCTTCAGACAGGGCTCAAGCTAGGCCTGCCAAAGTGCTTCCCAGCATGGAGAAAGATTTTAGCCTTTGGCTCCTGCTCATCAGCAGAACAACAATCTCCAGTTTTACTATGCCTATCAGTTGTTCTTAGCGGTTCACCTTCAGTGTGAAAACTTACTGACTGCAGCTAGAAAAAAAAACAATGGATTTTCTATATCCATCCACACAGTGATCTCTGGAGAGAGTATTAGGTGGCTTCTTAAACCTACTTTTTCCTGCTTGAATCTATGCTGGGTACTGCTTCTTCTTTGAGAGGTAGGAGGGCAGCTGAGAAAATCTCCTGGGGACAAAACTTGAAAATTATCAATTTTGCTCTAGCGGTTCAATAGCAGACTAGTGCTATGAAAGCCTGGGAATTAGAGCTAATACCCTCACTCATCTCTGACTCCCTTGGCTCCCTTGGTGTGCATTGATGTAAGAGGGAAGAGAATAAGAACCCAGCTACTCTCCGTTTCAGTGACGCCGTATCTAATCGCAAATAGCACAAATCAGAGGCACAGACAAGCCTTGGGGATATGCTGATCAGTCACCCTGGTAAAACATAATGACTCACACAAGGCTGTACTTGGAGTCTTTCTCTTGCTTAGTCCATTGCATATGCTGAGCATTTCTGTAATACATGTGAGGTCTGATTTCCCTTACTCCTTACAAAGTTTTTCCACCTCCCAACAGTGAGTCTGTTCTTTGCTGGGCATCACTCTTTGCTAGGCCTCCTGAATCAAACTCAGGACATCTCCTACTACATTTCCTGAACATATACAGTTGAACAGAAGACCAGGTGAAGTCAATTTACATAGTGGAACTACTATGAAACTCTGAAACTTGTTATACAGTGGATGATCATCCTTGTACCCAAGGGATGGGAGGAAGAATTTTCCCTTTTGTTAACACCATGAGTAAGGATGACTGCAAAGATTAGCATGAAAATTATCCCATTTGTAGCCCCTGGGATACAAATGGCATCATGCTATTACTTTCAGAATGCTGCACTTTGGCCTGTATATCTTTCTGTATAATGACTACTTTCTTTGAACAAGTCAGGTGTCAATAATAGTTCCAGAATTCACTAAACATGAAGAAATTATAGCATTTAACAAATCCAATTCATTAGTCTGGGAGCCTACTTTTAAAAACATAATTTTATTTTGCTTTCATTCTCTGATGTGTCCTTCCACCTTCTGCCAGGGACAACCCAACACTCAGGCATTCAGTTTCTCAGTGACTTTCAGGACTTATATTCGTATTAGCACCTCATTCCCACCTTTCTGCTCTAGGATATGGCCTTTATCATTCTTCTTGATTTTTTTTTCTTTTTTTTTTTTTCTTTTTTTTTTTGCCAGGGATCTTCTGGGAAACAGATTGGGGATTGCTCTAGGTTAAGTTCATAATATTTTTTTTAATAGTTCTAATTCCTAACTTGGTTTCCAGCACGAAGCAGCAGTGCAGGTGAAGGGAGCAGTGCAGGTGAAGGGAGTACGTGGTGTGGCAGTAGGAACAAAGCACCTGGGAAGAAATGAGAGTACCCAGGGTAGAGAAGGGCCAAGAACTTCTGACTTTGTCACTAGGTGGAAAAACTACAACGTCAAATCTGGGATTTGTGCCTGTATTGACAGAAAGAAATTAGGTTTTGCTCTCAGAAATGCAAAAGCCTGGAGCTGTTTCTATAATGAATGAACTGCTAAACTCTAGAGGATGTATGACCCACAGTTAAATATTTCAGACATGGAGGCGACAGTAGGAAAGACATTTCAGATTAGTTTTTAGCCAGTATTATTTAGGATGAGAGAATAAATGGACCTGTTTTTCAAAGAAAGTGTTCCAGAGCTTCTGGGGAAGAATAGGTTTTGTTTGTCAGGGAAAACCAGTATTTTATAAAGATCTTCTTAAAATTACTTTCTTTTAATGATGATGATTGTCCATGAGTCTGTACATAATTGCACATGAGGCATGGGAATGAAAAGTTTAACCTTTCATCCAGCATTGCAGATTTACTAAGTCGCTTAATCTTTCTAGGAAAGGGGGATGATTCATATGTATTTGTATATATAAATTATCTGACATGGAAGTGCCACTTTTCACCTGCCTAAGAGTTCCACAAAGCACCTTTGTGTCCATCCTGAAAAATAAATCTTATTTGGATTTTGACATTCAGCATCAATTTCCCGCTAAAGTCTTGAGTTTTTACCTGTAAAGTGCAAAATTCCAAACATGAAAAAAATTAACTTGAGAGGAGTGATGTCTTTGTTCTGTTATTTTCTCGCTACCTGCAAAAAATAAAAGTGCAACTCTAATCTAAAGTCCAGAAAAAATGCCTTATTAAGGAAAAGTTAATTTGTATATGAAATAGGTTCAACTCTTAAATTCTGCATGAATTCCATTAACATCCAAATTCTGGGTGCATTTTATTTTAAGCAAGACAATGCTGCTTTTATTTTCCTTTTCCTGAAAAAAACCCACTGTCACATTGTTTAGTGCAATACTGCTGTAGATTGACATCTGACTTTACATAGGAAAATTAATTTATAAAATTTAAGCCTGGTTCTTGAGATATTACTGGAACAAGGCAGTAGATATCAACAGCTTGAACACACCCCTGCTAGCAAAAATCAGTATTGGACAGTCTGAAGGTGCAGTAAGCTGTGAATTAATGAGTGACCTACAGAAGGCTATGAGAGACTTTCATTTCTCAGTTTTCCTTACCTCAAAGAAAAGTTACAGGACTCTGCTCATTTGGGTCATGGAAAATTGGCTTAGTGGCTTTCTGATCTGCTCCCTTCCTTCCTCTGCTGCTTTCAACTTGCCTCAGGCTGGTAGTTAAAAGCCCTGTGCAAACACAGAGGTTGGGTTGGGCTGTGGTATCAAAAAAAAATGAGGGAGAGAGGGAGGGAGAGAGGGAGAAGCGTCTGTCTCAAGGGTTTGAGGACTATTTCAGCAGCTGAAAATGTTGCACAGAGGACTATGGGAGTGCCAGAAGAGTCTCCAATATCCTGATCAAAACAATACACTGTAAAACAGGTAAACCATGACTACCTGCACTTCTTCCTCATGAAGTAAAAAAGACTCCACAATAGCTGTTTCTGCCAAGGTGAAGTTTTTTGGATAGGTCATTAGTTGAACTTCTCAACTTTGCTGTGAGTATATTTAAGAATTCTTGCAATTTAATTGGGAAAAATGGCTGATTTGTTATAAAACTTTATGTGGGTGATTTTCTTGATGTTTATTCTGCTATTAAAAAAAAGGAAGAAAACTTCCTTTCCTTTGTGTGTGATGTTGGGAGGAAAAAATGGCACTTCCTCTGAGGCCCAAGACTCAAAGGGGTTTACAAAATGAAGAATCAATAAAAAGAATAGTATCTTTTTACAGTAATGTCTTTTAAACAAAACCAGCTTCCAGGACTCATTTAACTGCTGAAGCATGCGAGTTACTGCAATCATCAGCTAGACATGAGAAGATCAAAACAAATCTCCAATGTGGAATCTAGACTCAGCTGCTTATCAAGTAAAGAAACTTTTTGACACATGGTCTCAACCTGCTGTTTCTGTGGGCTGAGTTCATATCTCTGATGCCAACTGTCTCCTATCACAGGCTGTCACGTAAGTGAGTGAGTGAGGGACCTGTGCTGGTGACAGGGTACGTCATCTCACATTCTCCTTTACATACACTAATATATCAGGCTTTTCATTTTTTGACACACAGTAATAATAATATTTGCTTTCTGGCCTGTCTTTTCCCTCACTTGACATGACTGAGTCAGTCTCCTGGGACCAAAGCTCAGCCATAACCTGCAGGAATGAGGCATCCTGGATCAAATCTTTAGACCTTGAAAGACTTAAATTCAATTCTTTGCACAGTGGTAGGGAGGAAGTGGCCGACGACAGGTGACTGGTACATAGTTCATAAAATGAAGGGAGTAGCATGTTTTCCCATCTCTCTCATGCTTCAAAAATAGGAATTATTTGTCCTGCCAAACACATATATAAATAACCTTGTTATCTGTGCTTTGCACAAATTGGTGTAGTCAGAAAAAATACATGATTATTCACTTATTTTTCCTCAATGTTCAATGGATGTTATATAGTCAAAGGAAAATATATTTTCAGGTGTCAATTATCATTGCCAAAAATTTGCATTTGTAAAACTAGAACAAAGGTCCTCAGAAGAGGATGTGAAAAGATCCCAAAACATTCACATGAAACACGCTGAAGATGAGGAAATAGCATGAGATTTGGTAAAATGTAAGGGACTCTCTGCAAATATTGACCCTGGAAATTACAATGCTTTTGTGATGGGAATATCAGACAGTGGAAAATAACAGGCTTGCCCATCACCTTATGGCCTACAAGCTGGTTACCCTCTGCCCACAAGGTTGTTCTGAGAATGCCACCAATACAAATGTCCTTTCAGAGACAGGAGCCTGCTCTAGGCACCCTTGAGAAAAAGACCTTCAGGTGCCCAGATAGCTACAAGGTTCAGTGAGATGGACTCCTCATTTTAAAATTCACTATTTTGATCTTGAATCCTGACCAAGTTTATTAATTTTTTGCTCTTGAGTCACACTTTTATCCACCTGTAAGCCAGTAAGGCCTTCAACTTGTCATCTGGATAAAACTAGAGTTTATGCAGTTACAATAGCCAGGAAAGAGTTTACTTTAGTGGCATGTTTCTTTCTGCTCTGTGTGAGGGTATGCTTTGTGGTTACTGTTTAAAGGTAAATATTCAGTATGAGCATTTTGAAAATTTTCTCTTTTTTTCTTTTTTTTGGTAATTGTTCACTTTACCATGGTTAAAAGTTACTTTCCTTCATGCACATAGATCTCTGTTGTATGAAAATTTTGCTGTACATTGGAATTGTAAGCAATGCCCAAGACTCAGTTGGCATCTAACACTGTGTTAGGATCTATAGTCTAGTGCAGAGGCAATGCAGACGCATAGAAACTATTGCCTAAAGGTAATCACATGAAAAAGAATTGATTTCCACCTTTCCAGTTTAAAGTAGCTGTCTCTTTTCCTTTTAAATATTTTCAACTTTCTCTGAGGTCTATGACAATAATTGTATTCACAGGCATCCTTACTCTTCTTCTAAATGTCAGGATGCTTATTCTAAGAGGTTTGAAGCTGGAGACTGTAATGTGCATAAAATAACTTCTTATACCAAAATATAAAATATATTTAGCTGGACAAATAGCAGCAGCAACCACTTCAGTAAATACATCTTAGGCATACACACATACAAGCTTATACAAATTATTTATTCAACC
This sequence comes from Geospiza fortis, assembly GCF_000277835.1. NCBI lineage: Eukaryota > Metazoa > Chordata > Aves > Passeriformes > Thraupidae > Geospiza > Geospiza fortis. Next base: position 6,446,094 of record NW_005054307.1, on the reverse strand, counting down.
AAATAAAAACACCTGGGTTGCATTCATGATGAAAAGCACTGTGGCAATGGAGGTTTCCTTGGGACAGTGTGCTTATCTTACAAAGCTCTTAAAAAACCTGGGACATTACGTGTGGATACCTCCCTGCCTTGACAAAGTATGGCAGGTTTCCACCTACCTGTTTTCTTTCTAGAAAAGATCTAAGAAAACTAAATTATAGGCTTTGGTAGCTGCAGTAAGAATGTAAAATTTTCCAATATCAGTTGCCAGTAAAACAAAATAGGGCTATATGCAAGGCTTTCAGGCCCTTCAGGCTGTGGGCGGGTGGAAAGGGTCTGCCTCGGTGCTGTGGACCTCATGGCTCTGCCAGCCAGCCCTCACCAGACAGGGAGCTCACAGGTTTTCAGCAGTTTTCTTTGACTTTCTGATCATCTGTACCTGGTTGCCAGTGCTGGAGAAGTAACATTTTAAATTTATAAATGAAACCAGAAAAAAACCCTGTCCAAGATCTAAAGTTTTTTACCTCCTATATTTTATCTCTGTATAAATTCCTGGGGCATCAGTATAGTTTTTCAATGCTGTTGGCTGTACTCAGCTACCACATGATTAAAATGTGTAAAAACTGGAATGGGAGAGAGCTCATGCTGTGTTACCAGAGAACTCCCTGCTACCTGCAGCCATGAAATGATTCCATGAGCAACAAGTAAGGTATGAGGGTGGGGAAGGAAGAAGAAGATTAAAAAGGAGACTTCTGAGGAAGAAGAAAGATGCAAAACTATGTTACCATTTACTCCAAATTTAAATATTTGCTGCTTTCAACACTTCCTGAGTGTAGTTTTTTCCTTATATCTCTGCAATCGCTGATGTGGGGTGACTCAGTTTATTCAAGTGAAGGGCATTTCTTGCAGTAACAGATGAATCCTTACTAGAGGAAAAAAAAGGTATCTGATGAAGATGATTTAATTGCAGCCTTTCAGTACCTTAAAGGACCCTACAAGAGAGATGGAGAGAGGCTACTCATATAAGAGTAGTTAGTTACAGGGCAAGGGGAAACAGCTTCAAACTGAGAGTAGGTTTAGATTAGATTTATGGAGAAAATGCTTTACTGTGAGGATGCCATGGGAGCTTGGTTTTCATCTAGGACAGGGAAGTCAATTCTGCAAGGGAAATGGTGTTGCCCATAAAGCTGCTGCTGCTGAATCCACTGTGGCACCCCTTTGCTCCATCAGCATAAGCCTCCTGCATTTCTTAGCTGTTCTGAGAGTGGAATACATGTAATAGCTATTCCTCTATATAGTCAGCACATTTGCTTTGTGTTCACTTTGTAATGCTGACAGCTGTAAATTGAACATCTGTTGGTATTCTTGGCACATTCCCTCCTCCTTGGGGCACAACTCACTGTCCTAGAATTCAGAGGTTCTAATTATCCCTGAGTGTCTTGGTTTTTATTGTGTTTGACCAGGATTTTTTTTAATCACAAAAAACAATCTGAGTGAAAATGATCTTGTCCTGATATAGTTCATGGTTGTAAGAAAAAGGACAGAGTCTGAGCAGATGATGATTATTAGCCCTAAGCTTCAAAAGGGCCAGTGTAGCAGGCGGCAGACAGGGAGGCAAGGTGCCCACGGAGAAGAATACCAAAGAGTAAAGATATTTCAGGAGAAATGCTAATTCCTATACAAAGCAATATCAAGGACACAAAATAAATGAAGGGGGCGAAGTTTATTTCAAAGTGAAAGCTGCAGAAGGGCACCAAGTGAAACCCATGTTGACTAAATGCATAAAAAATTAAATAATGTGCTACATTCCTGTTTATATATATTTTATGAAAAAGGGAGAGAAAATAACCATCAGGAATAGGATTAAAATGCTTGGAACCTATTAGGTGTCACTTTCACAAAAACTTTAATAGTGATTGTTATTTAAACAATTGAGAGACATTGAGGAAGAAAGTTCACACCAGGAGAGGGAAAAGAGCAGACTAAAGACTGTTCAGGTGAGAGGGATATATTCAGACTGAAAACACAAGATGAACATATCCTTGATTTCTTACAGACCTGGTCAAACTGTATGTGCTTGAATAATTATGATTTTTAACAAAAAAAAAGCATTTAATAAAAAATAGTGAAGTCCCAGAGAACACGGAGAAGGAAAAATACTATAAAGAGAACAAATTTTTTTAAAAGTGGAGGAAATGGTGGTCCAGAGAACTACACCTTAGGCAGCTTAGTTTTAGAACCCATAAAGACTAAAAGATATTACATTAAAATAGTCGTAGAAATTATTTGAAATTTAGACAATATAAACTAAAAAAAAAGAGAAAATATAATAATTTGGTATAGAAAAGAGATATCCAAATTAGGACATTACTGAACAATATAAAAGGATGATGATTATCTAGGCAGCCTGTCAGGGTAGAGCAAGATTAAGTAGAGGCAGACATGTGTTAGATTTTAGAAAAAACTTAAAAATTACAAATATGTTTGGGTAGAATCATTTACATAATAGGTTGTAGCATTTGCAGTTGCAAAGTCCCCAAAGAAGAAAACCATCTGCCTTTTCCTACATAAAGTTTGTTTTCATACCTCCAGCAGTGAACTTTGCTGTAAGAGCAAGTTGCCACAGACTGCCCGTGCAAGGCCAGCTTGCATGGGCTGCCTCTGCCTGTGGTTGCTTAGCTTTGAAATGGAAATAGAAGTTTCATAGAAATCTCTCTTAGATTTGAGTTGGCAATACTCAAACAGACCAACGCCCTTTGGGAATGGTCAGGACAGAGGTGAGCCTGCGAGGGCTTCTGAATCTGCTCAGAGAAATTGCCCTTGCCTGTCCTGCATCAGAAATGGCCTGGCACCTCTCTAGCCCTGCTGTGCATGTCTTGAACTTAGAGAAAGTCTCAAAGGTGGTTTTTGCACATCAGAGCACCTCCTTTTTGGCCCTGAAACACTGCTATCAAAACATACAAGTGTTGCACAGTTCATCTACACAGAAATGAGACTGACCTCAAGGTTAGGTGAATTGATATATCCTTTAGAAAACATTAAAGAGTTATGAATTCTGCTAGGTAAATATTCCTACCATGTACCAAATATAGAGGGTAATGGGTTTACTTTGACCCAGTTAAAAGAGATACCTGAGATGGAAGCAGAAAATAATAGTTGAGCCTTGTCAGCAGATTTATATTTAATTGAGCTCCTCCAAGGGAGGCTAAAGCTGTGCAAGAAGAGAGCAGCAGCATGACACATATACAGTGATCAGGTCCATGACAGCCTTGGCTGTCTGGAGAATGTGCCATTTGGGCATATGAACAAAAGCTTTATTGGACCACCAGGCAAACTTTCATCTGGAAAATGGCCATGTGTGGAGATTGGAAAGATTGGAAAATGGCCACATAAAAGTGGAGATTGGGAGGAAAGAGAGATCTCCAAGCACATCCAACTGGAAGTGACTGAGCCTCTGGCTGCTCAGTAAACCACATCTTAAAATCTCTTTTATTAAAAAAAAGGCTAAAATCCCTCTTAAAATAAGTGCTTTTTGCTTCATTTTTTTCTAGGCAGCTGTTTCAAAACTTCACTGATCTCATGATGCACACCACTTTTGAATTTCTATACTAAACTGACAGTATTTTGCTATTTCCTTTGTTCTTTTCTAGCACTGTCATTCAATTTTCATGGTCAGGGAGGAGCCACATCCTGTCTCAAGCTTTGTTTTGCTCTTTATTTGAGGAAGGCAAATATCCTTCACTTTCAGAGCCATACACAGCATAATAATCCCTGTGGTAATGCTTGAAGGAGCTGGCTTGACAAACCAGGACTGATGCTGCAATGTCACTGAGAGGGATAGAGTGATGATAGTTCTGGGGTCATTCAGCTCTTCCTGGAGGGTGTTATGAGGTAATTAACACAATAAAAGTGAATTTGGGCTGTGGTTAGGGATAGGGTTAGGGTCTTCCCTGAGACACTGGGATGAGGGGAGCCATGAGCAGTCCACAGGCTGTAGCTGAAATCCAGTCAAGGACTTTTTGGCAGGAACTTGATCCAATATCCACATCCAGAGCAGCAGCTCTGTAATTCTCAGGAGAGATGCAGCATGACTTTGGGTCAGTGACTGGCCACCATTATTAACAAAGACAAATCAGGACAGAGAAAAAAATTACAGTTCTGCCCTGCTTTTAATTCTGGTTCATATTCTTTAATGGACAGGTAACAGCCAGCAAGAATTCAGCAAAGAAGGAATGTTACATTTCCATGACCCTTGGCCTTATCCTGCACATAGGGCTTTTCTCTGTCACACTGTCTGCACTGCTATAAGGTCTAGGCAGTCCCTTACCACATGATTTTTCATGAAATGGTAAGGTCAGTCTTTCTATTACATCTCACTGGTAACCCTGATTAAACTTGGATGTTTTCATCTCTACCTCTTGCCAGCAGCAATTTTTACATTTCTGAAACTTTAACATTTGGCTGCTAAAAATGCATTCCAAAATCTAGACGTAGATACCCACATAAATACAGGCTCAGTCACAGAGCTCTGACTTCAGAGGGCTGCAGTCAGTTGATGTCTGAGAAAATCAGACCATTTTTGTTATCAATGAGCTCCATATAGAGCAGTCTGATTTCTCTGAACACCTTTCCCAGTACATATAAGACCATTGCTAAAGCAGTGAAAATATTATTCAAAAGACACAGGATAAACGTCACAGACCCTGGATTTTTAAACCCTCTCTTCCAACCAAAACTTAACCTTTATCTTAAAAAACTGACTATGTGCATTTGGACTAAGAGTACCAAGAGATAATTTTCTTATAGGTTGTTTAAAGGGAGGGTTAATATGTGTTTTTTATTCTTTTCTTTCAGCCCTCAGGAAAGAATAACACAATATACACACATGGAGAGAAAAAGCACAGCAATCATTGCAGAGAGCAAAAGCACAGAAATCTTTGCAGAGCTATCATTTTTTTTTTCCTTCAGGTATTTATTTTTGGTGATGTCTTATCTGGGTGACAGAAAACACAGATGACAAACAACAGCAAACAGTGCAGAGACTGGCAGCAGTCTGCATGAAATATGACAGGGTTTATGCAACCAGCTCTGGCTCATTTCTCAACCCATTATTCAAGAAGTGTTACACACTGAACCTGCATGACTCTGATGACCAGCAGCATGCATTCAGATCCCCTCCAGGGACAGCACCAGGGCTGCAAGTCACCAGATCCAGGATGGCAGGTCAGGAAGTCAGTCAAATTGTGCACTTACCCTTTCTGTGTGCTTCCAGTTCCTCGTGAATGAGAGGAAAATACAATAATTCTTCAGCAATTTGGGAATAAAACTGAATTAAAATTACCATACTCTCATCTGTTGTGAGGAAATACAAAAGATTGGGTTTTTTTCTTTATTTACGTATCTTTCCTGTCTTCTGCTCAAATCACTAATATAATAAAAAGTTGCTCACATGAATAACAGGCACCAAGTGGAAGAGCCCCAAGCATCTCATTTTCTTTCTGCTCTCAGTATAATTAAAATAAAACATTAGATGTTCTTCTAGATAACACTTGGACTTGGTTTTCTGCCATAGTTTGATTGGATTCTTGAAAATTTTTTATTCCACTGTTTTACAGGTGAAAATCTATATATGACAATCTTTCAAATCATTAGTATAAACCTCTATGTTTGCACTAGATAGTGTATTTTCTACAGCTGAAATGACATGAAAAATATATGTGTAGAGAACACAGTATGAGCTGTCAGTCGTCTGCTAAGCAGAGAAAGCCCACAGACCTGTGGGCCTGGACAATACTATGTGAAGAATGAAAAAATAACTTTTGAGGTGAGAGGGAAGAATAGGTTCTTTTTTATTGATGCATTTTTGGGTGCTGACTGATCACTGATAAGCTTAAGCACATAAACTTCACAGGCACAGGGAACAGAGTCTAAAACATCCCTGTGAGATTGCCAGCTCTGTATTTCCTCCCAGCCATCAAACTCTCGATCAGCTCCTGACGCACAAGTTACTCCCTTCTTCCAAACCCCTCCAGGTGTTGACTCACGATGAGGTGCAGAAAATCTGCCAAGGCAGTTCCTGACACAGATAGTAACTACCAGGATACATCACTGGGTTTGAGCACATATTCTTTATTTCTTGAAAGATTTTTTTAATTTTTAATGCACTTGCACCATGATGTAGGAGAAACACACTGTTATTCTGTGTTCTCTATGTACCATCCAGCCTTGTTCTTCAACAGATCTATAATACCACTAGCTGGCATAACTGCATCTGAGGAGGTGAATGAAACTTCCTGGCCTCTCCTTGTTGTGGATTTTTTAGATGGCAGAATTACTCCAGCTCTACACTTTCTTTAAGGTCAAAAAGGCTGTTTCCAGAGTGCTTTTGCCAGGGAACCAGTTGCTCTCTGCTCACAAACCTTTTGTTCTGTACCCATGAGAATTTCAACAGCCAAAACAAACCTGAACAGCTTGAGTCATCAGAAGGATCTTTCCCAAATAGCCAGTGGGACTGAAGATGCAGTTCCTGTTATAAAATGCTGGTGTAAAATGCAGTCCAGTTCTCTCAAGCCAAAGTTAACATGAACTGGACTGCAAGAACTGGTGGTTCCTTACAGGCCCAAGTTAACAGAGAAGACTCCTAGCAGCTGCCAAACAAAAGCCATGCTGGCATTGTGGCTATAGATCCTCTGACATGTATTTAGAAGGGTTTTTTGTGGGAAAAATCACATGAGGAAGAAGAATGACCAGGAGATGCCAGAGGGGAACCAGAGCTGGAGAAATAATGAGTCATCTTAACAACACTGCCAATTCTTTCTCTGCTGCTTTCTGACCCAAAGGGAGCAAGTTCAGCACTTGCAGCCCCCAAGAGAGCTGCATTTTGTAGCAGCAGTATTTCCCTTCAACACTGAACTCTTTATTCTGGAAAGGGCACCTCCCTTATTGCTGGTTTAAATGATGATTCTCTTCCAACTCTGATCCCTTTTCTGAAAATCTAAAATATTTTCCTCCCGTGAGGGGAGCAACAATGACACCATTACATCTGACAGTCAAAACTCAAGTGAAGAATGTAACCCATGTTCTGGATCCAGCTGTTACAACCAAATGCGTCATATCACTTTATTAATTAAGTTTTTTGAAAATTTATTTTGTAACTACTAAGGCTTCTCAATCTATTATTGACCTGCCATTTCCCAGCAGGAGGCTCTTAAGGGTTGAATTTATGCAAGAGGAAGCAATCTCTCAATCTCTAGCGTGTGCTTTCAAGAGCAAATTAAAGTTACTACTGATAAGCCCCATCTTATCTTGATGAAACATTTAGGAATATGGGAAGATATGTATTTCACCCGTAACTATGCAGTAAAATTGTTTGCTTAATAAATTCTTTTTCTCAGTTGGCTGCAACATCCAAACAGGTTAAGGTTAAAGACTAATTGTGTCTCCTTTTGAAATATGCTGCACAATAAATAGCTTTAATTTACAAAAGGGTTGGAATTCAGAGCCTTCTAGAAATTTGAGTGCTTTTAAGATGTCCTACTTTTTCTTACTCAAAAGTCTGGAAATGCATTTTTTCACAGATTTTCCTTTATCTTATAAGCTTATAAGAATTGCTTATAATTTTATTTGCAGTGTGTTTTTCATGCTTCCTGTGCATGTGAAAGTCTGCCTTTTGGGATATAATCCCTTTACTAAAACAAGATAAACATCTGAAATTGTCTGCACCACTGGCACTTGCTCACAATCCTCCATTTGCAAATCCAAGGAAACAACATCCATCCTGAGCTCCAACAAACCCTTGTAAATGAGTTCAGGAGTGATGCTGTAGGTTCTGCTCACACATATGGGAGCTTGGGCTCCTCCAAGGTCTGTAATGCAGCACCCTCTAGTCCAGAAGGCAAGAGTCACAGTGCCCAACCCCATGGGCCAACCTTCCCAGCAGCTTGGCGGTAAAGTATCCAGTAGGTCACCACTTACCCTACAAGCTGGGAGCATATGGCATGGACACTGTGTCAGTGTCCCAAAGGGATGAAACTGTGATCAGAACCAGTGACAAAAGTGGTGAGTTGAAGAGTTTTGAGGTTTTTGTTTCTTTCTTTTTTTTCTTTGAAAGATAAAGCTAAGCATGGACTTCCATCACCTCTGTCTTGGGTCACTGGTGAAATTCTCCAGTTTTCAGGTGTTGAAGCAGGGGACTAGCTTTCCCTGCTAGTGGGTTATGGAAATTGATTATGGATCTGAAAGGTAAGTGGTGCCCAAAGGACAGTTTGCTGCCAAGGCTTTTCTGACAGGTGCAGGTACACCAACAGCTTCTGTCTGAGCTCTGCAGGTGTCCTGATAGTTTTCAGAGGCTGTCTGATAGTTTACTTCTACCTCATTTAACCTCATTTAATGCTGTAAATAATTTATCTCTGTTTAACATAACTCACAGTCTCTTTAACTTGACAGTGGTAATAGACACTCACCTGGCTAATCTTCATCCAGAATTCCCAGTTTAGATTTTATTTACCTTCTATTAGTTCAAATATTTTAAGGAACCTGAAGGAATTTTCCATTGAAATGCCCTTAGAAAAGATAAAATGTCATTTTTGAAAGATAAACTACCCTTTTTTCACCTTTCAAACAACCTTCATTACTCACATGTATATATATACAATATAAATGTGATACTGGAATAAGCAGAAAACAAAAGTTAAAAGGAAGCTGGACAATAAAGTTTGCATCATAGAAAACATTTTTGTGTTTGCAAAATAAAAGGAAAAAAAAAGAAAAATTGTCTTTTGAAATTTCCTCTGGGAAAATGCATTAAAATCTTATCTTCACTTTTAACCTTGCTGTGAATAATGTCAGCTCTGGGTCAGCTTTGCAGTAATGACCCCCACTCTCCCTCCTCTCCTCTGCCAACTGTTTCCCTTACTTTCTTGGATTCCACAACAGAGCTGGTATTTCTCTTATCTCTGTTAGGTTTTCCCACATCTAAACACATAACTTCCTCCCCTAACTCCCCCAGTCACCAGCTCCTGGTAGTGCATGTACTCTCCAAGTAATAATTCTCGCTGGTCTTGGCAAGCCATGTTGCTCTTCTGCTCCTTTGCTCTCCAGAGCAGAACTGGATACAAAGCAACCAGGCTTGTACCAAAGCACTTTCCTATATTCTCTTTCCTATGTCCTATGTTGTTGTAAAAATCAGTCTGTAAAATGTTATTCTCTATTATTTCACTAGTGGCCATGAAGTTTATTTAGTTTTATAGAAGAAACAAGTATTTTAACCTGCTCTTTCTCTTTTGAAAAAGGCTTCAATTTCATTTTCCTCTAATTCATTCCTTAAACTGTTAGGATATACAAAGCAACACCTCCTTCACATGTTTGCTAGAAACATGCTTTTGTAGAGACCTATAAAAATGAAGTAGAAAAGTGATCCCAGACACAGTAAGCATAAGAAAGAACTGCCCAAGAATGCATTCCTGTGTGCTACCAAATAGGAATTGATTTGATATTCAACATTTCTATGACTGGTTTTGTTTGCCAAGATTCTGGAGTGCCTGGGAGCTCTCACCAGAGCAGGGCATTGCTGTGGGAGGCATTGCGCAAAAAGGGGAAAAAAAGATACCTGAGAAACCAAGTCACACAATAAACCACCAGGGATCTGCATAGATGTAATTGCTGAAGTAAAAGTCCTCATTGTTCTGTCTGATTTTGTCAAAATAAAATTCCAGCTGGTACAGAAGAAGGCCTTCCTTCAAGGACAGCAGGGTCTTAAAGTACTGAGCATGAACTCATTAGGCAAAATATCTGGCTCCTCATAGTCCAGCCTGAACTGTGAAATCCAACTATTTATATTTGCATTTTTGCAATGGCTATCAAGATGATATTATAAAAGAAATCTGAAAGAAAATTAAGTGGGATAGAAGGCAGCACTGCTGTGGAAACAAATGTAGGAGTGACATCAAAAGGTAGCTGTGCTTAGTTATGAGACCAGACTCCTTACAGGACAAATGTGCTACACTGGCTCGCAGCTATGACTCTTGGAGGCTGTGGTTTTCCACCTATCCAGCAGTAACAATGACAGGAAATGAATGCCACTGATATTTGACAAACAGTATTAGGGGTTCCAGGCGAGGTACAATGCTGAGTATTTAAAGAGCTTGGTCTGGTTTGGTGTGGATTACCACTTACTTCCTTGAGACCCAGAGCTAGAAGCGGGTGCTTAGACCTTTCTTGTCCAGCAAATGAGAAGTTCCTCTTGATTTAGAGGAAGTTTTTGGTAGAAACAGAATCTTTTTTAGCCTTTTTTCCTCTTTTTTTTTTCTGCCCTCTGTATACATGAGGATGCTGTACTCAAACTGGCTTTTTCCTGTAAAAAAGAAGAGATGAGAAAGGTTTTCTACGTGCACAAGTCTATTAGTGGCTGAGTGCAAATTTCCTTGGAGGAGAAAACTTCACAAAAGGTTTGAATCCACAGGTTAACTCTCATTGGCTGTTAAAGCCTGTCCAGTTGATAGACACAAATCAAGAATTTAAGCCATTTCCTCTTCTATTTCTTTATCCTCAGATGACCCAACAGATGACCCAACTGGAGTAAAAACATAATAGCATAAATGTGCATAAAACAAGGAAGAAAGGGTAAAGAAAATTATTTCCTTCACACCTCCAGGGCAGTCCATAATAGTACACACAGCAATGACACTGTACAGTCCTGTACACACTTTGTTTCAGGCAACTTGTGGGGCTTGAAGCATGGAGCAAAACAGAGAAGGGTTTGGAGGTGCAAAAAATATTTCAGTTTCTGACATTCCTCATCTTCTGAGATAAGCACTGAGCCACTTTTTGTCTATCGAATGCTGACCATTTTACACATACTCACTATCAATCAGTAGGAATCAATCAGTATTTTTTTGTAGATCAATCACCACTGGAGATTTTATTCATTATGTGTTCAGTTAATCATTTTAACATGAAAATTGATTTTGTTTACAAGAGGATACCTGGAGCCTACTTGGGTAGGTGAGGTGATCAACTTTTCAAGAAGCAGAGAAAAATGAAGGGAAACACTAGAATCAGTTTGGGTAGATTATATTCATCCTCTGCCTCCAGTAAGAAAACCATTTCATCCATGATCTGATTTCTGTATCAATAAGTACATTCACTGTTTTACTAAGTTTTATTTTTAAAAAGTCATTTGTGAAAAAAAAAACAGGACATTATTTGTGCTATCTTTATCAAGTTACTTGGGAATTAACTTATCATGGCAGTATTTCATTTGCCAGAATTATTTTCTTTGGTATTTTACAATTTATCTGCCTGATTGTTCAGGGAATACAACTCAGACTTAAGCACAAGTAAGAAATCACTGAGAAAGCAGAATTTTAAATGCAATCAGGTTCTTTTAGCACACAAAATCAGGAAAATTTTACATTGATTTTTTTTTCAACAGTTAAAATAATTATCTCCACAAAGTGATCCGGACTCATAACCTAGTCTTCTAAATTGATTCATTTAAACCTCCCCTAATTCTCATAGCTGACAGAGATTCAGCCTAAAAGTGCTGTGGCAGGGTAAGGTAATTAAAACCACAACACAAAATGACACCTTTCTCTCCATGGAATCAATGTAGCAATTGCTCTGGATATATTGCTGCAAAAACAGATCTTTTGGCTGAATTACTTTGGCTCCTTCTCTGCATTATGCAATGCCCAGTAAGAGCAGATAAACTAAGATTGTTTAGCAGCTGAAATTATTTAACCTATGGGATTTATTGCATCTGAAAAATGAAGTCAGTTCTCTGGAGGGAACATGCAGTTACTTAGAAATACACGTGAAATATTTGGGGTGAAGGAATTAATCTGGAACTGTGAACATTTAATTTCTGTAATTTAGTCCTAGATCTATAACTGTACTTTGTTTCACAGGAAATTTCAGGAATTATTTTATTTGACTAGAAGTATGGAATCAAAACCTGAGAATGTTGAAAAGAGGCTGGTGCTGGAAAGAGTCTGGTGCTAAAGCACAACTGAAGCAGCTGAGACCTACCCCACCAGCAGAGCATGCTGGTGTAACAGCACTGGCTCCAGGGGAGTAACACTGGAGAACCAGCCCAGGGAATTGTTATGAAGAGCAAAATTAAAGGGCACATACAAAATATTTTTTTCATTTGTCCTCTACAACTTTCTGCATTCAAAATTTTGTTTCTCAGATTTCCAGCTAACCTAAGAGATTCTAAGTTCTGTAGATACCGACATTTTTTCCTCCAAAGTCCTAAGTGAATAAAGATCTTTCAAACATGGTCAGAAGTAAAAAAAAATTCTCTCTCATGACTACCCTGGTGAGATTTACTAAGTTGTCATTCTTTTATGTCTCATAATCATCTAGACATTGGCATTCTTAGAGCACATAAATGAGGAAGGCTTGCACACAAAGGGCTATGGGAGATGAGTGATGAATCAGATGCTGGAATCTCACTGTAAAGCTGGTTTCTTTTCTTTTGAAAAAGCAGAAATTCAGATGGCAAATACTTAAATTTTTCATACAAAATGTTCCCTGTTTCAAGTTTCTGGAATCCAGCTCTCTCTGTTCATTTTTTTTTGTATTCCATTGGGATATAGTTATGTTTAATAATATCTTTCCCTTTCAATAAATACTGAATTATTGAATAATTTCAACAAGAAAGATTGGAAGAGATAGGCTGTATTGTGAGGCTAGGGTGTTTAAGAGGAATCTGTGAGTTTATAATATCTTAGCAGAGGAAAGAACTGACTCTGGGTCTTCACATCTATGCAAGGGCTGTAACCATTGAGCTTATGGCTGAAAGAGTAGGAACAATATTATTTAGCACAAACTTCCCTGCAAGGAAGAGCCTAGTGGGGGATTCCTTGTAGAATGACAGGCCAGTACTCTGCCAAGACTGAATTGTGTCCCACTGGCCCACTTGAAGACTGCTTTTTACTGGCTACTTTAAGTGTTAGTTGTTATAGATACTACTTGTTTGTCTTCCCCAAGTACTATTTAGGGCCCTCAAGAATGCCATTGGAGGTTATGGGTTTCTGCATTTCAACTGTGATGGGGCTGAATAAGTATGCTTGAATTTATTTTTTCTTTTGGTGAATCATCTTCAGCTAATAATGAGGATTTTGAACATAGCTGAATCTTTCCTGAACACTTCTAAGCTTCTGCTGGCACCCAGACAAGCACACATCATGGTATTGGCACTCTGCTCCTGGCAGGAGGCTGGGACATGTAGACTCCCACAACAGCAACAACCAAGAGTGCTCCAACACTTGCTTGGCCCATAGCCATAATGTGTTTTTGCCATCTCTCTAGAAGCTATTGAAATCAGCTACTAAATGTTCCCAGATTCTTTCCCCTGGGGAGAAGAAATCTGATGGTGACATTGAAAGGAAAGACTCCCACAGGATTCTGTATGTCAGCCTGTCACAAGGCCCTTCAGCCAGAAATATTTCTTTTTTGTCTTAAGCTTTTATGTGGCCTTTTTACAGCTTGAAATAATGTTTTCTATCAATCATAGAAAATATTATAGTATCTTTATAAATGTTTAATTATCTGTTCAGTAAAACAATGAGATCTGGAGCTAAATGCTACAGATAAGAAGGAGATTGAAGTAGCATGCACAGAGATGCAGCTAATACCTCTAAGCAAATGTCATGTTCACAGTACTCGTGGTGAAACAGCATTAGCCAGAGCAGTGTCCTTTCTCTCATGTCTTCCCAATAATCACTGTTCCTTTCTAATCTGAAATTCTTCCTATCCTCTCATTCTCTCTATTAGTGACTCTGTAGCTAGGCAGAGACTTTGCATTGAATAGGCTCACACTTGGCAGAATATCTTCAGGTGGGATATTTACAGATAAAATTGGATTAAAAATTTAGCTTACTCTAATGAAACATTTCCTTCTCTTTCCTTTTACTTCATTCAAGACAAGCATTCAAGAGGTTGAAGTGAAGAGGTCACAAGGAAACACCCTGTTACCTATCCATCTTCGGGGGATTCCTTGAGATACTCAGTGTAGTTACTTAGAAAGTCAGTGGTTCATGAAACAAAGAAAATATAGCTTACATCTAGGAAAACACTCGGGCAGAAACTCAAGTCATATTGCAAGTATTTATCCAATTCAAAAGAAATCAAAATGGTTCAAAACAGTTCCTTGCACTTTAAGCCACTGAGTCACTAATTTCCTCATCAGCAGAAAAGCAGCTCCTATGTAAAATACAGCAAGGAAATCAGAAAATTTGCTAAAAAGGGGGTCACTACTACTGTTTCACTAAGGATATGGTGCAGGTTTTCAGGTGGCCCCTCCAGCTGACCAGTGCTGATTTGTAGCTGGTAAGGACCTTTTCACAGCAATATTGTGACAGCAGCAGATGTGAGCTGTCATGGACACCAAGCTGGGATTTTTAAGCAACTAAGCCTTGTTGGGTGCATGCATTACAGCCTAACAATGCTGAACCTTGCTAAATGATGGGCAAAATTAGTCACTTGCTATATGGCATTAACAGGTCATGCTCAAGGCTCTTGGTATATTTTCATGGTCATGAATTATTTATTTCTCACATTACCTGCATATAAGACAAATATCCATCACTTCAAAACAGAAATTTAATTTGTCTGGACAAAAATAACCTCAAAGGCTCTGGGAGCTCTGAAGATAAACTCCTCGGTATTTCTAACACGCTAGAAAAATAAGAGGAAAAATTTCTGCCTTGATCTAATTAGAATCTTGCCTTTTTGATCCCCATTTTCAAGCTGCTGTTTTTCAGGACCTAGTGAACTTGGGCTTTGGTCACATGGCATACATGCCTGTGTGCAAGCAGGGAGCTGTGGATGTTGTAGTGAAGGGATCTCCTCACCAGGTTTTGGAAAGTGCAAAGCAGAGTCGGGAGGGGGGATACTGCAGCAGCTGGGGCCAGTGCTTATCCAGGTGGGAAACAGCACATTTCAGAGTTCCTGCTCTGGAAAGGAAGAATATAGCCCAGCCCAGCACTCTGGAAGGTTTCCAAGTCCTTGCAGGCTGACAGGGAGCCACAACATATACAGTATGTGTCTAGCTCGGGAACAGGAGGTTCCTGATGTGTTATAATGCGCAGGTTGGGTCTCACAGAAAACTGGCTTTCCTGAAAGATGAGGCAATTTGTACTTTGAAGTAGTCCAGCATTTATGAAGGATCATCTCTGATTGTAATGAGCAATGATATAAATCTACTTTTTTATTGCTTTTCAAATTGAGTTATATTTTGTATTTTTAAAAACTTCTTAGTCAATCTTATTGAGTATAATTTCCCATTCTGTTTTCCAGTAATTAGTGAAAGGAATCTCACTTCATTGTGGGGTATGACAGCTCTGTGTGGCCTGGAACCAAATTGGAATAAAAAGAGGAATTATATGGGGGACAGGGTAATGTCTGCTCCATAGCGAGCACATTCAGATTGTGTAGTTGTCCTGCAGTGCCACATGATTTCTCTGTCCAAATCCAGCCCAGCATGATCCAAACCTTGTTCAAAGAACACATAAGGTGATCACTTACTCAGCTCAGTCTGCTGCCAAACCCCTGTGAAAGAAATGGTACCACAAGGGCTGAGCTCCACACCACTGTGACAGCAGGGGCTGGCAAATCCGATGGACATCAATTGTCTAAAGTGAGTTTATTCCCCCTTCTGAGCCATGAAAGGGTTTTCTCAAAAACAATTCCAGGCAATAATGATTTTACAGACAGAAATATTGTGTTTCTTGAGACTGTACATTATAACTTTTTGAAGGAAAAAATAAAGAAAACGGACAGTCCTCAGGACAATTCAAAGGACTTTTTGAACTTGGAAAGAAATCCTTGTTATGGTAACAAAATAGTTACTTTATCATTTTTGCCGGGTGTTATATTTTTAAGAACATTTCCTGGTTTAATTGTCATTGCTAACTGATTTTCATTTTTTTACCAAATATGTGGGAAGAATTATAAAGTACTCTCTATCAATAGTAAAAGGCAGTAAAAAAGAGCCGAGTTACAAGCGGTACAAGAGTGCAAAGCAAAATTTTAGGGAAGCAAACTAGTGGAGCAAAGCTAGTACAATTTTCTGAAAGATGCTGTCATCATATTTGGTTGCAACAGGGCATCCCTGAAATTAAAACTGATGAAACAAATGGAAATATCAAGTTAACTAAGAATGTTTGAAACACAAATTCTATGGCATTCCCAAGAACTTCAGTACGAGTATTGCCTCAAAAAAGATTGGGAAGTTAGAATTTTGGCTAATAAGAACATGTGAGATGCTTCTGGGTTAGTTTTACAGAACATCATAAAACAGTGGGCTATAAAACCAGCAGCACATACATAATAACAGCTAACTGCAAACACTCTGTAATGTTTTAACTTTAGAGGAAAATTTGATTTCAGAGGAAAAGGAAACATCTGTGTTTCTTCCAAATACCTCTAACTAGACAGTATTTTATGTAGTAAATGAAATGGGAGACAATAGCTTCTTTCAGACCACAGTATGATAATAAACCCGAGTTTGAAAAAATTAATGTTTCATCCTAAGATTATGACTTAGCAGGAATAGCCAATTACACACATTTAGCTTTCTAGAACCACTTTATGTGATTAGAAAAACGAATACAAGGGAATTAATGCATATGCTCCCATATTCCTCAGTATAATTTGTGCTCTGTACATCTGTCTTCTAGACAACAAATTTTAGGGACCAGGGCTTTTACAAAACATCAAATAAGCTGTTCATCTAAGTATAAAAGAACAGTATTGTGTAACAAGAAAAACTGCTGATGGGATTTAACTTTGGAAAATAGCATGGCTGTTCATGCAGCTTGTAAAAATGTTGGTGAAGTTTTATTTTTTGAAATGGTTTGGAGATACAGGAATGGCTCAATGTGTGAGAAGAATCCCCCTGATGTCTGCCTATGTTGAATACTGCTGCCAAGACTTTGCTTTCCATTATACTAGATTTCAAACCTTTGTGTTTAAAGAGAAAGAATCCAAATATTAAATGTGGAACATAAAAATTGTATGTAAGAAGAAAACAAAATATAAAATAAATTTGCATTGATATATAAAATATTTGGCTAACCAGAATAAAAGTATGTCCATCTTTCTTTTGGCAGATTGCCCAGCCTTGCTTTGCTCCTGCTGTGGTCTGGCTGTACATGACTCTATTAGTGCTAAAACCAGCAGCCTATTTGAGAGCTGGTTTTCTTGACCTTAGGTACCAGAATTACCCAAACTAAAGTTTGCCTGCTATCCCAGTCCTTCTGTTCTGTTTTAGGCAAATCATTTAGGTCCTTTATGATCCAACTTGCAAGCAATTTCCACTAACTTTGTGAAATGTGATCATGAAAGGATCTCTGTTGTTCACAGGGCATGGTGAGTAGAACCGACAATTTATGATGTGGGAGACTGTGCCTTGAGGCTTAGCCACGTGCTGGGTGTGAGATGCCCCCAGTTTTCCTGTTCATTTCCTAGCTTATGTGCAGTGTCAAGAAAATGAAGTTTCACAATGTTTTCAAAGTCATGCAGGCCAGCAGCAGCCTTGGTGCTTTCATGCAAGGCTGGGCTGGTATCTCCAGGCTGAAAGCCCTGGGAGTACAACACAGAGATGGATAATGTGGCTCTGCAGGGATCTGAGCAGCCTCAGAAGCTGAAACACTTTCTTTATGTTCACTTATCCACTTAGCTTTAGCCCCAGTGCCTCAGATAAAGGGCACCTCACTGTAGATTAAGCACCTCTGATAAATGTTAATGGTGGACTATAAGCACCCTGAAAGGACTCCCAGGCCTTGCAGTTCTTCAAAAGATGTGTCACTGGTGTTTGCCTGTATTTCTTTGTGACTTCTCAGTCAAATGAACACACCAACTTTTCATCTACCAGGCTTCCAAAACTTCTCATGGATACAGAAATTATAGACATGCAAGGTATATATGAAATCTCTGACTTGGATTAGTCAAAGCATTACAAAAGAAACAAACTTTGTGTTAAGAAATATCAGTCTGTGTGTGACTGGCTGTTTAGTGAGAACATACTACTCCATACATTTTATAGGGCAGAAAGGAACAGAGCATTTTGCTTCTTTACACGAAGGATGTTTTAGTTAGACTTGATTACTCTTGCTCTTCTTTTACTAAAAATGATACATTTGAGAGGAAATTCAATCTTATGAAAACAATATTTCATTAAAACCTGGTATTTATACTTTTCTTTTTCTTCCAGGCCAGCAATAAAAGAAAATATTTGGAACTTGGAGACTACCCAAAGGACAGAAATTTGGGGTTATAAGAAGCAGCACTGCTTACCAGGCCTGAATTTCACACATATTGAGTGCTTTGATTCCTTCCAAACCGGTTCCTTACTGTGTGGCCTTTGTAGGAAAATTCCATCAGTTCAGCATTTACTCATGTGTTGGTCATTCTCAACCATCAATGCATTTGTGAACCTCCCTGCTGTTTTACTAGCATGACTGGATCCACATGAACCCAAATCTCTGGCCTTTCCCACAATCTGCTACAAGGCCACCCCATCAGAGCTTTCTGATTCAGCTGGTGCAGGGTACCAACGCAAGAACCATTTCACAACACAGAAGGTGTACGTGTATTTTCCCACATTACTCCTCACCCATCCCAGCCACTAACCAAACATGAGGTCTGACAGACCTATCAAACATAGGTAAATGTGATAGACCATTCATCCTCCTTGTCTTTGCTGGAGGATTATAGCTGTCCTGTTTTTTCAGCAGTCAATGAGAGAATTTAAGTCTCAGAAACTGATTGTGTTCCTTACAGATTTCCAAAATAAACAAAAACTTGAGCAACATACCTAGCAGCTTAATTGTCTCTTTTGTGTTGAACATCAAAAAAATATTATATATGTATTTCCAGTTATATTGCAGTCTATGCCAAAAATGTTAGCAAAAGGTCAAGAAGTCAGTACAAGAAGTTGTGTTGGATGATGACAGGGACTAATTCAGTGCCACAGTACCTCCATTAGCTGAAAGGACTGACCTTGTGGGTGAAATGGCAGAGACCTTGAGGGTTACCACGTGCTCAACTCAGTCCCATTTCTGAGATTTAGTGACAGAGTAGCAGAGTCAGACATAAGCACAGAGAAAGTAAAGATAACCACTACCTAAGGACAAAAAATAAGAGATTAAGACCAGCCTGTTTATCCTGGTTGACCTTACAGAAATATTTTTATGTAATTGTATCATTATGAAGAGAACAGCAATGGTTTTATTCAGTAGGTTTTCTGGATTGCCTTTTAAGTGGATGAGAGGTACATATGAAATTCAGCTTCAGTCCCACCTTCCGCCCTGAAACCATCACCCTTACTTTATACAACACAGTAAAGCCTCTTGATGTGGTATTGCTCCCTTAACTGAGCTGGCAGACCTATCTGTCCCTGCAATCTTCACAGTCTGCCTTCATCAATTCTCCTTCTCTTTCATGTATGCAAATACATATCTGTGGCATGAGCCATCCAGTTGAGTTTTAGATCTCATGAAGAGGCCCAACAACTGTGCTCAGATCTTTGAACATCTACATATTTTTTAGTCAATTCTGTTCATTTCAGGTCTGCCATTAAGATGCACTTGAAATTTCAACTTCCTTCAAAAAATCAGTTCTTTGTGTCCCAGCCTCAGACCACAAGCTCATTCCATACTGTGCATCAAGTAAACTTGGATATCAAAAATATTCTGGTCTTGGGTCTTACTGGAACTGGAAGCAGCAAGGTAAAGGCTGTGTATTGCAGGAATCCAAACTATTCAGTATGTCAACACTGTTTGAAGAGCCATGTGTGCGTCATATTCTTGTTTGCAAGCTAATTAGATTGCTTGTTTTGAAAGATGGATTAATGAATTAATCACAGGGTGCGGTAGATGTTTTTTCTTGGCATTCTGAGGCTGATTTAATATAAAGTGTTTTATTTTTTTCCATGTATGATTCACTTCAGAACTCAAAAACACATAAAACAGAAATGTAAACATGATAGCTGTGTTAAAAAATTATTATAAACACTTTGGCACAGCCAGTTTTCATTTAGGTTATCTGAAACTGTAGATAGTACCATCAACCATGGAAAGAAGGAATGATATGGGAGCTTTCTTGTTAGGAAATCAAAGCTGAATGGAAAAGGGTGTGGTTTTGATTGCACAAAAAATCAGACGGGTTTCTGGTTTGCAAATCTGAAAACAGGAGTGGTTCACATTTTGATGCTTTCTCATACTGTAGCATTTATGGAATTTATATTTTTTATTTTTTCAAAACAATTAAATTCTGGCAACTCCTAATATTGCAAAATTCACAATTCAAAAGCAGAAGGCAGCAGAGACTGGGATCTGGCTCAGCCTCTGACCAATTCTGGCCGCTCATTTCTGGCCAATTTACCAAGCCAGGCATTTTTATGTGCACTTTTCACTTATTTTCCTGTTTTTCAGCTTTCCCATTCTAAACAACTGCCCACCTAATGGGTAGAATTACGCATATCATTTTCATGGTGAGCGCTGCATGGTGAGATCCTGGCCCTTGGCACACAAGAAAAGGAAGAGCAATACCAAGTTGTGTGGTTCTGAGCAGGACACTCAGCATGAACTATGAACCACCTGGTCTTCAACCACTTCGAAAATGAAAGGTGGAGCCAGATTTTCAAAGGTATTTACCTTAATAAATAAAGATAGATATAAATGTCCAATGACAGAGATAAGGTGCCCTAGACACTTTTTAAAGTATTTCCTGGGAAATTCTTGGGAACTCTAGCAGTAGGGTTTAGAAAGCTATGCACTTATTAAAATCACACAAATCAAACTTTTGCAAATGCAGTCTTTGTTTCCTGATTCCTTCTGTTTTTCACCTTCAGCTATACAAACACTGTGCAGATACAGGACTGTGCAGTTCCTTCACCAACAACCCCCTTCTCCTTCTTCTTCATTACTAAAGCTGAAGAAATGTAAGAGACCAAAGCACAGACTGCAAAATCTGCGTTACCAGTAAAGCATTGTACACCCCAAACATATACCATAAAGTCATGCACTGAGTCAAGGCAGAGTCCCATACCTGTTGATTTACAAAATAAGCATTTTTCTTGAATATTGACTAACAGTTAAAAGGAAATTTAGCAGAAATAACACACAGAAAGACTGAGTCCTAATTATGTATCACAGCATGACTATAAAAGTGTCTGAAGGAGATTATCAAACCATAGTGAGTGAATGCTACCAATAATCCATAACTCTGCTAGGTGTGGATTTAGTTATGCATTGCAATTTCTTTTCACATCTGCTTTGTTTGAAAGCAATAAAATAGAGAAAGCTGTCACCATCATCCACCTGTTCCAAAAGTGTCAAATTCATGCTTTAGCATGTTTTATGGAGCTCTCACTGCTGCTGAGATTTATTGCATCAGCTGGGAAAAAAAATTGTCATTATTTTATGTTTTCAGTTGTCTGACTGAAAATGTCTGGTGAAAACCACTACCTTTTAGGCTGCTGCCAAGTACAGTGATGCATTTCAAAACTCTATTACTACCCTATGCTCCCACCTGAGAGTCCAGACAGGAATTTTTTAAATTTCTTTTGCTTTTTGTACATTAGCTAGTGTGTGATAGTGCTGCAAAATGACCACATGACCAACAAGTTTACAATGTAACGCTCAAAGAATATAAATCAACATTGCTCCTTGGAATAAAATATGCAGCTTTTATCACAGACCACACTGTACAGAACATGCAGGGGGATGGATTTGCCAGAAGGGGCAGGGAAGAAGGGCTCTGCCACCAGCCTCAGCATTCCAGCAGGCTGGATCACGTGGTGGGAGCCCCCTGCTCACTCCTGCTCTCGCTCTCCCCATAGCCCCTTCCCCATCCCCATCCCGAGTGATGCAGCCAGGGCTGTGTCCCTGCTCAGGCCCTGCTCCTCTTGCTCTGTACCTCTCAGCTCACGTCCCTGGCAGTGAGCTCCCCTAGCTCTGCACAGCACTGGGACAGATGTCCTCCCCAAATCAAAGTCACACTTCTAGCACAGGCTGTGTCTTGCACTGGGAATAGGGATATCCCCAGGTAATAGCAATCCTAAGTGACCTGGGTGTCTAGAAATGTGGATGGACTCAGTTGTAGCCTTAGTTTTTCTGTGATGTCCTCAGAAAACTTATTTGCATTTCCAGCATTATGTTACTCTTCCCTTGGGAGAGTCAATCACACTCATAGGGCAATTTGGAGTGAAAGGAGCTCAGACCACCTGGCTGATAAGCACAGAGAACATGGTCAGGTCCTGTGGTCACTGGGTTTTTCAAGAACATGGTGCAGGCAGAGGCTGCTCAAGAGGGCAGAGCAGAAGGAAGTGAGTCAAAAAAGGCTCTCCCCTCCTCCTTCCAGCCCAGGATTCCTTAGCCAAGGAATGATCATTGCTGTATAACTTGTAAAAATGTCTCTTGTGATTAGCAGGGAGCATGCAACAGCTGGGAGTATTTTATTTTCCTCTGATTTACCATTCTCAAGTGCTTAAGGTATGTCCTACCTCTTTTCTCTCCAGAAAGCCATTTGAACTGTTTGTCAGTGGCTTCTTCACAGAGCTGAGGGTTTCAGGAATAAATACTTTGAGGCCATTTTGAGGCTCTGAGATCTGAAGCCTCACCCTCTGCAGCTGAGACTCAGCATGCTCCTCCCTGACACTTTATGGGATGAAATCAGAAAGCTATTTTGAGAAATCAGATGTCTTAAAAATAAGAAAAAAAAACCCCTCAAACTTCAGTGCTACTAAGTGCTCACTGTCATACTTAAAGGCATATATTTCTGTGTGTTTGGGATAGAAAAACTGCTGATATCTGTACAAAAATGAGGCAATGAAGAGTTGGATAACTCTCTGTCAGTTCTATTGCAATAGTTTTGCAAAGAGCTTTTTTACTGTGGAGCTGGAGTTCAAGAGCAGCTTTCCATCTGCATTACTGCAGAGTACAGTCTGTAATATTTTTTCAGTCTCATATTAAATAAAAAAATAGAAAATTGGAAAACAAAAAGGAGGTGAGTACTACTTCAGTGACCCATTTACTTTTTATTAAACTTATTTTATTAGAACATATGTGATTCATACTGTACAGTTTTGTTTGACTATTGCTTAGGTTAATTTACACTGGAAGGGTGCAAAACTGCTCTTATGAAACCAGTCAAGGAACTCATTTTAGTTGCCAGTACCAAGGGGCACTTAAGTGTCTACTAATGTGCAATCTGGTGGAAAGAAGAGTATCCAAACTATCTGATGAATTTAAACCATACTAAATTCCTCCTTCAATATAAACTGATCTCTAATTATCTGGGTATTGCTTTAGATTTTAAAAGAAGTCTTGAAAAAGGTGGAAGGAACAAATCCTTAGAAACCTAATCAAGGAAACACCTTTAATATTAAAACAGATATTTCCCAGTGTTTTTGTAAAATAGACTTCATAGCAGTTTTAGTTCTAATCCTATTTAAAGACATATTGGAGTAAAGCAATGAGTTAGTTGCTCCACCAGATCCAGCAACTCTGTGGGCACTGAAATGAAGTTTGGAAACTTTTTGTTTAGCCTTTGTTTATTTGCTTGCACCCACTGATGGACACTGGTGAAGTAGATCTCAGGTAAAGCAGATGCATGTGCTGCTGCAGGGGAATGCTGCTTGGTGCAAGATCATGTTTCTGCACTTAAAAGGAGGTTGTTGAAGTCTTTGGATTCACTCCAGCTCTTGTTGAAATCGTGGTAGAGTCCCTCTGGCTAGCACAGTGGAAATTGTACAGGCTCCTTATGCTCCAGTGCAGCAGCCTGGATCCATGAGAGAGCAGTAAATACCATTTGTCATCACTTTTTTCTCATTAGACTTCCCTCCCACTTTTAGAGAAACAACAAAAAAAAGTGGGGACGGGGGGGCGGGGGGAGGAAGACTTGTGAGTTGTGCTACTTTCTACTGGAAGGAGGCATTTCTATAAAGTGTTCTTTTTCAACATCAGTGAAAAATCAAGATTCTCCCTGTTGAATAATTACTGTAATGATGGAAAGCTTCCTTCTGATTTGGTTGTGTGGTATATTTTTCACCCTCTACTCTCTTGACTTTTAAAATAGCTTTTATTAGTATAATCTAACCTCTTTATCTTGCTTCCCACACAGAGGAAAAAAATCTCATAGACAACAGTTTTCATATGCACTTATTAAATACTGTGAGTTTTATTACTGCATTTCACTCTAGTCTTAATAAAAACAGGCAGTGCCATCTTAGAAAAGCTGCTGCAAACTTCCTGAGTGGTGCTCTACCTCCAAAAAAGCTCACTGAGCAAAACCATTGTAACTCAGCTGGCAGATATAGTAAAGTATTTGACCTGTAGTTAATATATTTGGGCTTTTCATGGGGATCTGGCCTAGGAAGTAATAAGGCTTAAGATTCCTGTATGCTCACCAGCTTGAAGTTTAGCCCCACCAAGTCAGACAATGTGATGTGTTTTGAGTAGCAATTGCATTTAAAACCTGTCACTCAACAGCAGATAAGCACCTAACGTGATTTGTCTGGAAGAGCACCAGTTTTGTCCATATTAATCCTAAATTATGGTCAGCTGCCAGTACAAAGGGAACCTTCATTAAAAGTGACTTCTTTTATTCCCACATAATAGATACAATGCTCTACATTTCATAGATTAGTCTTTAACTTGCCTGAACTATCTCTCTTCTATGAATAGTTCACACATGAGCTAGGAACATTCATTTCTCTGGCATTTATTTGGAAATCGCAGCTCCCAATCACACCAGTAGCTAATGCTTTTATGCTTCTTGCTTTTTAAATATCATTGCTGTTCATTAGGCTGTATATTCTATAATTAACACCCCTTCTCCTCAGCAATTAAGTAATTTATCAGATAACAGATATTACTGTACAGGACCACCAGACACTGAAAAATGAGGCTTACTTCAACAGAAGCATGTATTTCTGTGCAAATTATTGTGATAATCTTTCTAACTAGAAAGAAAATGAGGCAGATTTTGCTTTCAATAACACTGCTGTAAATGCATAACAATTCTGGCACATCCACAGTGTGGTCCTTCCAGATTCACACGATCATAGCTGGATTATGTTTCTCTAGTAGAACAGAATTCTTGTCCCTGTCTGGGTCAGAACAGCTGCCCTCAGCCATACAGCTGACTGCAAGCTTCAGGATAAAATCTCTCCCCTCTGACTGGGGACACAAGTTTAGGGATTTTTTTTTTTTAACATGGCCCATTGTTTCTAAAAATGCTTATTTCTAAAAAAAAAAGTCCACGGTTTCTACCTCCTCAACTGATGAGAAGTGACAGAGAAACAGGAATGCTTTTGGTAATCAGAAATCTGACTCCAGGGATACAAACTGAACTCATTGTCAGTTCACTACTAATGCATGGAATTGTGAGAAAGCCATTTATTGGGGCAAATAACTGTTAAAATGATATGTGCTTGCCATCATGTAGCTTACCAATAAAAAATATTATGTGCTTCCACATGGATTTTTTTCTTTTCTCTTTTTGACATTTAAAGTTATATTGAAATATAACCTCCTACTCTGGAAATAATTTACAAAGCAAATCCTTGAGTACTGTCACATGATGAAGAATCAGTGCAGATTTTCATTTTTGTAATTTTTATACAGTTGTTTGCAAGATATCACTAAGAAATGATCTGGAGTTATGGGTCACAATGAAAGTTAAAGAGCAGGGATGTTGCAATGCCGTTTATTAAAATCTGCTTATTCCAGCAACTACTTTTCAGTGGCAGGTATGACTGTCCTGTGCAAATCACTAGTCAGGAGTTTCAATGGCAGCTTGCCGATGCAAACCTGACTGATTATAATCACTGCTTCCCTCCTCTGCTGTAGAAATTTGCACTGTGACACAAAATACCAGATGCTGGACACTGGCTACTATAATAAAAGTTAATTTGCAGGATGGCATGGGCTGCATTAATTTTCCACGTGGCAAAACACTAACAGCTGGCCAGTGTTGCTTCATCAGCAAACTGAAAAAGGAAATAAGTAATGAATCATATAAAGGGCTTTAGATGGCAAGTGTTTAGATCAGTCAAAGCCACAGTAGGCTGGAGGGATGTAAGAATAACTTAAGAGCACACAGCAGAGCAGCACAGTGACAGCTGAAATTTTTTGTAGCTAAAACACAAAAAAAACCCAAAAAAAACCCAAGATGAAGGCATTTACCATGTGAAAAACATGGTTTATGTTAAATTTCTATGTGATACCAGGTAGATAAGGGATTAACACCCAAGCCTGTGATATTTTGCTATGTACTTTAGCAGCAAACCCTTAGGTTTTAAATTATATTTTTATGCAAGTAAAGAAAGTGCCCATGGAGCAGCTGCATTGCACATGGCGCTGCAGTGGTCACTGCAGCATCCTGGTCCAGCAAGACAGCTCTTGCTGAGCCCCTGAGTTGGCATGAACAGATGAGTGCCAAACACCCGGATCCTTTCCAGGACATGAGCAGGGTATAGCATTACTCAAGGCACCCAATTCTGGATCAAAAACAAGAGTGGAGCTGCTCTCAGATTTGGGGTTGCCTTTAAATTCTAGGTTCACTTTTGTATCCCATCCAAAGATATTCCTATGAAAGTCAGACACAGAGAGATAAGGAGTAATAGTAATTTCTCAAACATGATTCCAGAGATTATATATATATTATATACCCAATGGTGTTGCTGTTAAAAGACAGCCATCCTTTACAGTTATAAACTGTGTTTAAATTGAACTACATCTTCCTAAACAGGCTTATGTTTTGTAAGCCATGGTCTGAACATGAAACAAACGCAGCCCTAAATGTTTGTGGTTAGGTACAAAAAGATATTCAGAGGACACTCTGGGCCGCTGCTCTAAACAGCACAGCCAAAGTTCACAGCCAGCAGGAAGGGATATGGGCAATGCCCACAGATACTGTGCCCTGGCTCCCCCAGGGAGTTTATACGGGCCCCTTTCTGTTTGAAGGCTGACTACCAAGAGGTTTGGCATGGGACTCAAAACTGTGTCACAAGTTACTTGCCATTGTCTGCCACAGCGTCCTCATTCATCTGCACTAAGCAAGGGATGATTAAAATAAAAAACAGCTTTGAGACCAGAAACAGTGTGACAGAAAGACCATGGCAAGCACAGACAACTGTTTTAATTGAAAATCTGGCAGTGACAGAAACATCAGTAAGAAAATCAGATCTTGACTAGTTTGCCCATCTTGTTCCCTCTCCGAAATAGGTTTAAAGCACACACCTGAATTATTCTAACTGAAAGCCAGTGTCATTTCAAACAAATAGCTTGTTACCCACACAAAAGCCATTCAGATAGTGCAACATCAAACAAGAGAGCAGCAGCAGACAATAAGCTAAACTAAGCACCCCTTTGAGAGCACTTCATTGAGAAAGCCAGCTGAGCTACAAAACTGCTGGGGATGATTAACATCAATGCAATTTATTGGCTTTCTTCAAATAAAGACCTCAGTGTAAGGAAATGATTGAAGAGACAACTAAACTCTGTTACAGTCATAATTAACAAATTATAGGCTCCATTACACATATTGGTCTATACAACGCATTCAAGATAATGACAGAACAAGCTTTTTTTTCCACAAAAAACATTTTATTAACATTACTTATTAATTTTTATTTAGAAAATATTGTAGGTGAAATTAACTGATATTCAGACATGACCAAAATACAAAATATAAAAGAATGTGCAAAAGTATTGCCATCGGCATAACCTACCATAAGAAATATAAAAGTGCCTCAAAAGAGGGACTACTCTTTTGTAGATGAAATTTGCAGAAACTTCTGCTACAGCTATTGCATTATCGCAAATATCAAAACTGTCTGCAGATGTAATCAGCATAGCTCCATTAAAATCAGTAAAACTATGCTGATTAATACCATATGGGGATCTGGAATAACTTAGCAGAAATTTCAAATGTCATGAAAAAGTAATGGCTACACTTTTATTTTAATACTCAACTAGCTTATTCATTGCCTTTGTCAGAGTGTTTATCAAGGCATCCCTATTCCAAATTCTCTCTGTGAGATGAGCTGCATTTAAATTTATACTTCCTTTACTGTTATGAAGGCTTCTGAAAGCCTTTACTAAGACCATTGACTGTAAATGACCATTTATTTAAATGATAGGGCCAAACTATGTAAATGGCAGGGCAACAAACCTCTGAATACGCTTCTGAAAAGTTCCTTTTCTTTAGCAAGCAGAGGATTCAAAAAAATTTTTAAAAATCCATGCTAGATTTTCAGTGCTGGACTCTCCTTAGTTATAATAACAGACATTTGATTTTTCAAATTTTAACTGATTTGCAACAGCTGAAATATTCTCCCAAGGCAGCAGTAACATTCCCCCCATAAAAACATGGAAATCTAAACAAGCCTTTCCAAAATATTATTGCAAAGACAACACAGCAGAAGAATCAAACTTAGGTCCATTCTTCTATTAAATGCAGTTTCTTATAAAAAAGTAAATTGCATAAAAGGCAGCTCTGAAAGACAGAACTATGTCAGTATAAAACTTTGTGAAAAATATCTTACAAAAGAAGAAAGTGGAATCAACAAAAAGTGTTTCAAACATCCAAGTGCACATCAGCTTTAAGACTTCAGGCTATATATCTGAGATTTTTTCTTCAGTTTTCTCACTATTTTTCTGCGGGATAAATTTGTTGGCTTGTTGATACCCGGTTTCTGATTTCCTGCTAACAAAACAAAGGAAGCAGTTAGGGAAACTGAAGGACAAAACTGTTACTACTTGTTATTGTTTGAGTTTGATTCATGTTACACTGTTCACTGTCCAATAATAACAAACATAGCAGAAACTGTAACATGTGTTCTGCATTCCCTATTCTCACACTGTAAGGACACCAGTGTGTTCACCTTTGGCACTGCAATCCTACTTTGCTGCTCTTTTCCTGAGCAGGCATCAAAGCCTTATCCAAGTGTCCTGCAGTGACAGCAGAATGGAACTAAATACACTGCCCTCTATTAAAAAAAAAAAACAAAACCAAAAAAACCAAAAACCCAACAACCAAACCAAAAAAAACCAAAACACACACACAAACAAAAAACTCCAACCTATTCTTACATTTCTCTGAACAGTGGGACAAAGGTTAAAATACAGCCAGTGCTTGTGGGAAATGTAAAGAGAAAATTATTTGAGTTACTGCACAAAACTCACAGAAGCTGCAGAGTGGCCCAAGACAGTCAGAGCTAACATCAGACATGCTTCCAAAAGCTGCATGAATTGTGTGAGAGCAATTCAGAAAACAAGTATTCTGCGATCTTGACTAAAAATCTTTGTCTTTCTGCTACCTATTTACCAGCATGTAGAGCCACTGTGGCCAATTCCCAATTATTTTGCTGTCACCCCAATGCATTTGCTTTCTTTTCCAATATAAACTTTTAAAGATGAAATTAATCACAAACCTTTTCACTCAAAAAGCTATAGATCAATTTAACAAACAGTTGTATATTTGCAGAGGGAAGGTCAACTGAATTCAACCTGAGATTCCAAGAGGTAACATGAATGCTGCTGAGGAGGAAATAATGGAAGCAGGAGAGGAGGAGTGGCTTAAATTGCCCGAATTATTTCCTTAATGTTGCTGTGCACTCCCAAGCTCTAGAAATGAATATGCATAGCACAACATTAATCAGCACTAATTATGCCCTTAACTTTGGTCTTCAGCTGTATCAAGCCTTACTGAACTGTGAAATCCCAGAGTTGATGAAAAAGCTTGTAACTGGTACTTTGCATGTGGCTATCTGGCGCTCTAGTTACAAGACAGAGAGTATCTCCTTACCTCTTTCTTCCACACACATAAAAGAAAAAAAAAAAGAAAAGAAAAAAAGAAGTGAGGAAGAGAGAACCCCCGGGTGAATCTGGCTGGGTGTGGGCAGGGGAAGTGTGGAGGTGAGATGCTGAAGAAGCAGTTTCCTTCCTCCTCTCCCTGAACTCTCCACACTGGAGCCTGGCCCAACCACTTCACAGGTAGCAGTGGATGCAAATTAGATAATCACAAGCATCTCAGATAAACTTAACATACTATTAGAGACTCTCTCATAATACAATGGCAGAGACACACTCAGACTTGTCATCCACAGAAATATTACTGTCATGACTAACTGGCAGGCAGTATTTTTATTTCTGAGGACTGTGCTCAGGGTACAATCCTTGCCCCAGACCTGGATTTCCAGCCCATAACTGAAGAATCATCTCCCAGCATAAGGCTTCTGACTATACAACTTCAATACTGAGGTACTCCGATCTTGTGCTTATTATGTTTAAAACAGAGCTGCTTTTTAGCTTTTCCTTTTTCTCTTTCCCAAAGGCAATGTACATGCTTGATACAGCCTTAAATATTTTCCCATTAGAATCCATTTTTAAAATACTGCACTATGTCTGCTTCCTGAGTGTTCTGGGCAACAACATACAATTCTCTATCTCTCTCACTTATTTTCCTATCAAATTAATTAAATTAGAGTATTAAAACTTGCAATAGCTGCAATATGACTGCAAATAAAAGCACAACTGTTTTGATTTACAAGCACAGCCACTAGCTGGTTTCAATAAAAGCATTAGGAAAATCAAATATCATTCCAAGCTTTCCCCCCACAGCCTGAGAAACAGCTGACACAGCACAACTGATGAGGCAGAATCTTTAGTAATGGGAATAGGAAATGTGAGTAGGCAACAGGGAATTGAGGAAGGATGGTAACTTCTGAAAATGCAAAGGAAAAAAGTAAATTGATTTCACAACAGACTTTAATCCTATTTAAAACTATCCAGAATAAAAGGATATCTTCGTTTGTGGTTGTGGAGATACTGAACAGTTTAAAGACTGATTCCTTGTAGGCTCTAGGAAGTAGGCTTAGTCTGTGTGCCCTCCTCTACACTTCATTCAAATATGGTGCAACCACCTCGCATCACACTGATCTTGCCCGAAGGATTTAGCATTGCCTTTCAATTTTCCCTGCCCTTAAAAACATAAGAGTCCAAAAAGCATACCCCTGTAGCTAGCCAAGGTGAGTAAAAGAACACTATGAAATGGATTACTTTAAATGCTTATGACTGACAAAATATGAAAAGCAAATAAAAACAAGAAACAAAACAAACAAACAAACAAACAAAAACCAACCCCGAAACCAAAAAAAACCTCACCATTTCTGCAGACATTGTAGCAATCCTTTTCAGTGACAAAGTTGTTGGCATTTCCACCACAGCCAGTATATCTGAACTCTTTACATGATTTAGTCTTGGTGTCAAAGTAATAGCGAGGCACAGAAGAGGAACACAATCCTTCATCCTTTGGGCTATAGCATAGCAAGGGGCCAGCTTGGGAAAAAGGACAAAGGAAAAAAAAGAGAGAGCAAGAAAAAGTATATAAATGTGATCACTGTAGGTGGCTTCTTAAAATTGATCCTGAAATAAATTTTGTGTCTAAACAGCTCCTTTTCCCCTTGAATTGACAGTATTACCGATGACTTCAGAGACTTTCTACATCTAATTCCTGGGAGCTGCGAATCTGAGAAAGCAACAGACCATCCTAGAAAACAGGATTAAATTCCATAAGTGAAATTCATCAGCTATCCCCATTTGTGATGCTATACATATGACAGCGAATATTTTTATGTAATCTTATTCTGTATATATAGGAATATAGCAATAATTTTAGTGGAACAACCTCTATAGAGGAAAAAAAAAGGCACAACTTTGCTATGATTTTCCCAGCAAATTCTGCTCGCAGCAAAAAGTACAAATACAACAGCTTTCCTCAAGAGCATGTTTCTTTTTGCCTCAACAAAATTTTATTTTTTCTGCTGTAGCCCCTTTATCAACTCATTGTATGTGCAACAGAAATAATTCAGCTTTCACCTAAGAAAATGCTGATAATATGCCATCAGCTACAAATAAATGTCATCAAGCACTAATACCACTTAGGGCAGTGACAGCTTTTACACAGTCTGGTAGATCTTCAAAGAGCCTGTCTTGAACTAGATATTAATCTGGTGTTCATGTCAAAACTTAGTTATAGTCACCTGCTCATAATTGCCACCAAACTTATTTACAGCTCAAATGGAGAGACAGTGAAGAACCACATCAGGCATCTCACTTTTGTAAGAAGCTGAGCTGTTGAGTGCCAAAAACCTGAGCCGCCTACCACCATCTCCCAGGCCTGAATTTTAAAAAGGCGCTTCTGCTTTACATTACACTTCCCTGAATGTGACTGCAACAATCTCTGACACATCTTCCCCAATACAGATCTTCAACCTTATTATTTCTCTTCAGATACACCTGTACAGCTCTCTGGAAGTCAAGAAATTGATTTGGTATAGCTGTGGGTGCATTTAAGATCTCAGCATTTTTGTTCTTCCAGTAACAGCTAAGACAACATATTAAAATTAAAGTCGACAATATAAACATCTGCTTTACACAAGTCTTCAAAAATACCACTGTATGGGTATTCAGAGGAAAATATCAAATGAAGTATCATCTTCATATTACTTTCAAACCATCTATTTTATTAAAAATTTGAAACAATCATTACTTTTTTCTGGCAGACAGTGGTCCACACAAGACTGCAAATCTCTGAAGTTGTTGCCATTTCCATAACAGCCACCATAGATGAATTCCTCACACCTCATCGAGCTCAAGTTAAAGGCATATCTTCTTAGATAGCTCCTGCAAGGTCCTCCATCAGCCTCCATCCGGCATAATTTGGGCACTTCTGCAGAAAAAAAAAATAAAAAAATCACCCTCTGTAAAGCCAGCGCTTCCTGCTTTGCATACAGAACAACATGGTAGTGTAGGCAAAACTGTATTACTTCAGTTGCAGACAAGCCCCAGTTTGTCCCACCCGCTTTTTTTCTGGAGGAATTCAATGCATTAATTAGTGAGTAAGTGCAATATTAAATCACATTTAAAATACTAATAGATAAATTCCACACATCATCTCTGGGTCAACTGACTGTATTTTCTGCCCAAAACTGACATCAGCAAGAAGCCGCAACAAGCAGGAGGGTCATTAGTTGGACTCGATCATCTTAAAGGTCTTTTCCAACCTAAATAACTCTATGATTCTAAGACTCTGTGATACAACGGGTGGGTGCAAAGCGTACCGCAAAGCCAAGCAGCCTCCCCGGTGTGTCCCCTCCAGCCCCTGCCCTGCCACTCCGGGGCCCTCTGGGGCACTGCCGGTCCCGGGACTCACTCTTGATGGTCCAGCAGCTCTTCTCGCAGTCGTCGAAGGTGAGGAAGTTGTTGGCGTTGCCGTAGCATCCCCCGTAGGTGAACTCCTGGCAGCTCTGCGTGTGCCGGTCGTAGTACCAGCGCGGCACCAGGGCGCGGCAGGGCCCCTCGTCGGGGGGCAGCAGGCAGGCGCGCTGCTTCTCTGCGGAGACACCAGCCACCGGGGCT
>NW_005054307.1:6409236-6412334 GCF_000277835.1 Geospiza fortis | reverse complement strand
CCCGCTCACGGTACGGGATGATGCTCAAAGAGCGTTTCCCGTAAATCACGGCGAAATCCGGGACAGGTCACTTAGCGAAAGCCCCCCTCTCTCATCATTGCGCGTCCCACCCTCGTCATCCTCGGCTTCAACCCCCCCACCCCGAGGCCTCTCCCTATTCGGGAGCTCCGGGTAGAGGACGGTGGGACGCCGAAAATCAAACGCTGGTCCTGCTGCAGGTCCCGATCCAGCCGGATCGAGTAGAGGCTGCTTAGCGAGCGCCGCCGAGACAGACGCGCGGCATTAGTTTCCCTCCGTATAAAACGCTAATGAACTTGAGAAAATGAGGCATCATCAGAGGACTTGGACTCTGGGGAAAACCGAGGGGCCCAATGGATAACAACTCTGCCAGTGCAAAGAGGGATGGACTTCAGGAAATATCATGACCTGGTTTATTCTACAGATTGTAACCCCACCAGGCAATGAGGTGTGATCTGTGGGAGGAGGGGGTGAGCAGCAAACAGCATACTTTCCCTCTCTAATCTGTTAGACACATTGCATTAATTGGTGTTTACCCCAGACTGAATATAGCAAGAGAGATAAGAGTGGCTGCAAGTTAGGCGTGCTCTCCATAGATAACGACAAACTAATCTGATCTCCTATTGTTCTTCTCTGCTCCCTTTACAGCGACATTGGTCCATAGTCCTGCAGGCAGGCACTGCCCTGGATGGGTTGCAATACAGGGCCCAGGAAATCTGTGCCCTGCAGGAAAGAAGACACAGTCTGTATGGGCTGTAAGCAGGAGGCACTTCAGGGTACCCCGATTACTTGAACTGACTTTCTCTCCATGGCTTCTGTGCTTTACTTATGTCGTGAAGGACTACAACCTAGCTTCCTGACATAGTTTTATTTTTCATAAAGGCAAGAAAGGAGCAAGTCTAATTCCTACTCCACCTACATGACTTCTGAAAGGATATGGAATGGCACTTCTTTCCCTCCTTTTTCAGAACTGCTCCCTTTTTCACAATCTCCAGTAGCCAAAGTATAAGTGAGTACTTTACTGACAAGAAAATAAATCATGGTGCAGCTTGAGTCATCACGATAGGACATATCTGCCATGCTTTAGATTCTTATAGCTACAATGGTAACTAATGGGTGTCCTCATTTTTAGGGATTTTGTTCAGCATATTAGGCAGAGCAGCTATATCAAAGCTTATGTCCCTCCCAAAGAAAAGAACCAACCAACAAACAAACAAACAAAAAAACCCCACATACTTTTTCTATTTCCAAAAGAAAGCTGACATTTCTAATATTGGGAAACTAAAGTGGTTTTAATATGATGTTCTTTAATATGTTGTCCTAGACTGATGTCAGTTTTCATGACATTTTTTGGACTTGCAAAGAAAGAAATTTAAATACCACTTTAAACAACAGCAGCAAAGTTAATGCTGTAATGCAAACACCATTTTCAATATTTTCAATTTCCTCTGTGCACAGACATATAGAAATCAAAGTCTGATTTAAAGCCACCTATCCATCAATGCTGCTATTCAGCTTCCCCTTTGCTTTAACTTAGATCAGGTAAATATCTGTACAAATATATGAACCACAATAAAACAATAACCACAATAACACAGCGAGTGGTAGAAAGTCCATTACTGACTGCCATCTGCAGAGCCAGTCACGTCAGCAGACAGGTCAGTGAAAGTTTTCCATTACAGAGCTATGGACACCAAATTCTTCCCACTCCAACCATGACAGTGGCATGCCAGAGCCCACCTTCAGCTCACTCCTGCACCCTACACCTGCCTCCACCACATCACAATGTTTCTGCTCCCACCGACAGCCCAGGCTGTTCTGAGGCACTGGCCAGCCAGCTCTTTCCACCTGTTTTGACTGGCCCAGGACCAGCAGCTGGTGGGGTTTGGGAATGCAGCTGTCAGTGTAGGTTATGGACGTGTAGAAAGTGCATGCCACCAGCTGGGGAGGGGAAGATAGTAGCCATAAGGAGAGGAAGAGAAACTGATTTTAGTGAACTGGCTGAAGTAAAATGAATACAAACCCCAAGGGCACTATAGGAGCAGCGCTGGAGAAGATGTAAATCTTGCATGCTGCTGACAGCTGCTTACATCTGGTGAGTGGGAAGAGGTTGGAGAAAGCAGTGTGTTTAATGGGAAAAAAACAGAGGTGGGAAGAGGGAGGGCTAACTGCCTATAAAGATCTTTGAAATGGCAGATAACAGAAGGACTGCAAGCCCATTTTAATGGCCTGTAGCTATGTTCAGTCTCAGGGGTCCTGAATTGTTCTTCCATTGCTATTGAAGGAAAGCAGCTGCTAGGATGAGAGATGCTAGGTGATGTACAAGCATGCATGGAGGGACCAGTTGGTTTCTAAAAGCATAGAAACCTATTTGGGATCTAGACCTCAAAACCATATGCAACCACAGGAGAAGAATTTCCTAACTCCTTCTTGCATTTTCTGAATGCATCACTTCCCTTATGTTGAGTACTCCACCCCAACACCTGTCATAACTCCATGTGTTCGGAGACCCTTGCGCAAGCCAGGCACAATAACCCTCTTATGCAGAGTTGCAATTCTGCTTTGCAGACATACCTACCAAAAAGTCGCCATGTCTGGCATTGACAGGCTGGCCACCTGTTGAGGCACTTTATATGGGAGTGGTTTCCTCCCCTCTCTACCTTAGTCCAGTTCATCTGTAGTGGTAATGCACAAGTATTGAGGAAAGTACCCATGCACACCACCTGCTTCTGCCTTAGCAGCGGGGGAGAAGAACACAGAGCCCAAGGATGCAGGTGGCACAGAGCATGAGTCATTTATATGGCCAAGAGGTGCATGGGAAGAAGATGGGGGGGGAGAAATATCTCACTGCTGGGCCAAAAGCTCCAGCCGACCTCGCTGCTCTTGCCCCGCACTGGAGTTGCAGAGGTTGAAGCCAGGGAGGTCAGCACACGCGGGTCTTCCAGCTCCCGGCTCCTGCTGGGACGGCCGGACCTCCCTGCGCTGGCAGGGCCCGTGTCAACGCCCCGGCAGCGGGGCCGGGCCGGGCTCTAATCCGGTTAGGGGGGATTAGCGCGCAGGTTTAAAGGCCAGAGCGGGGA
>NW_005054307.1:6406049-6408757 GCF_000277835.1 Geospiza fortis | reverse complement strand
GGCCGGCCCGCCGCGGCAGGATTTGGCACCCCTTAACTTAATCCCGGTGGATTTGGCACCCCTTAACTTCCCCCTCCCCTCGAGTCCCTGGCGCCCAAGGCCGGCACAAGACCGCCTTGCCAGGCGAGGGAGGAGCACGTCGCGCTGTTCCCCTCTTCTGTAGGCAGAACGCCCAGGGACGTGCTGGTGCTCGGGGAGGGATCGTCCTCCCCTGGGAAGCCAGGGGAGCCCTGTCGCGGCACTGCGCCCTGCCTGGCCCGTAGCCGGGTCTCGGCTGCCCGCGTCCCCGCCCCGCTTCCCGTGCTGAGCAGTGCCCGGGCAGGAGCCAAAGCACCACCCGTGCCGAGCCGTGACCCACCCAGCCTTGTTCCATAGACATTTAGACATTTACACTGATTGTTCCTTCCCACAAGTACTTTCCCCTTAAAGGTTTATGGTTCTGTACATTTTCTATAGATGAAAGATGTGCAGAACTGGTCTTGGTCCATGATGAAACTAATTTTTTTTTTAAATTCTGCATGCCAGCAGAGGAAATTACACCTAAATATTACACCTAAATATTACACCTAAATTACACCTTCAAGTTAGGACCAAAAATACATTTGTATGTGGGAATCAGTAGCATGAGTCATGTTGATTACATTGAAGGTCTAGGTTTTACCCCAAGAATAAAAATGCCAATGCTGAAGTTATGTTTTAGCTGTGAGTTGGGTATCAGTGATTGTAGATGTTACAGTACAGTCTAAAGCTCCAGCAGTACTGAGGGCTCAACGTCTAACTAGTGTTGATGCCTATATCATCTCTCAAAAGATGATTCTTAGACAACTGAAATACACTCTGCAGGATATAAAGTTTTGGAAATAATAATTTAAATACTTTTCTACATGTTTGGAATAAACCAAAACCCTAATCACTTTAAAAAAATGGATATTTTTCAATTTTCCTGTAGTGAAGCATGCTTAATTCTACCAGTGCATTGTAACAGAAATTTCTCTGTGAGAATGAAATTGATGTTGTAGTTGCCACGGTCCCCTGGTACCTGTATAGGTGTTACAAGGACTGGGAAATGCAGAAACCACATTACTGTTGGTACCAAAAGAAAAACATCAGCCAAAATTTTCTTGACCCCCACTAACAACTTTACAACATAAAAAGGAAGTGGACTTTGGAATGAATAAAAATTTCTAAATGTATATTTAAGCAGGCTTTTTTTCTTATAAGTGAAAGTGATCTTGGCAGTGCTGGCTGAAGTAAAACCGTGGTCCTTCATATACTTTGGCGTGCAACTGTACTATGGTGTTAGGTGCTCCAGTTTGAATGAACAAAGTCAGCAAGGCACAGAAGAACAAGACACATAAATGGGATTTCTAGGTGCAGCTTCTTCTTTGCTCTAAAGCAGATCTTGTTTTATGCACTGTTTAATTGGGAATTAACTCTGTTCTTTCTGATGGCTTAAAGCTTAATTTTGCACAGGCCATGCTCTGTTGTTTGTGATGCAGCAAGTAAATTCAATGGTTCTCTTGTTGTATTTTTACCTTTGAAATAAGATATAATTAACAGAGGAGGCAAGGGGCCTTAAATTAGAAATACTAATCATCTAGTGGCCTGGCCAGCAGCTGGTTCCTGCTGCTGACTCTGCACAGCAGTACCACTGCAGGGCCTGTGGGTAGGAAGGGAGGAGGTGAGGACAGAGCAGGAGTGTGTCCTCAGACAAGCCAGGCGTTTGAGCATCTAGGGACAGCTTCTGCTGACACAGAGAGCAAGAGATTGTGTGTGCACAAGGAACCTCAGGAGCCCCAGACGTTCACTTGTGCACTCTCAGACTCCACAGACACCACTACCACATGTGCTGCATGTGCTCCAGTGTCAGTGAACAGAAACTAAACACCCTTCTTCTTCCTAGATGGGTTCTATGCAGGCTTGCCTACAGCAGTGCTAATTTGGTATGAATGCTATGGGAACTGTTATGGTCTCAAAACACAATAGGCTCTTTTATTAACCATTGTTTGAAATAACCCCAGGTAACCAGTAAATAAATTGTCTTTCCTAGTTAGACTCTCATTCAAGGTGCATCATTGCTGTAGTAGAACTGCAAAGTAAGAATTGGTATTACCACTGAAAAATCATTGCTGAATGTTTTGTTTGTGAAAAACATATAAAGCTATAAATACTTTGAAACTGAATTGAAAGTTACTGACCCTGAAACTATTGACCATAAGTCATGCTGGTGCTGAGGCAGAGTGTGATCCGCAGCTTAATAAAACTAGATTGGTTAATTATGAACACAAGTTTAACTATGCAGCAATGGCTGTTCGGAGAGGCGTTTACATTCTCAGAGACACTCACATGTTCTGTCAATATCAGGCTGTGAAAAGAGAGGAAGGAAGCTGAGTATGCACGTGCTTAGTGCTCTGTGGCCAGGTATTTTGTGCTTGGTGGGAAGGTGAGTGAGAGAGAATATAAATTCATGGGTTTCCTCCACTGCTGAACATTTCCCATGGCCGTAACGCAGCCACTTTTCTGTCCTTTCCCTCGAGGTGTCCAAGTGCTCCGAAGAGATCAAGAACTACATCGAGGAGCGGTCGGGAGAGGACCCGCTGGTGAAGGGGGTCCCCGAGGACAAAAACCCTTTCAAGGAGAAGGGAGGCTGTGTCATCGCTTAGGAGAAGGAGCCCCGCGCCTGCCCCTGGAGCAGGCATTCCTCCCGT
>NW_005054307.1:6363022-6405497 GCF_000277835.1 Geospiza fortis | reverse complement strand
TAAATGAGGAAAATTCCCTCTGCCAAGGCCAGAAACGGAACCATGTGTTCCTGCCTGCGGGTGACCCGCCGGGTGGGAGAGCGCTGCCCGGCGTGTGCTGCCCGGGGCGGAGCGGGAGCTCGGTCCTGCAGAGCAGGGCCACCGGGCGCTGCCCGCGTTCTAGAGGCGCACGACGGACGCATAATGGGAGTCTCCTGCAAAGCTCAGTCATAAATCAAGAGGAAACGGAGCGCTTCTGGTAACGTAGCATGTAGATTGAATGCCAAGTGGCAACCTGCAGGTAGCAGTAGTGCTGGCGAGCTCTGTGTATTCCATGTCAGCGAGGTCAGTGTCACCTGTAGATCTCCGTGGTACTGTTCAGGGCACCTGCCAAAGCCAGAGAATCAGCAGGTTCGGCTGTAGGGAGCCCTGGTGTGGTGCCCACTGTAGGGCTGAGCACCAGTGGGAAAGAGAAATCCACCTTTAACTTATGAACTGCTGAGGAAAGTGCTGGAGTTCAGTACCTGCTGCAAGGGCCAAACACCATTATTGTGGCCACCACATAAGAACATACAATGGGTTCAGGTGAAGGGAATGTAAGGACTTATCTCAGATTATAGGCAAGTTTCCACATTCTAGCTGGTTGTGCAGTGCTCTGCTGTAGTTTTTTAAAAACAGTATGCTCTGGATTGCCAGATACTTTCATGTGACTTTGGAGCTATGCTGTCCTGTCTTTCATGGATGCTTTTAAAAAGTACTTGCAGAATCTTGTATTTCCTTGAATACACTCAATTATTTCCAAACTTCACCTCACCTCCAGTCCGCTGTGGACAAAAGATAGTGGAGGTACTTCTGAAGGTAAGATTTTTTTAAACTTTCACGCTTCCAGTGTTAAAATATCCCAAACCCAGTGTTTGGGTCAGATTTTCTGTCACTGAGATCTGCTGTCATCGAGCTTTGGGAGACGGGGATGTATCTTCTGTGTTATAAAAAAGAAATCCGAGCAAGGAGGAAAAGTGATGCATGACCTGTCTCTTTCTTAGGAAAT
Source organism: Geospiza fortis (assembly GCF_000277835.1). Lineage (NCBI taxonomy): Eukaryota > Metazoa > Chordata > Aves > Passeriformes > Thraupidae > Geospiza > Geospiza fortis. Next base: position 6,404,470 of record NW_005054307.1, on the reverse strand, counting down.
TAGTTTCATTATTCTACATTCCTGGACTCTTTGCAAGGCAGAAATAAGATGATACAGAAAGAACCAGAAGCTGGAAATGAATCCTCACCTGGATTAAGAGTGTAGAATTTTGTAGTTAATACCATTGTGTAAAATTTGTGTTGATTCTGTCTGGAGAGACCCTTCATATATCTATGTATCTGCAGAGCTATCTCCCAGTGAACTTGTTCCCTGGCATGCTGCTCTTCATTACCTGCCAAGGGACAACAACTGCATTAATAAAAAATTCATGTCACGAAACGCACAGGACAAGGCCAGAGCTTGTAAAGGAGATAATCTGGTTCTTTGTCATGGATAGGTTAAGGCACACATTGTTTTGTATCTCAAGTATTTGCAACTGTGCATTTATTGAGGACAGGGGAAGTAGCTATATTAGTGTCTGCTAGTGCAGTGTTTGCTGCTCTGTTGTGTGACACACTGCTTTTTTTAAATAAAACTTTCCCCTCCTTTTCCCCTTGTTTTTGTGCCCTCCATGCCTACTGAAGTGCAGATAACAGTATGCCCTACCTTGCTGGGTTCAGTGCAGATAATGAAATCATGGGCTAAGAGGGAATGTGATGCTACATTTATCACATAAAACCCTGTGATGAATATATTGTAGAATAAATCACAGTAGACAATATAAACCTGCTTTTTTCATTGCCCTGCATTTAAAAAATGCTTATATAGCACATATTTTAGATCTGCTCTGATCATGTTGGAAAAAAAGAAAAATCACTATTTTTGTCAAGTTCAGTCTGATGTTGTTACACAAAGCTTCTAGCAATCAGTGTTTGTTTTGTCTTAAGTTAAGCCTTTCTCCAGTGACTTTAGGATAAATTGAAAAGTGTCCCCAAAATCTTTGGGAGAGAATGACCATTCAGTGTCTGCAACACATTTTAAGTATACCTGTTATATATTCTGGGGCACACTTTCCAGTAGCTAAATCCAGATGTGAGTACCACAGAAATAAGAGAAATGAGCAGTGCAATTCCATTAGTGAGAACTAGGGTTTTTGTTTGTTTGTTTGCATTAATTTTATTTTTTAGTGTATTAACGTACTTTAAATGATCTATAATTTCCCAATTGTTCTGAGCAGGATGAGGAAGAGACTCTTGTAATTCCAGGGGGCTGTTTTTAGCAAGGGTATTGAAATAATTCTGTGAGTGGTTTCCTTTACAGCTTTATAGGTCACCACCCTTCCTCTTGGAAATTGAAAACGTAACTTTTCCTTAACTTGTTGAACAATGCTTGTAGTACACTGATATCCTACAGCTTGCTTCAGTAATTACTACAGCTGGTTTGAAGAAAAAAGTTTAACTTATTCTGTGTATGTGTGTCTAACAGTATTCATATACATACAGAATGTATATGGGCTGCTTATTTGTCTTTTTCCCTGGCATTAGTAGTAAGAAGCTTTGGGAAATGTTGAAATTTGGCCTACATTTTGCTAGAGCTGCATGTAATGTAAAAATGACATTTCATTTTATGCCCAGTGGTGACTGAGTATAGTTACACTGTGTTGTGTGTCTGTAGGATGAGAATTTCCCCCATGATAGTGAGACTCCACCAAAGGACACTGCATCATCGTTTGCCACTCTTGGCTTGTATGTCATGAGTTTCTATTTATTAATATATATCAATATATTTTTGCAGCAGTTAATGACTCTTTGTATTAGAGCGTGCAGGATCTGAATTTAATATTGACATTTCCTGTAACTTTCTGGTAAAATTTCTGTAAATTTTCCATCAAAATAATATGGCTCTTTCTGACTACCTGCAAAATAATGAAGGGTGACAACTATTAATGTTGGGGCACCTTGGATGGAGTTGGTTTATTTATCATTGTAAGAAATCATAAACCCCTGCCACAGGATGGTGAAGTAATAGCTTGTTGGTATTAGAAAGAATCGCTTAAATGCCAGTTTCTCACTAAGTTGGAAGAGAGAAAACATGCAGCTGAATCTAAACAATTACATGACTGGCACTGGGATTTTAAAACCTAATTTATCATACACCCAAGTTAAAGGCTTCTGGAAGAAAACAGTTGGATGTGACACTGGCAAGGCTCACAGATTCTGCACTGACTGCCCTTTTGTCTAAGGGAAGCAAAATGTATTCCCAGGTTCTGGGGTATTGCAGTAGTCTTTTTCATCTTGTGTCTGCCAGAAACATCACACAAACATTTAGGGGCTAATTCTCTTGCTGGTACCAAGAATTTTTGGTAGCAATTTATCAGAGAGGAAATCTTCATAATTGAATTTTGTTGTTATTGGAAGAGGCAGTGGGGATACACCGCTGTAATATGAGAGACCATTAAGTACACCTACCAGTGCCCTACCAAGAAGTGCTTTTAAATTAGTGTAGGAAGAGTGAGAAAAAAATGAGGTTCAGTTTATTTAAGCGAGCTCTCTAAAAAGCTTTTTCTCATAATAAAAAAAATGTCACTTTCTGTACAAATGCTTCAGTGTGTAGCAAAAGTGCAATTAAGGCAATTTTGTAATCAGTGCTCCTGTTTGTTACTTGGTGTCAGAGTAGAGCTGACATTGAGTTGTTATGTCCTAACATATGTCCTAACGTGGATTTTTTTCCTGCCTCATATCAGTGTTAGAACAAATTTCCACTGTATCTAGTTAGACTTTCCAGTGAACAGTTTTTAGTACAACTATGCCTAGTGGATATTTTTGTGCCTCAGATCTAGCTATTGCTTTATCATTGCCACATTTCATTAGGCAATGCAGTTATGCATTTATGACAACTAAAATTGTGTCTTAATAAGCATTTTATGCCTGAGGGAAAAACTGGGGTTGAGACTGGTTTTGTCTGATAGTTCAAATGTGATGGTGTGGGCTGCAGTGAGAGAACTTCTTTTGTGCCTCCAGGGATGTCACCCCGATTCAGAAGGAGGACCCAAACCCCAGCATGCCAGCCTCTGGTGGGCATTACACTCTATCTAATCAGCTCCTCTGTGCTGGAAAGTATGATTTTCAGGAGCAAGAAAATCTCTGTGGTCACTTGCTCAGTCCTGTAACTCTTTCATAACTCAATACAAGTAGCCTGGATACTCTTCCAGTGGCCAGAGCTCCCTGTCACCCAAAATGCTTGTCCCAGATCAGTGCCTAGATTGGCACAGCACACATTTTTGGTCTTGTAGGACTACCTTGGTTTAAAAGCCTCTGCCCTCAGATCCTAGGAATAGCTCTGCCCTCAGCACTCGGTTTTTTCAAATTTTGGGATCCTCCCTTTTCTACCATACTCTTGGACAGGGCAGTTGAAAGGGGTGTATTTGTGAGTGTGGAGGGACTGCCAAGACACTCAGGTCTGCACAGGAGGGATTCGTCTTTGCAACTGTCTTTGGAAAAATGACAAAAGGAGGGAGAAGGTGTTGGCTGGGATCATGTGTGTCCCTTCCCAGCTGGAGCTGCCTTCTAGCCTCTCATTCCTCAGGAAATGGTTGAGCAGGGCTCAGCTCCAGGGTAGGGGAAAGCATTTTCTTAGCATGGTGATGATGTGTGCCCTCTCTGCTTCAGCAGTGGGGCCCCCAGATGTGCCAGCAGCTGCATGGGGTGGAGGGCAGGACATGCTTCTGCACTCCCTGGTGAACTTTTAGCATTTTAAGATTTCAGTAAGTGTTGGCAAAAACTTTGTAGTTGATTCAGGGTTTCGATTTTTTGGTTTCCTGAAGTAAAAACTGTAGTCAGATGTATGGGACCATAAGATAATCAGTATTCAAATTTCTGAACCAGTAATCAGCCTTGCTTTACCTATTAGGTTTATTGCAAGGAACTGCATTGCAGTGAAAAGGAAGAAATACAATGATTTAAACAGAAACATGTCTAGATACTGACAAATGAATAGACCAGGCACAATTGCAGAATACTTATAAAGTGCATGCTTTTTTCCCATGGAAAATCAGATTTTGTAAAAATAGATGAGAACAGGTATGCTTTATTACGCAATGAGAAACTGCCAGCTCTTACATTATAGGGTTTTTCCCTCCACTATTTTTTTCCCTCTGAAAAAGGGAAAATTTCCTTTAATAACTGTTTGTTCCCGTATTTGGTGATCACTGCAGTCTTTGGTACCCAGTGCAGTAGCAGATTGCAGATTACTTTGTTGCCTGTGGCACAGCTTAATTGAGGTACAAAAATGAATTGTTGTGCTCTGATTAGTCAGTTTTAACTGCATGTATTTCACATTTAAGCCTTATATTTTCCAGCTATTAGGAAAACTTTCTGGGTTTTTTCTTTATATAAGCCTACTCAATATTGGTTTAAAATCCGTTGGAATCTTCTTTGGAAGGGCAGTTCTGGCCACAGCTCTGTGCAGCAGCATTGGAGAAACCCACTTTTTTTTTTCTTCTCAGTGATATATTCCAGCTGGCTTGAAGTGTACTCTTCATCCAGTAGATTTTTTTCTCTGTGTAGGCTATACCTTGTCCTGCAGGCACCAAGTAGAGCCATTGGCTTCTGCATATGACATGTATGAAAAGTGGGGGAAATAAAATGTTTGAAAAACTTTAGTCAAAAATACTTCATTTTTGTTCTTTATTTTAATTATCAGGAAATTCTACGTCTAGGACATTTTTTCTGCCACGTTTTTCACAGGGTCACAAAATGGATGTCTACTTTTAAACTGAACTTTTTCAGTTCAACCCCATATCATCATGGAAAATGTTTTCGTGGCTTGTTTCCAGAAAAAGTCTGATGACAGCTCAGGGTACAAAAGTTTCCATATCATCATTGAGGCCCAGCCTCAAATCCCATATGCAAATAGGGCAAATTTTTCATTGACAATTCTTGTAGCTGATCATTTGCCCAGGTGTGTCACATGATATATTTGGCTGGATAGCCAGGAATATTGAGTAAGAGATGCATATTGTATCCAAATGCCAAATCTTCTATATGGTGGGCAAGAGGAGACTTGTCTGTGAGGCAGAGAAGTGTTTTGGCAGCATCTGGGACATTTGCTGGCTGGACATGAACCCTTGCATAGCAATGAGTTATGTTTTACATAGATCTCCTAGGTGAGCTCCTAACTAATAATAATGCATGTTTTTATAGGAGGATTGAGGGCTACCCCCCTTGTTTCAGTTAGTATTAAAAAATCCCCCAAAACAACAACAAAAACAACAACAAAACAAACAAACAAAAAAACCCCCACGTACACACCCCAAAAAAAAACTACAAAAAAAACCCCAACCAAACAACCCCCCAGATAACCCAACCACAAAGAAAACAATCCCCAGAAAACAGTCCTGCAAAACTTCCTGAAGACCTTTGCCCTGTGCTGGTGGTGCATCCTGAAAGAGGAAGCAGTAGGCTGCAGCTTTGCTCTCTAGATTACTGCAGACCACAGGCAAGCCTGTAAATGAAGGATTTTGCTTGCCAGAAGAAAGTGCACTAAATAACTTTGTATGAGCAGGCAAGGTTAGCACTGCAGGGAACATTTTCTGGCTGCTGTGTGGTTAAATCATATTTATTTAATGGGGTTATTTTTAGCCTGTTGTGGTGTTTTAAGTCACATACTGCCTCTGCTTCTGCGCCCGATGTCACCACAGACTGAATGATTGCCTCTTCTGCTGCAGCGCTGAGCCTGTCCGGTCAGGCTCTCCACCACCATGCTGGGTGATCCAGGCACGTGGGCAGCTCCTGGCTTCTGCTAGGGTCTCCTAGCATGTGTCATGGGAGCTGGAAGCACAGCACTGCCATCCATCCTGCCAGTGCTGGAGGGACTTCATAAAGGAACAGCAGGACATGGATTTGCCTGCTGTGTGCCGTAGACATTCTCATCAGTGAGCTGCCGTGGCAGAAGCTCGGTCTCTCCACAGCCTCTCTAGTAGGGAGCAGCTGCAAGGAGCTGACCTGCTTCTCTCACACACCTATATTCTTCCTAGTTCTGTCTGGAATATGTTTCCACACCTCAGTCTCCTTCCCTGTGGCCTTTCTGAAGAGTATTACTGGGAAAGGATTGTCTATCAAACTTTATTTAGGACTTTGGAAGAGTCTTGAGAGAGTCAAGGAGGGCTGTGACCTCCATGTCCTGGAATGAGAAGAAATGAGTAATATATTCCGAGAAACTCATTCAGGTGTGCTTGGGATGCATGCCTTGGGGGAACCAAGATGGAGATCAGCATGTGGGAAGTGGGCAGCTGCTCTTTGAACTGGGGACTTTTTTCTTCCACATGTTTTTCACAGGGTCATGAAATGGATGTCTACTTTTAAATTGAACTTTTTCATTTCAACCCCATAAAACCTCGTGGAAAAACTTCCCTAGGTCTTCCTAGGCAGCAGCTGAGAAGACCTGCACAGGCTGCACGTGTGGCCAGTCAGGAGCTCACCAGTGGGGTCCTGGCTGCCTTGCACCCCTGGGGTGGGTTTCAGTGTCCAGGTTTGGTAGCACCAATGTGTGGCCCATGGGTTTGCCCACCTCAGCTTTGACTTTATTTCTTTTTTTTTTTTTTTTTTTTTTTGCCTTAGCATCTTTCTAAAGTACTGCCTTGACCTCAACACAGTGTTGCTACAATGCTGAGTTGTCTCCCTGTGCAGTCACTGCTTCTTGTGGTTTTGATTAAAACTGAAGGAAAAATGTAGTTTTGAAGGCTGTTAATTATTTGCTTTATTTATTGCTGATATAGAAAGCAAAGGAATCTCTGGTCTATTATCTCTTGTTCGATTCATTGTTGAACTAATGTCTAGGTATAACCACTCAAGAACTGTCATTAGTGGTTTGTTGTTTATTTATTTGCTTTTTACATTAAAGATCCCATTAACTGTGTCATCTTTGGTTGTTATATCAATAGAGCTCGGTTCAAGTACTGTAACTTGATTTAAAGGGGAAAAAAATTCTGCTCCTAACATAATATGGAACAGTTATGTCATAAAATCATAGAATCATAGGATGGTTTGGGTTGGATAGGACCTTAAAGATCATCTATTTGCAGCCCTCCTGCTCTGGGCAGGGATGTTGGACACCAGATCAGCTTTCTCAAGGCCCCTTTCAACCTGACCTTGAACTCTTCCAGGGACAAGGCATCCACAACTTCTCTGGGCAATCTGTTCCCGTGTTTTACCACCCTCTGAGTAAAGAATTTCTTCCTAACATCTAATCTAATCCTGGCTCCACAGACTCCATTTAATCTTCTTAATCCAAAATACCTTTTTCTTAGACATTTTCTCTTGCTTCTCTAATAAATTACTCTAATCTCAGCTGAGGTATAACTCACAGGAAGCTGTAGTAAAAATCTGTGTAATTTTTTAAGAATTCAGGTTTTTGTTTCAAAATTCATCATCTTGCTAATAATGTGCTGAAACTGTACACTGTGCAGTCTTACAAGGGGTGCTTAGAAGAGGTACTGTGTGTAGAACTGGTGTGGTCTTTAATTTCTGACTTGCATGATAGGAGGTGAACATGCTGGTGAATAATGAAAATAATCTTAATTGCTGTAAAAGTCATCTGTACAACCCAAATTAATTCAGGTACAGTTTCTACTGTTGTAGAATGCATTTATTTTACAATTCAGAATTAAATGGCATTTCTAATTTTTCTGGGTAGTTGCTGATGCAACTACAATATCAGCAAAAATACTGCATCGGCATCATATATTTTTGTTACTTTTCTCATTTAAATAGCATACTAAGTCTCAGTGGAAAATAGTCAAAACTGTGGCAGTGATTTGGGGGGATATTTTCATTGTTGTTTTCTGAAGAAAAACTAAAATTACCTGTTTCTAAAAAAATCTGAATTTATGTCTCTGTCCCCTTTCCAACCCTGCCATGGCATTTCCCCAGACCTGGACAGGAAGCTACAGGTGCTGTTTTCACAAAACTTTGTCAAGACAGTTTCTAATGAAAACACTTATTTTTCTTACCATCATTCAACATGAAGTAAATTTGTTGGCTTGATCCATTTCTGACTCGGCAAGTATCCAGAGTGTTTTTAATAATTCACAGCTGGTAAGAGCCCTGAGGCTTTTTTTTGGAGGCTCCCCAGAGAACAGCCTGAGCTTGTGCTGGGATGCAGGCTAAACCAAGGCTGCCTCCAGAGCCTAGTCCTTTAGGTTTGCATTTTTATTGTCCGGATGAAGTAGCCTGAGAACAACACCAGTTCCATACAGACTGTTCAAACATACAGTTCACATGAGATTTACTGTGCCCTTGCTGTCAGGAAAAGAACAGGTTTTGTTGTGGTATACTGGTAGTTAAGCAGGTAGGAAGGTTTTATGGCTCCTTAATCAACTTTACATCCCAAATGCCATTGAGATTTGGCCAGCTAGATCAGGTGGAAAGATTTCTTTTGTGGCTGGGAATATCTGTCAGATGACATCTGTTGTATGCTGTTCTAAATATTTCTACTTTTAGAAGATTTAGATCTTGTTATAGTTGGTATCCTGGTGATGGAAGTCTAAGTGCTGGCACACATGATTTCCATGTTTCTCAGGATAAAGCACATATAAATAAGCAGAGCAGCTGCTCACATAGTGCTGAAGGCTTGCTTCTGTGCAATTACCAAACACTGCATGGATACCTTGGGTTTAAGTTAAGATCCCTACATAATATTTACCTGAAGTTCAAATGTAAAATATTTTTCTGAGGGCACAAATGCGAGGAAATAGCTAAAACCAAGGGAGGGGACAAATCAGATGGTTAAAGTACAAAGCATTATTTGACCTGTCCTCAGCAAGGTTTTAAACAAATGTTTAATTTTGTGATCATTCAGTCACTGCTGGCTTGACCCTTTAAAAATACCTCTCCTTGTTTCACTTAGCTTTTCTAGGAAGGGATGACAATGCCCAGTAATCAGTGCTGAAGCACCAGCCAGTTGAGCAGTACCATAGTTCTTCAGGAATTTGGCTTATGTTTTTATGAGGTTGTACAAGGGAAGGTGTTCCCATGAAACCACAGTGAATGGTCCAGTAGCTAAGAAGAAACTGTGGCTATCTGTATCTGGACTGTGATTTAAAAAAAAGGAAAATTAAGGCCATACACAATTTATGATTTACGCAGTGAGGTTGTCTTTGGGGGTTTAATTGTTGTGTCATGCAAGGAAGATCTTGTTTTACTCAATGTGGCAAACTCACCTGGTAATAAATCAGTTCTGTTAAGCAATTTAAGTTTTGCTCAAAGGCACAGGAGCAAACCTGCAGAAATCATGGCTTAGTCATTGAGAATCTGCTTAACTTCAAAGGTAGCTTTGTACATAGGCTACAAAAAAACTTGGCCTAGTACCAGCTACAACGAACAAAACTCTATGTTAGTATATTCACCACATATTTTTGCCAAGATCCATCAAAATACTGGAATAACTTTTTGTATGCTCTTTCTGTGGGTGTTGTCCAATGAGCATTGCCAGATGCTATAAGAGCCAAAAAGGTGTAACCACCTTCAGCATTGAGGGTCAGCGTCTTAGGGTCTGAGCATATTTGACATGGTAATACAGAAGAGAAATGTGAGCTCTCTTAGATAGGGTTCTGCCAAGTACTTTTTTACTACTGATCATTAGGCCTGTGTTAATCAATATAACAGTGGGAGAGAGATAATTACTGAATTAGTTGAATGGGTTGAACATTCAGTATATGAATTTCTCAGAATTTGGTGAAAGAAGTGAAAAAGTGATTTTCTTGTTACCAGCATTCGAGTATGCTTATTTCTGTGGCCAACTGGAAGACAGAAAGCAGCCATATATGGGCTGAAATTCTCCAAAGAATGTGCAATAAATACATAGTTTGGAAGAAGGTTTCGCAGGGTCTCAAGAACACAGCAGTCATGGAGGGAGAGGATTCTATTTCCAGCTCAAGAAATAGTTAGCACCACAGGACTTGTTTATTTAGTGGGGAAAGAAGACTAAGATGAGTAAGTTCTTGAAATAAATTCTCTCTTCATGAAACAGCATAGTAGTTAAATCATGGTCCCATGTTAAAGGCATTACCTTTCTCTTGGGAACTGGTGTTTGTTTTGGTAGGGTTTAGTCTGGGGGGAGGATGTTTCCTATTCAGACCCTCTCGTGAGGCTGACCGAGGTGTGTGGTGCCCTCGGCTGCATGGCAGAAGCAGCCTGTGCCAAGGCCTGGTTTGGGCTGCAGAGCTGGGTGGAGGTGGGCACAACCCAGCTGCCTCGTGATGAGCTGGTAGGCAGCAACAACACACCTGCAGAGTGCCCACTTTGCTCCTTTCCCATAGCCATGGAAATCTGGGACTTTGTGGAGCAAAACATCCAGCTCTTGTGCCCTGAAACCTGAAGGTGTTGCTGAATGTAGTGGCTGTACTGCAGATGTGTTTTGCTTGCAAAGGGAAGGGAAGGGAGCACTGCAGCCTGAGCAGTGTAAGGATGGTAGTCAGGCAGCTCAAGACACTGACTTTTGGAAGGTGTGCAGCACTAGCAGTAGCACAGACAAGAGCTGCTCAGGGACTAGATTTGGAATATTATCAATTCTGGAAGAAGGTCGTACTTTTCCAGTACATGTTCTGTGAGACTTCTGGGGAAGTCTAAATACTGACATGCTCCAAACAGCACCAACTTCCTTGAGAGTGTTTCAGGCAAAGGGAGAGGAAATTATTCTCTTCTACTTGACTTTCTTGGAAATGTGTATGGTCATCAAGAACAGATCAACCTTTTTTGCCAAGGTTCTTTTGAGGATAATCCAGATTTCCTTTCCTGTCACTTTCTAGAAACTGTACCTAAAAAGGTAACAAATAATGAGGGAAACAGCCGTTTTCATAGACCTTGGAGAGGCTTAAATTTGCCCTGATGGCCTGTTCTAGTAGTAATTGTTAAAATAATTATTTACATGTGCCTGATTACATTTGTTGTAATAGTTGTGGGTGAGTGGAAAACAAGGATATCCATCAGGAAGTAAGAAAATTAATGGGCTTTTCTCTGTATATTGTTTTGTCTTTTTCTTCTTGAATTGCAGTTTTTAGGTGAAAGTAGTCAAAAATTTTTGTGCAGGATGCCTGTGTTTATAAGTTGTACAATTTTTTTTTCCAAATCTAGATCATTGACAAGGAGATTAATCCCTTTGTGGATAAGTGGGAAGAAGAAGGACAGTTCCCAGCACATAAGGTGTTTAAAATCCTGGGACAGGCTGGATTCCTTGGTGTGGATAAGCCAACAGGTAGGCGAGTGTGTAACTCCTGACTATTAATGATGATAGACTCAAAAGATTAATTTGCTTTTGCCCCAGGTCAAAGCATGGGTTAGAATTCAGTGCAAAGTTTGCTTATATTCCTGTCACATACAGAGTTACCAACTCTGCAAATACACAAAATAACATTGTTGTACTTAAGTTGGTATTCTTCTAAATACAAGTGTTAAAACCTGTATGACTATTATTTTAAAACTAGGGAAATGAGCATCACTTCAATTTTCAACATAAAATCTGTATAAGAACTTTTCTTCTGCATCCAGATACATATGAAATAATCCAGATCTTGATTAAAGAAGCCACAATTTATAGGCATTGGAAGCATTTTAAGATTTGGCTTATTGTACTGCCTGAACATGCATCCTCTCCGTCACTTCAAAGGATGAGGATAGTGTGGCCTTTTGGCCATTATACCCTAGATTGTCTTTAAAATGCATTATTCCAGCCCACAGAAGCCTGAACAGAATAGGAGGCTGATGACACAGAGAGCAGGTTTTTGTGTGTATGTTCATATATGTCGGTGACCCAAAAAGTCCAGAGGAATAGGAAGTATTTCTGCTCTTCAGCTAAGATACATATACTGCTATCTATTTTTTTAATATGTGATATAATATATACTTGTTTTCTTTTCAAACGCTGCTGTTACATGTTCAAGTCACAATTCTCAGTGATTTTCTTTACCACCATTTTCCTGCATTCAGAGCAGCCCAAAGTGTTTAACAGTTAACTGCAGATAATTTTCTATATGGGGTAGCTCACATAATCTCAGCTATGCTACACCACATCATGATATTGCTAAGGCACAGGATTCTGTGCAACAAATTATGTCTTTTTATCACTTAATTTCAGAGGAAATATTCCCTCCTGAAATGAACTCAAATTCTTATAATGTGGAAGGTTGTCCCACAGCTGTTCAGCTGTTAGATCTCAAAGAACTGTTGGGCTGTGATTGTCTGACAAATCCAATTAGGTCTGAGCTGGTATTTCTTTACAGAAATGCTGACAGTTCAAGATTATGCTCAAGATCTATTTAAAGGACAAATAGGATTACTGGGGGAGAGAGAAAACCACTTCTACTTTCTGCCATAATTGTTTGATAGGCAGATTTGAATTTGCATCTCAGTGGGTCTCCTTTGCATTGCTGATATTCGTGTTGGGTGTAATAATGGTGCATTGCATGGCTAGCAGATTTCAGTTCTGCCTTCTTATATTCATCTCAGGGCATGCAGAGGCTTCAGCTGGGTTAAGCAGCCTCAGTGCTGAAGGTGCTGCACATACAACAATACAGAGGCAGGAACTTTGTATAACACTCACAAAATATCTGGACAAGAAATAACTGGAGTAAAATCCAGTGAAGAAGGGACTCGTGGAGGTAAAGGTGGCACAGAAAGTTGCATGCACTTATTACATGTGTCATACTCATATTTAAGACTATTTTAACTTTGGCTTTGATGTTTGCATCTAGCTGTTAATATAATTTATTTGACCTCTGCAGCTACATTTTATAAAAGGTGTAAAAAATTGATAAAATCCTCAGCAAACTGTGATCCATCTCAGTTCAGTATTGTTGGGCACAGAAAGTACACCAACTCCTTGGAAGCTGCTGTCTTTGCAGCATTCAGTTGTGCAACAGGATGGCACCAGATCCAGCTTTGCTCTGTAGTGGTGTAATGCCACCAGGTACATCTTGAAAGTCCTGAAACATTCTCCTGATCGTAAGTCAAAGTAAGCTGTGTAACAACACAGTGTATGTGACTGCACAACTTTGGCAAAGCCTGAAATTCTTTGTCTTCTACGCTTCCACACGGTGCTTAGGCATGCTGTATGATTAGTGTATACTGTAAAATAGAATTTAAAGATCCACTTCTATACTCTGCTCAGCCACTTCTGTTATTCAGTTGCTGTTTGCAGAGGAGGAGAAGTCTTATGAAAGTTGAAGAAACCAAGAGCAGCCAGGAGCTTTGGAGGGGTGTTGCAGGAGAAGGGAGGTTAAATTGATTTGGAGAGAGCAATTGCAATGCAGAGCACTTGTGAGTTAACAGCCCTACTTTCACTTTCACAAACCAAAATTATCATGTTGTATCTCTTCAAATCCAGATCATAAGACATTCTCTTTAAAGAGCACTGATTTTTTTTAAAAAGTTAATTCACTTTAGTAATAGTTGCTATTTTGAAATACAAGTTTTATTGAATTTGTTTTCCAAGACTCTTCTGTCAAGTACAGTGGGTTTTTTCCCTGCAGAAATAATTTTGAAGCTTTCTGATTGGGCAGAAATGGGTCACAAACTTGTTTTGCTTAGATAGAAGGAAACATCTGTTGGATTTTAGATTTGTTGAAAGTAGACTTTTTCCTGTATAAGCCCCATTCCCTTTATGAACAATGAGCTGCTTCATGGGAGTCAGGTTTTTAAAAGAACGTGCCTTACATGTGTCCTTTATCACTGGAAACTTTCTCTGTGTGGAGAACTGATTTGGGGCACTATTTGTATTGCAAAAGCTCTATCAATTCCCACTGTATGCAGTTGCAGGCTACAAACTTGAAAAAGCTTTTCCTGTATATTTTTTCACAGTTGTTTACACAGTAGTTGGTTCTAGTGAATATTGGCTGTAGTTCAGGATGTTCATTGGAGGTCATGTAAACACTGTGGGCAAAGCTCAGACATGCACCCATAATTGGAGAATTTTTAAGATCATCAGTAGATTTAATTTACTGTCTGGTCAGTTCTCTGCCAGAGAAAGAGTCTTCTCTTTGAACAATTTCTCTGCTCTGGTATTCTTTACATGACTCAAAAATAGTGCGTATGTTAGTTTTCCTTAGGAAAGAGTTTGTTTTCTGTTACATTGTTAAGATTCTTCCTACTAGTAAAATACATGGTGAAAAGTGAATATCATTCATGCATAAAAAGTGTCTTTTTGCTGTATGCAAAATGTGCATAAATTTACTTCATTCAGGATTTAGAAGAAAAAACCAACATCCCTATATATTTATTATTCTTCATTTATATTTACTGTGTATTTCTTCATAAATTATAAAATTCTGAGTTACTGAGCTACTGCCAGTCCCAAAACTAAGGGCAGAGAATATTAGAGCAGGCAGCAGAAATATTTAACCAGTCTTGGTAGTTTGCCATTGTCTGTTTTGCTAAGGGAAGTGGGCAAGACATATTCTTTAAACTGTTCTATGTGCAGATTAGATGAGATACTGCATTGAAAGTGGAAAGTATCTGTGTGGTTATTTGTGATCTTATGGCTTATGAATCAAAGCCTTGGCTGTTGCTAAATTTTAGGATGTATTGCCAAGAATGCAGGCTCAAAATGTACTGTGTGCCTGCATATGCCAATGCAGATGATTAAAAGTTGTTTTATCAGCTGATGTAAAAGCACAGGAATCCTGTAAAGGATGGGAGAGAAGGGTTTGTGGGAGGGCAGTTTGCTGTCCTGCATATTCACATGGCATCACTGTGAAACATGAGGGATAATGATGCCTGCTCTGGGTGTTTCATTAGTGTTTACACTGGCAGTACTGTAGGGATATTCAGTGAAATGTGTTAGCATCTAGAAGTAATTATGACAAGTTTGTCCAAATAGTAGCCTTCATTTATTAGTGTCAGACACCTAGCAGTGAACGTAGAAAATATGTTCTTATATATTTCAGGAAAATTAAGTAACTGTGGTACAATTTGCACATGGATGGGAAAGTGTAGTTCTACACTGTCTGTCCCCTCCCCCTACTGCTGGGACAAACGGCAGATTTGGGACTGGAGAAAGCACTAATCATTACCTTCTTGTCACTTCAGACAGAGAAGCATGTAATAAAACTAAAATAATGTTTCAAGTGTATGATTGCACTGCAGTTGGAAAAGGATACCTTCCCTTCAGAAGTTCTGTTTATTACAAGTGTCTCTGTGTTCAGTGCGGGGAGGGAATATAGATCTATACTATCCTCTAAGGTTAATTCTGTTGTTTTCTTTGCAAGTATATATTTATCTGGTAAAATGAGACCTTGTGAGAGTTTGGGCATGGAGAATCACTTGGAAAAAATGTATGGGGTTATTTTTTCCCCTTTCTGTAATACTGAGCCTTGTGATTGCACAGAATGAGCACAGAAGGACCTGGGAGGAGCAATAACGAGAAAGGGATTTAGTAGTTCAGGTGAAACAGGATTCTATGATAACTTAGAAAGTAAATGGAAGGTGTTCAGGTGCTTCTGTGGATAGAATTAGGAGCGATGTATTTGTCAGAAGTGAATTAATTTACCCCAAACTGTTCCTGCATGGCAGTAGTGGACCAGCTGCAGTGCTTATTCTTGGTTTAGTAGATTTAATTATAGTCAGCTGAATCAACTGCTTGATCTTTTTCCCATTTACAAAAGAGTGCAATAATCATTACTAAATAGTAGATGCCCTCTAAAAGTTTGCAAGAGAAGCCTTTGGGCCGTGCTTTCAGACACCAATGAACCAATAAATCAACACTCTCAAGTGTTTACCAGCTATAATCTATACCTGTTTTGCAATCAAGAAATAATTTTGATAGGCCTTCAAAAAGCAGTAGACCAAATCAGTCACTGCTTTATTTCAATCAATTTGATGACAAAAATTGTGATGTGTGGCAGAGGTTTGGAGACTTTGATCAGATAAGTATAAGAAATTTCAGATGCTTGGACCTTCTAAGTCAGTGGATTGGATTGAAATCTCAGGAAAACGGGGTTTTGTATGTGTATATACACCTGAGTTTTGTGTAGTTGAGACTTTTTTTCCCCTCCTCCAATGTTGTGAAATGCTGACTACTCAAGTCCCATCTAGTATCTTGCAAGAGCATGATGAAATTCAGTTGAAAATGGTAAGTGGGGGACAGTTTGCTGCATTTCAGAGATCATCAGGTATTTCTGATCAGACAGAGAAATGAGCACTTGAGTTCACCTTTGGTTTTTCTTTAACTGTGAACCTGACTTGGGAAATGGTTTTGTTTCTTTTCTTCATGGCTGGTTGGGAAATGCAGTGGTACCTCTGGGAACAGCTTGTTCAGCTATCAATAGCAGCCAGCAGAGAACTGACTTACTCAAGGACACCCAGTCTTTGCAGAAGAGATAATCTTCCTTTAAATGTGTTGTTGATAGATGGATCAGATTAATTCCTGGGATTCTGCTTTTGTGCTTCAGATAAGGCAAATCCTCACGCTTGTGGCTTGTAATGCAGATCACAGCAGTACTTCATGCAGTTCAGGTGTGCTAATAACAGTGCCTTAGGGGTCAGACATAGGAATTTCTGAAATCTGGTATATGTACAGGTTATGTCAAAATTATATTGAGAAGGCAATTTAAAATGTCTCTTTCCTGGAGAAAGCTAGAAGCATCTAACTGGTAGCAAATGCTCAGTTATGTATGTGCAATTAATGCTTGAGCTCTTGACACACATTTCTCTCACAGCAGACCTGCCATGCCAAATTCCCTTCTGTGAATCACAGGCTGTGCACAAACTGTCAGACCCGAAGTGCTAGGTGTCTTGAATCTGACTTGGAGCACTTAGAATCTTAGATGAGACTGTTACAAGCAGCTGTTGCTGTTCTGCCCCTTTTCTACTCTGGGCTGGGCAAGAGAGTCTGTCCTCTGTTGTGCTTGACTTCCCTCTAGTTTTGTAGGAAATTTTGCCCTTGGGGATTTTCAAAGAGATATATCTGATAAAAATCTGATGTTCTTGATTTTATAGTTGTGTATAAGAGAAGAATGTACACTAAAGAGAACAGTTGAATATATTAAAGAAATATGAAATAATATAATACCTGAAAAGAATGTAGGGATTGAGACATTATCAGGTAAGACAGGAACTCTGATAAAAACTTCAGGAAGTTTTTATTAGAGGCGTCTTGCTTATTCTTTACTTCTGTAGATCAAATAGGAAGACTGTCTCTTGACAAAGCTTGGCCAGTGAATGAGGTTATACTGAAACAACCTGGGTATTACAAATATGTCCAATTTACACATAACTGTCTTTTCCCAGCCTCAAGATTCTCGACATTTGTCATAGACATAAATGACATAATTTAAAAGCTTTCTGAAAGTATAAATGCATCTCTTATGCTTACATGTCAGTACAGATTTGAAGTGTGGACCAACTGTGAGAGACAAAATGATAAGAAAAGTGTTCTTCCAATCACCAGAACTGTACATACACTGAAATTTAATTTTTCTGTTTTACAGAAAAAGTTTTGAAGTAAGATCTCAGTGTCAGGGTTTTTTTTTGGTTTTTTTTCTCCTTTGTTTTGTTTCTTAAGCAGAGGTATGGGAAGCCATTTGTGATAAACAAAGTTCTTCTTGCAGGACAGTGTATTTCATGAAGAATGTGTCTGTTTGTTCTCTTTCTGCCTTTCCTGGGTGGCCTAGAATTACTGATTCCCATTATCTCTAGTGCAGTAGCTATAATTTTCCATAAGACTACAAACCTGCTCTGTGGTCTTGCCTGCCCTGGGAGATACCTTCAGTGCTGGGCAGCAGGAGCCAGGAACGTGGCATGACTCTGGAGGAGGGCAGGAACTTCTTGCATGGGACCTTTGGAACAGCACGACCTCTGTACGTGCACTCCCCTTGAGCCTGAGAACTGGCAGAAAATGGGCACTTGCCCAGAGCCTCAACCATTTACAAATCAGCTTCACTTGTACACCTGAAAGGGGGAACAAAGATAGGATTAAATGAAAAATTCCCATGAATGTGTATCACAGGAGAAAGTATTTGAGTTTTTTGTGGCATCACTGAAGGTGACTTTAGTCAGAGTTTCTTCTGCTTCCTATACTGTGTGTCAGATGAAATGAATGGGACTCTTCTCACCCTTGCTTTATTATTCAAGAAGAGGGGTCTCTCAACAGAGCAGAAGATCAGTGAGTAATAATCCTTCTGAAAGGATTTTTTTTCCTTTTTACATTATGTATAACCAGTGAAACTCCTTTCACGGAAATCATAAGGAGCAAAGTTTAACAGGAATCCAGAGAATATTAAATAAATATACAGATGGTGGCACCATCCACAGTTACTGCGGGGAAAGTAATTGTATTTCTGATCATCAGCTGCTCACTTAGCAGGTGAATACACCATTTCACAGCTTCTTGTACTCTGTGGCCTCACCAAATCCCCCTGAATAGCACATCTAGCACTGCTCCGTGTGCTGGAGTCTAAGCCTGGCAAAAACATTCACAATACATATTTCGACTTGTTCAGGATCTGTCCACAACCTAAGAAATTAAGCCTTTAATTAGTCACAGAACCCTAAAGTTTGGAAAAGACCTCTTAGATCATCAAGTCCAACCATTAACCCAGCACTGCCAAGTTAATTTTTGTATTTTTCTCCATCTTTGTATGTTGGAATGGTTGTGAACATGTTTTTTACTACTATCCATATTTATTTTCTAAATCTTACTAACTGTTTTCAGCCGCCTCTATCTACTTGCGTTTCCCACTGAGCCTCATCTATTTCTTCTTGTTTTTTTCCCTCTTGAGAGGGTTCTGGTGGGTCCTTGTGTAACTTTCCTAACAAATTCTATTTGCTACTTCTTCTATTTTAACTGACTTTGAAAGGACTGAAGACAATAAAAATATTTTGCAAAAAAGTAATGAAGAAGGTCTCTGAATACATTTTCTGGTGTTTTTGGTCTTTGATTGTTTGGTTGTTTTAGGTAGAATAATGAGGGGCTCTTTCCCCTCCCACCCTTTTTTTTTTTCCCCAAGAGCAATAGCATGAGAGCAATTTGCTCTTCTGCAGCTGGTGTAAAAGAGCTGTTAGTTGAGTTTGTCACTCAGAGCTGGTCAGGAAATTCTTTCCAGTGTGTCCAGATGCTTCCTGTGCACAAGGCTGCTGTCATACTTGGCACATGATTAAAAAAAAGTCACACTGAAACTGTTTTTTATTTTGGTTTTAACCAGGTCCTTTTGCACCATGGAGGGAGGACAGTTTTGCTGGGGACACAGTGACACTGTGCTTGGGGTTGTTTGGAAGAACAAAAAGGAACCATGTAAAATTTCTATTTATTTGTTTCTAAAGCCTTACACTAATTCATATTGTGCACATGTCAGGTTCTGCATTATTAAAAGAAAATAGTTATAGCAGCTGATACTTGTAGCAGTGCTGCATTTAAGAAGAGATTTTGGCATCTTTGTATTCTGGGAAGTATTTGAGCATGATGCATCCTCTGACCTCTTTGTGGATTGTATTATTCTTTTATATGCTTCTGCATGGGAAAGGTTGTGTAAGCTGTACCTTCTGGTTGTTCCTGTAAAACCTGTGGGCTGCTGGACCTATAAAGGAAACAATTATGCACTTGTTACCTTTGGACAGGTCTCACCTGGACTCCCTGGCACCACGCTAATGAGATGTCCAAATAAACCCAATTCTCTCAAGAATAAAGGGAGTTTCCTACATTTTAACCCCATGTCCTTCCCAACACAATGTTGGGAATCCCTTCCTCAATCTCTGCCCAGGTTGAAACTGTGTGTCATCAGATCCCATAGCCCCAAAAGAGGATGTGGCAAGAGGAGAATACAAGAGGAAACAAACACCAGGAGTAAAATTCTTTACATACAACTCCTTTTGATAGGAAATGTTTTGCTCCTTCCGGTAGAACTTTGTAACTATTTTCAAGACACTAATTTCACTTTATTCTATTTTTGCATTTATTTCTTTCTACAGAGAGTCCAGTTTCTTCTTTCCTAGAAGATGGATGAGTATTTTGATCTTTGAAAAGTTTGCTTCATCATCAGCTTAAAGTCACCAGCAGATCTTTAATGCACATGAAAGATGCTATAAGTTCTGCTGGATGGGACATTTCAAACAGAAGGAATCCTGAGTTTTGGAGATGCCCACTGAACATGCTTCTGCAAACTGATTGTGCAAGAACTGGCTGGCCTGTAAAGCCGCTGTATTGTGTAACCCATAAGCAGCTCCAGGGATTTCAGAGTATCATCTTTGAGATGGATCAGAATTTGGCTACTGCACAGATTCTGTGGTGCTGCCTGCTAAATTAGGGAAGGGAGAGAAAATATCCATTTTCTGTTAGGAAACTGGAAAAAGAGCAGAAGATAATGAATTGGACTTTCTCTAAAGATATTTTTCAAGCAGTTTAGTTAGGTGTCTGAATCATAAAACATATAAATGCAGAGGATTAGAATCTTCCAACTTTGATCTTGCTAAAGGTTTGACAGGTTTTAATTGCTCCCAGGTTTCAGACTTGGAAACAGTTTAAGATGAAAAAACTAAAATTATGAGATTACAGGAGATTTTTATCTTTTCAGCAACCACTATCTAAACCTATAGCATAGTGTGGTTTCTGCAAGGAAAAATGCACAGAAGAGTGTGGAAGGTGGAGAGGGGGGCCCATTCTATGTTGTACCTTGTGCCTGCATGATGATAATTCAGGAGGCATCCTCAGGTCTTCTCTCTAAGTTTTAAGCTGTCTGGGGTTCATGCTGAGTTCTGTGGATAGGCTCTCCAGCATGGCTTTAAAATATTTTGCCAGGATGTGGGTAGATGTGTGTTTGTGGTGTGCACAGCCTTCCATTGATGGATTTAGTCAGGAGAAGCTGAATAGAGAGTGGGTATGGGGACATGGCTGGGAGATGTGGGGCTTGAACCTGCTCCCTTCTCCCACCACTCCAGCGAGCTCTGTAATTAGCTTGTCTGTAATAAAAGGTGGAAAAAACCTCCAGCAGAGACTTTCCATGTCCTGATGAGAGATGAAGCAGCACATGTGAAGGGTGGTGGGCTCTCACAGTGAGAGAGACCACCATCATCTACCATCATCTCCTTTCCTGTTATTTGAATGAAGACACTGGTAGTGCTTGAAAGAAAAAAATAGCTCATATTTTACATAATTTTCCCTTCATTTCACTGTTTTAGTTATTCAATGGGTAGTTGTGAGCTGTATTCTGTAAATGCCTCCACATGCTGAATGATCTAATTTTCCATGTGGGAGTACAGAATAAACTTTAGAACACAAAAGGTTGCACAGAAAGGTGGCATTAATTATACAAAAGTACCATCCGAAGGCAGATTATTATACAGAACATTCTTTTTAACATTATGAAACAGCTTTTAATTTAATACTAAGTTTGAACTGACAACATTCAAAAAACAATCACAAAGCTTTGGAGTTTAATTTCTTGTAAGGGAGTATCCTTAGAGGTAGTTGTTGAAGCATATTAAGTAAGTTTAGGAGGAAAGGAAATTTAAATGTAAGTTCTGCTGAATAATAATAAAGGGATTAATTGAAATCATTAATTTCTGGTCATAACAGAGCTTGGTCAGAACAGTACCTGAGATCTTCTCTGAGTCTCAAATATCCACGAGCTGTAAATATGAGAGTAGTCTTGTAGAGAACAACACTGCAGCTGGGGGTACTGGTGGATGAAAAGTTGGACTTGACCTGGCAAATGTGCACTCATAGCCAAGAAAGCCAAAAGTATCCTGGCCTGCATAGAAAGCAATGTGGCCAGCAGGTCAAGGGAGGTGATTGTCCCTCTCTCCTCTGCCCTTGTGAGACCCTGCCTGCAGTGCTGCATCCAGCTCTGGGTCCTCAGCACAGGAAAGATTTGAGCCAGTTGGAGCAAGTCCAGAGGAGGGTCATAAAGATGATCAGAAGGACAGAGCACTTCTATGAGGAAAGGCCAAGAGGGATGGTGTTGTTCAGCCTGGAGAAGACTCCAGAGAGACCTTGTTGCAGTCTTTCAGTACCTTAAGGGAGTTTATAAGAAAGGTGGGGACAAGCTCTTTAGCAAGGCCTGCAGTGATATTAATTGTTCTAAATTAGAAGAGGGTAGATTCAGATGAGATGCAAGGAAAACATCTTTTACAATCAAAGTGCTGAAGCTCTGGAGCAGGTTGTTCAGAGAGGTGATAGATGTCCCTGCTGTGGAACATTCAAGGTCAGGTTAGACAGAGGTCTGATCTAGTTGGAGCCCATGCTCAGCACAGGAGGGGTTGGACTAGATGACATTTAAAGGTCAAGCCAAAACATTCTATGATTCTACACAGTTAATTTCACAGGCATACAAATATAAACAAAAGCTTGCAAAGAAAAGGATTGTAATTTGTTTGATGTATTGTTTAAAAAGAAATAAGAAAATTAGGCAACAATTAAGAGGAAAAATCAAAACATAATATGGCCACTGATTTGTCTGTGGCTAAAGTTGCAAAATATGAAATAGACAGTGATGAGGTAAGACTTATGTTTTGTAATTATCCCTGGCTTTGGAGTGGTACAAGCTCTTAGATGTTTCCTTTTTATCTCCAATTATGCCAACTTATTAAAAAAAACCCTAAAAAACACCAAAAAAAAAAACCAAAAAAACCCCAAAGCACATAAACCACCAGCCTGCTCCAAGAGCTACACTTCTGGGGTATTAGAGGCCACCAGTGTAACCAGGTCCATGATGCTGGGTGGATGGTGGGAGCCAGGCTTCACAGCTGGGAGCTGAAATGCAGAGATGGCAAAGTCTGGAGCAGAGCCAGAAAATGAACCCTAAATTTGGGAGTCTAGGTAGCTGTGATGAATGTGGGAGACAGGAGATTTCTGATCAGGATGGTTTGTGCTTGCTCTCGGACAGTCCTGAGGGAGTTACTGTAGTCCAAGACTTGAAAGATCCCAACAGATGAACCTTGTGGAGAAGTGTTTACCTCCAGCATCTCCCAACATCCCTGTTCAGCGTTCAACCAGCCTTCCCACTCTTGTCTGTGATGTTTTTGAGTCAAGATTGTTTGGGGTTTTTTTGTTGTGAGGGTGGTAAGTTTCAGAAAAAAAGGTGAATGTTTTAAGAACATAGTAGAAAATGTTCTTGTTCAGGTGTCATGCTGTGAAACCACTTGGCAGGGGTGGTTTTATTTCAGCTGACTCTGGAGAATTGAGGAATGCCACAAATGCATTTTTAATGGTCAGCTGCAATTTTAATAAGTAACAAATTGCACCAATCAGGGCATAATTTAGAGTGAAAAATATCTCAATGATATGAAGTCATTCTAAAGCACAGGGCCAGATGAAAACACCCACGTTCAACACAGGCTTTGAACTCACTATGTTTGTGAAGCTGAAAGCACAATCCAAACACTGCTCTTCTTTTTGGTGTATGAGATGTGTGTCATCTGCAAAGGATGAAACTGGAGGGATTATAGTCAAGAGTGGTTTAAAGTTGTTCATCTGTTAAAACCATATGTCAACATACATCTTCTTCATGCAACAGTATTTTCAACACTCAGGCTGCTGGCTGAGACTTGGATAATTGCGTTTAGCATCCCTGTTGCTTGTCTGTGGCTTTTTAGCTGCTATAGGTCAAATATCACCTTTCTTTAAATAACCTCTGCAATAAAAGGCCTGAGTGCTAGTTATTGGGTTTTGGCTCTATTGAACATCAATGAGAATTAGGGACATACTTACACTTTTAGTTCTTTGAAAACTGAGATTGTAATGAAAGAGAGGAAATTATGTGATAAATATGCTTCCTCTTTGTTTGCCTCCTTAGAACATCTTTCCTTGCTGGTTTCTACTAAAGCTTTCAAGCTACCTGGAAGCATGTAACCAGACCAGTCAGTCTGTGCTGGTGTGTGTCTGCTGCAGACCTCCCATCTCCCAGAATGATTGCACTGTTGCAATGCCCAGCAGGGAAATGATGGGCGGGTGGCAATCGCTGCTTGCAGTGATTTTAAAGGCAGCATCCTCACTGACTTTAATAAGCCCTGGATTAAAGGGCAGGAGACATCTAAAGCAACTTCTCTGTAATAAAGGAAAGCTCCCTGAGCCACTCATGGAGATGTCACACAGGGGATGGGCAGATGTCACCATGCCCCCTTTCTAAGTTTTTAAAGTTTGGGCAGAGTGATACCTGTGATGAAATAACACCAGTGCTACCTGGTCTGCAGCAGTGGTCTTTGGAAGCAAGGGAGGGACACTGAAAGCTGTTTTTATGAAGCTGTGATGTGGTTAGAGTTTGTTTCTGAAAAAAACTACTGAGTGCTCAGTTTCATTAATGCTTTGGGATATTACGAAGCTCAGCCAGATTTAATTTGAGGTCCCAAAGATAAGCAGTTCGTGAGTGTCTGAGAAAGTCCTTAGTGGGTGAGAGGAGAGAGACAAGATATGTGTGCCATCAAGAAAAGAAATGTGGTGTGAGCTGAAGCTGCCCACTCCCTAGGCCCAGCTGGGGCAGCTTCATTTAGAGCTACTTGCCCCACACACCCCAGCCTTTCTCCTGGCTGCAGCCTGAGAGCCTGGAGTGGGGAGCTGGTGGTCAAAGCCTGAGCACAGAATGGGGGGAGCAGAGCACTTGGAGCTCAGATGGGATTTCCCTCTACATGATGGCAAAAACCACCACAGTCTAATTATTTTTTGTTTGCTGGGTCAGCAGGCAGAGTAGTGATCATCACTGATGCCATAAATATTTATAGAAAAAAATTCCATTCCATCTTCCACTTTCACTGAGGTATTTATTCTCACTGTTTCTCTGTTTGTTGTCAGGTTACACACCGGATTCATTTTTCATCACTCTACACTTGTGGGCTAATGCAATGTTGCATATATTCAGATATCCATGAGAAGAATGACTATACTGTTTTTGCAGGTGTGCTTTTTTACTATATATTTTGCACGCTGGTAATAGAGTGTTTCTGTATTGCTTTGAGATGGTACATTATTATTGTTGAGTGTTTTTTTTTTTCTTCTTTTGGATATATTATCAAAGCCTTCACTGGTTTGTTTTTTCTAAGAAAATCTTTATAAATCCACTTTCAAAGCTGTGCCTTGCATTTATACATATTTTATACAGCCTTAATATGTTGAAGAAAAATTAGGGGTCAAGCAGAAGCTCACAGATCCAATTAATGAGTTCTAGTAAATGCCCTTAAATCCTTTGTGCACTGGGAGTAGAGCACAGGGACACCCCTCCTGATGCTTATTTTCACTTATTCCTTCAATATTTAATTAGCATGGCTTATTCACTAATTCTCAGTGAGTTTTGAAAAGATTTAATTGGAAACTAATTAGACCAATTACCTGACTATTAATTACCCAAACCTGCAGATATAGGAATGGTAGGAGATCAGTCCATGTGAAGACACTGGGTGCAGTTTTATGTCAAGGCTGAATCTCAGACGTGGCTGTACAGACTTAGGCAAATCTCTCCAAATCTTTCTCTGTACCCCTTTTGTCCTTTGAAAGAGGGAAGAGGGGAGTGGCATAACAACCTCAATGTTGTGCTTGGCCTTCGTCCTGCGGGGAGAACCAGGTCAGCCCCAAGTAGTGGTGTTCAGTCATGTCTGAAACATGAGTCAGAGTGGCAAGACATGTTGCTGGTGCAGAGTTGTGCATACCAAGTGTGTGTCTTATGGCACATGCATGTTTGTGTGTGCATATGCACATCGTGACACATCACAGAGTCGCAGAATGTCTCGAGTCAGAAGGGACCCACAAGATCACAGGGTTCAGATCCCTGCCCCTCTCAGGACTATCTAAAACTAAACCATACGACTAAGGGAATCATCCAGACATATGCATTTTCCAGTCTTTAAATTAATGAACAATTTTTATTTTGCCATAATTTTAAATGGTGAAATAATTGTATTGCTTGTGGAACATCATATTTTTCTGAGGCTCTTTCCTGACTGGATTTACAGATATGGGAGTCTGTGGAGGAGGTCTTGTTTTTCAGAGGTTCAGTGTCCTGAAGTAGACATACTGCTAGTTGGAGATGCTCATTTGGTAATCAGCAAGTAAAATTTCAGTGAAGCATTACAAACTCTTAAGTTTTCCGTTCCTGCTTCTGGGCAGATGGGCATTACTGTAATCTTGCAATAAATGTATCATGAAATGTGTTACTGAGATTTGTAAACTTGCCAGTTTGATTGAAGTGAGGAAGCTTGCTCATGCTTCATAACTCTTGTGGTTTTGTATAAACATTTCTTAAGGAGTCTCAAGTTGTCATAAGGAGCATATACCTGAGTCTCGTTGTTACTTCAGTAAAGACACAGAGGCTTAGATCTCACTCTTAGAAGAATAAAAAAGGAAAATTATGCTTTTTTTTTTTTTTTTTACATTTTCCAAAACAATGCTGTCCATTTTTCCTGCTGGTACATTTGTTCTCACCTGAGACTTTAGTCTTGCATCTTGCTGAGTGTTTGGATGTGACTTTTAGCAGAGGACTTGCAGGCATGGAAGCATTGCTGCAGTGTGCTGTGCAAATCTCGCCCAGCTAGTTGTTTTCCCATAGACCTGCAACCCTGCCAGGCAGCAAAAGGTGTGGGTGGCAGAGCAGAGCCTGTCTGAGAAACCACCGCACAGCTTTGGGGTCTGGCCATGCAGCCAAGTGGGAATTAGACTTTTCTGTCCATCATTTGTTCAAATGGCAGCATGAACCCTGCTTCTGCCTGATTAAAGTCAGTGCAGCAGTAAATACTGCAGTAAATAATAGGAAAATACTAGCAAGATTTATTTCTGTGTTTGCAACACAATAGGGGTTCCAAATTAGTTGCTGCAGGTGCCCAGCATTTTCAGAGACCCTCAGCTGCTGTTAAATCTCAGTCGTGCACTGGGACTTTCAGTGTTTGTTCTTCACACTGACATCAAAACTGTGCCTGCTTTCATGCTTGTCTCCCAACCTCCCATTGCAGGAGGGAATGAAAGAAGCAGTGCTGTCTCCTGAAACACATAGGAGATGAAGTGTATCTTATTTTCATGAGAATATTCATGAGGAGCTGCAGACTGAACAACTTGAGTGTGTAGTAGTGAGGGTGTCTGCAGTTTCTGTCACTCTTCATATCTGATGACAGTAAGATGACTTGGGGTAAAATTGGATCTCCATGCACTTGGTTGCTCTAAAACCTAAGTAGCAATTGAGAATAATCTTAAGTAAGGTGTCTTTTAGTCTGTTATCTAGAATTAATGCAGTGTGCGTTATTGGCTAGGAAAGCTGTGGTTAATTTGTTTAAAACTGTAGAAACAACAGAGCCCTTTTCCTCACACATGCCATGTCTAGTGGCAACAATAATAATAATGATAAAAAAAACTTAGATCAGTTTTTAATTTTTTAACTCACCTTAGTTTCCTATGATTCTTCTGTTTTTCCCAAATGCAAAATACTGAAAAAAACCTATTTTTTATGCTGCTAGAGACAAGTAATGTATTTTATTTAGTTTAATTTGGTCTGTGATCTTGATTTATTTTTTACCCATCTGTTAATCAGCCAGAAAGACATTTTTGAGAGGTCTTTTTGTTTGACTGTTGGAATAACTTCACTCTCGTGCTGGACTGCTTCTGACAGTGAAAGAACTAAGTTTAGTAAGCAGCACTGAACCATGTTCTGCTGTAAGAGTTTTGCAGTTACCCTTTATGTTTGAGCAGAATTTTATCCCATTCTTTCCTTCTGTTTCCTTCTTTCTCTTTGCTACAAGGCTGCTTTTTCTTTCTGCATCTGTTTACCACTTGTGTTGCAGAGGTCATCATTGTAATTACCAGTGAAAGCTCGAAAAAGAGGAAATCAATCTTTTCTGTGTTTCAGGGAATTTTCATCTACAACTCTTAGGACAAAAACTAAATAAACTGCATATTTTACTAACATTGAGGACAGATTTGGAATGGAAGCTATTAGCTGGGCATGTCTTGGCCTGAAAGTTTTTGGCAAACTAATGAGGTCAAGGAAGAAATTAACAAAGCTCAAAGGATTGATCTGTAGGAACAATTTAGGAGCTCTCTAGTTGAGCTATGGAGTGATTAGAGTCATGTGATTACAATGTAAGTGTCTGGCATAAACAAGGAAATGAGGTCCTGTTTAGGACAGTGGAAGAAAATGAGAAAGACAGACTGAAAAACTGCCAGCAAGTGAAATGCTGAGATTATCACTTCTCACCAAAAGTTGGAAACTTTACTGGTGGAGACATACCAGTTGTATTGATGAGA
Organism: Geospiza fortis; assembly: GCF_000277835.1. Classification (NCBI taxonomy): domain Eukaryota; kingdom Metazoa; phylum Chordata; class Aves; order Passeriformes; family Thraupidae; genus Geospiza; species Geospiza fortis. The sequence goes on along the minus strand of NW_005054307.1, from coordinate 6,376,393 downwards.
AGATATGGAACTGGGACTCAGTCTTCTGGGACCTTCTTTAGAGGTTCCTGGCTTGCTTTCTCATGTCCTCAAGTCTTTAATCATCATTAAAAGCATCTCTATAGATAAGACAGATATAAATGTCTCTTTTCAGTGAACAGTGCAAGAGTATGAATAATGAAAGAAAATCAGGTTAGTATTTCTAATAGGCAGCTTGTCTTCAGAATCTCCATACATTTGTTCAGAAAAAGTTTTTATTAAACAATTTCCAGCACATTTATTAGTTTGTTGTCTATTAGCAAACAGGCAAAAAGACCATTTCTGACTGCAGATTATTTGCTATACACACTTCAATCACATATATATTTATTTTATACAAAATTATTGCTCTGTTTCTTTGTAAAATAAACCTGGCTTATATCATCATTGAAAGTAGTGAAAATGTTAAGTCATTTATCATGCTAATGAGAAAATAATCTCAACTGTAAACAGAAAAAGATAAGTAAGGAAACCATCAGTCTTCACTTTTCATGCTGCTCCCTCTAGACAGCTTGTTAAGTCACATTGAAGTTAGAGAGTGTATGCCATGGAAAGATTTCTAAAGCAAATTTTGGGGAACAAACCACCAAAACTGGTGTGGTTTTGTTCATGTCTTTTGTTATTCGGTCATGTGAAAGACACAGATAAAGTATTAAACAGACAAATATGAAACTTCTGTATAGAGTTTGGATATGAGACAGAACACATTTTCATACACATCTAGTTTGGTTTTATATTATTCAGACAGCCCTGTTGGGATTGGTGACACTTATTAAAGAGTGTGTAGGGTGGCCATTAGAATTAGAAAAAAGGGAGCTTTAAAGTGGAAGCATATTTTCATGCCACAAGGATTCTTAAAGAGCTGGTGTAAATTTTACAAACTGATTTTAAAAAGCATCCTTCTAATAGTTAAAAGTGGGGACCCTCTGTGTTTTGCAGGGAGATAGCATAACCAGTGAAGTACACTGTGGTGTAATTTAAAACAATCTGCCGCTTTTTAGCACTGGTTATTTCATAACTCTTCTGTTGCTCCAGGCAGTTGGGATTGTGTGGCTGAGGGATGGCGAAGCCAACAGCCAGATAAATTATGTTTAGGCTGGAATAACAGCAGAGCTGCTGGCAGCACCACAGTGTGACAGCTGTGGCTGCTCCAGGAGTCAGAAACCCTTCTCCTGCTGATTTCTGCTTGCAGATGGGACAGTGGTTATCACACTTAGGGATAGTCTGTTATCTTCAAACCAGTCCTCACCGTGGGATAAGGAAAATGAGAGTCCCAGCTGGTGAAAGTCCCAAGCCTTTACCTTTACCTGTTTTGGGCTGCAGTCTCTGTAGAGAGAGCTGTGAGCCCTCACCCACTGTTAGGTTTGTCCTGTACAAAGCCATTTCCGTGGGGCTATTCTTATATCAGACAAGATTATGGGATGGCAATAAAAAATCCTAGTCTGTTAAAGCTGAGTGGTGGAGCTGGGTTGTTTCTGCAGTCTCTGCCTGCCCCCAAAGAAGCTTTTTCTTACTGTTTGCTTTTTCCAGGAGGAAACTCCAATTAAAGCACATACCAAGTTGGTTGTGAGGATTCATATTCTCTTCCACCCCTTGCTTCATTGAACTAGATTTTAAACAAAAGACTTTTATTCTTAAACTTCTTTCTCCCTTGTTTTTTGCAATGGTGAGCATCACTGCCCCCAGATGTCTGTCTTCCTTTCCATGAGCTTCCCTGAAATTTTTCCTCTCTTGTGTTCCTTGTTAATTAATTATCCTACTCTCAGCTTCTTTTTTTTCTCCTTTGGCTTCTTTGAGACTGTGATAAAATACCATAACTTGTTTATCAAGAGACTTACTCTTTATACTCATGTTAGTTATCTTGCAGCATCTACTTTGTCATAGAGACCAAAAACATCACAATAGAAAATTGTAGGCAATGCACTATTTCTAAATTACTTTGTCCTTCCACACCATCCTCTTCCATGTCTTTTACTAGTGTTGTAAATCCTGCTGTCATCATTAAGGGAAAGTAAGTAGTAAAGCATTTTAAAAGAAATTTGATAGTACAATACCAGGGCTGTATCGCCTCACTGGCCATTTATTTTGAAGATATATAAAATGCTTCCATGCTTATGCAGGGAGATAAGAAAATGAAGGTAGATGAATGGGTAAATGAAAGATAAAAAGTACAACTGTTTGGCCTCTCTCTTCCTTAGCAGGAAAGACCTGATAGCAGGTAGTGCCTTGTATCTCTAAGTAGAATCTGACCGTCAAGACAAGGGGAGGCAGCAAGGCAGTGTGGGGAGCTGAGGGCTTTTTGCTTAGCAATTGGCAGAGCACAGCACTGTGGCTGTTGTTCACAGTTGAGAAACTTAGTTAGAGGTCAGATTAAAAAAAATTAAAATTGAGTCAACAGGGAAACATTTGGAGTAATTAAATTCCAATTTGATTAGTTTTTATATAACCTTGTTGCGGCACATTCTCCATTGCTGGCAGGCTAAACAAAAGGGTCTTCTGATCCTGCTGTAAAGTCTGTATGAATTTGGTTTGGATTCTTCCACCTTTTCTGTGTTTGTAATCAACAACACAATCAGATCAATGAGGCCCATTCATCTTGCTAAGATATTCCAAAAACATCGTGAATGTGGGATAAAGAAGATAAATCTTCATTAGCATAAGAAACAGGACTGAGTGAAGCACAGTGCCCAAAGCTGCATTTACACTGATGAAGATTTTTCATTGAGGAAGAAATTAGGGAACAGTTTCACCCCAGGTTAGAATGGAAAACACAAACCAGAGAATGGGATTTGTCTGAAGACACATCTTAGCTCTGGAAAGCTGGCATGGAAGGATACACTGTGAGATGAAAAACAAACAAAAAATCATATCAAAATTTGTTGCTTGATTACTCAAGCATATTCATTTTCAAATAAGAGTGACAGTTTCTTATATCTCTTCATTCCAACACAGTTAAACTTGCTAGTTCCTGTCTTTTGCTTAAAGTTTTAGCCTAAAGTTTTCTGGAAGCTGACAGGCTGCACACATCTTCTCAACTGCAGGGCAAGATTAAACAGAACTCCAACAGCACTAACTACTCCAACACAAAGTCAGAAGCAAGCCAAATCTCACAGAGTGAATTGCAATTAAATTGCAAGTGGAAGACATTTTCCAGAGGTAAAACATTAGTGTGGGTGAGCTCAGTCTGCAGCAGCAAAGCTTCCAAACAGCAATTTCCCTAAAATGGTAAAAGGTTGGGGTTTCTTTTGTGGGATTTTCTATTTCTTTCCATGGCAATACTTCTAACACATAAGAAAAATCTGTGCAACAGGAATATGTATCTAGTCTTTCATGTAAACCTCCTTAAAATGCAGAGAATTGTCACATGGTTTGGTTTGAAAATGTAATTACTAAGGTCTGTCTTTTAGTATGCTATTTAGGTGAATTTGTATTTGCTGCATTTTTCATGTCTTGCTTTAATTAATTGCTCTCAGTTCATACTTTATCAGTGCTACTCCAAAATTTAGAAAACAGGATTAACCACAGTTTGAGATTTCAAACAAGAAACAATTCTTTATTGAGGCTTGGTAGTGTAAGGGAAATAAGCTCAATCATTACAGTTATACCATGTTTGCATAAATGAGAGTAAAATAAATAAGCTCTTTCTTTTCCTTTGCTTCTGTGTTGGAGATTTTTGAGATATGCATTCATTCATGTTTTACTTGTTTTATGTCACCTGACTTGAAGTGATGAGGCTATAGCCTAGAAGATGCTGTGATCTTTTCCAGATGGAAAAACTCATTTCACTTCCCCCTCCCTTTGTTGTTGTTGTTGTTTTTTAGTTGGTTGGTTTGGTTTGTTTTCTTTTTTAATGGAAAGAGAATTCCAGCTTTACAAGTGAGGAATTGGTCATGTAAGTTTTCATTGTTTCAACGATGTATAGCTTGGTCTTAAAGCTTATTGCTAATTTTTAGTGTTCACTATTCAATGAACAATGTATTTGTCCTTTCCTCAACTATTTTAAACACAGGGTGAGAGTTGAGCATAAATTGATGTCTTTGGTGTGGGCTTTCTCATTCTTTGTGGCTCTGTACAATGATGTAGTTGGGAAAAAGGAGGCACAGTCACTGCTGCTTTGCTCACCATAATTTGCTGTTGCCAGAATCACTCAGTTTGGGCCTGCCTCATGCTGAGAGATGCTATGCACTGGATTAATCATAATAAGTTAGCAAATTGTTCTTAAGGAGGAAAAGGATTATAATAATGCAGCGCTGAAAGGATGTGCAGTATGCTCAGCATGCTCACAATTATTATAAATTGTAATACATTTGTTATAGTTTTGTCTGAGACATTGCAGAAGCTTCAGAATGGGTCACATTACAGATGCTTATATAGCACTTTGTTTTTTCAGCATCTCACTCTGCACTTTGACCATGCTAACACTGATGAAAAAGCTGCTTTGCACCCTTGAACAGCTCTCCTGGCTCTTGGGCAGTTTATAAAGACAGTCTGAGTCAGTGTGGGCTTGGTGTCTCCACCAGACTAAGGGTACTCAGAGATGTTGATCATGCTGTATTTTTGCATGACTGTGAGATACAAGATGTGTGCTGGAAATGCATTTTAAGCCAGAGCCATTCCAGGACAGACGTCTGCACATCTGCTACCTCTGCTGTGCAGCATGGAAAGCCCACAGTGTCTCAGCTGCAGGGGAACTGCAAGGGTCCAGCAGCAGTGGGCTCTTTGTGCGTCATCAGGATGATCCCCACAGCCTCAGCCACCTCCCGTGTCATGTGCTGCCCATAAATGAGGAAACTAATTTAGCCCAGCACCTCTTTGGGGTGCCTCTGGAATACTGGAAAGCTTATCAGCAAGCTCTTTGGAGATGTTGTTTAAGAGTAACAAGGAGGTGATGGAAAATATTTCTCTCTCTGAACAGAAATGTCCAGGAGACCACATGAAACAAAGGATTCATCAGCAATCTTACTTACAGTGGCTGCACAATGAGATGGCTAACTGTGATAAAAGGTGCCTATGGTAATAAAATCCTCTTCAGTTCCCTTTCTTACAGGCCTGTGCTGCCCACAGAAGCCTGCAGTGATAGATGGATGCATGTGAAAATTGGGAAAATAGTTTGTGACTATTGAGTGTCCTCCGAAAATAGTGCCTCTTATGAGATGTAAAGTTATGTAACTCAAAAACATGACAAGAAGCCTTAATATATTAAAATAATTTTCTAATTGTGTGTTTTGTTTCTGGAGATTCTTACACTAGTTGCCAATAACTTTCATGGTATTTTATTTTTTATTTCAGATGTTTCAGTTACTCATTTAGAAGCACATAACACTGTATAAACACCAGGTGTCTGATGGATGGTTGCAAGTGCTTTAAAAACTCTTTGCAATTAGGTGGATCTAATAGAAAGTCCTTCATACAAGACCAATTAAAAAATTAGTAGCAATATGTAGTTTTGACGAAAGCTTTTTCCTACACGAAAAGGCTCCATTTCCCTCCCCCCTCATCGCCACTTTTTGTCTACATGTAGATGTGTGGGAGAGATAGGAAAGGCATGATGACTCTGGAATATCTGTGTCCTTGGGAGGTGGAAGGTGGAGGGGACTCCAGCCTCCCTCATTTGTTGTTGTTTTCCTGTTTGTTTGTTTGTTTTAATTTGAAAGGAAGGTGTGCTATTGGCTAGATAATTGAGCCATAAAGATAATAATTCAGGTACTTGCCAATACTTCTAAGATTGTTTTTTAAATATCTTCTGGAATAATTTCTGAATTTCTATGAAGAAGGTGGGTTTTTTTTCCCTCAATAAAAATTGTTTTGCTTCTATTATTTTAAATTCAATTTCAGGGACATCCCATAACAATACAATGCATGTGTTGATTTAATGTAATTTGCCTTTCAGAATTTCTTGGAGAAAGCAATGAAATTTAATTCCTTCACAAATTTGCTATGTGACCACATATTCAGTATGTTGAATATGAAATACACATTTATTGCTATGTAACACTAGAGTGATATTTTGAGAACAAGAATTTGAAATAAAATTTGTTGTATAGATACTTATAAAAAAAGTAAATTACTGAGGTGAGTGGTGAACCCGTCTTGGTTTCCTGAATGGTCTGTAAATATCCATAACTGGGAGAGGTCTGACTTTAGTCTTAAGTGTTTAAATAGCAAGTAGTGCAAATGCATCCTTACTGCAGACTTTAATTTGCTATGGCTAAGTCTATATTCTATTTATGTTGTAAAAATTTGCAGCTAAACCGTATAGTAATAGGGCATTTAACTACTGAGTGCAAGAATTCTTAGGATCATTAATTATAATTCAGGTAGGATTGGGAATCAAGGCAGGTGACAGGGATATTCTGGGGAGGAGGTTTTGTTGGTTCTCTGAACTCATCTCAGTGTTCTACAGATACCTTTAGCCATGTCATTGTTCCCTTTTGCCCTAGATTAATCTCTAGGCATGTTATGGACCCCAGTGTGTCACACTGGTAACTGTGTAATAGGCAGTTTGATGTGATTTTAATTGCAAACTGTGCAGTTATTCTCTCTGGGAACAACCTGCTTTTCATTGCTTTGCAACCTGATTTGTTACTGATTTCAGAACTAAATCTATGAGAAGGAAAAATATAATCCTGATCAATAATAATTGCTTGGAGGAGACAACATTGTGTGATGAAATTCTTATAGAAATAATACAACACTCTGAGTAGAAGGTTCTTTTAAAGAAAATAATCTTGAATGGGGAATTTTTTTTGTGGTATGCTTGCACTATACTGAAAATCCTTTCTCTTTTGACCAGTAACACATACAAAGCACACCCTACAATGTCAGCATAAATAAAAATAGTAGCTAGCATATTTCACACCGGATATAGCAGTTCAGATCAGAATCCTGTTGTGTCAGCTCTTCTACAAACAGAGAGGAATAATCTGTTTCATTATATGGTCTGGCTGACACCTCTTAAGGACAAGGATGCACACAGAATCATAGGCAAAAATGAGAACTGAGCCAGATATTTGCAGCTCTCGAATATGGTTTAAAACATTTATCCACATTCCTTAAACCAAATAAAAGTTGTCAATGAAATTTTTTCTCCATTAAAATTATCAATAATAGAGAAAGCATGGAAACATATCAGTTTTAATGAAATATTGACTTTATTGGAGAAAATGAAGGGAAAGGCATTGTTCTGACATTGCAAAAACACTTTTTTTACTCCAGAAATGGTTTTTATTGTGATCTTTCTTTTGTGTGTCTTTAAGAAAAACTAAGGTCACCTGACAGAAGCATACAATTTAATGTTATAATATACTCAGATTGCTTCATTTTTATTTGACTTTTGTTCCCCATTTGAGATCAAACCCATTGCCCTTCCTGGAAAACTGCAAATTTGGGTTTTGTCTCAAAGAGCTCACCACAATCCATTGCTCAGAGCTAGAAATACTCTTTTATTGCTTTGCTTTTGCTAACAGAAAGCAGTTTCAAAAGCAGTCAGGTTTCTCAACAATCACAAATACAGGAGATGGTCTCCTTTGGTTTCTGCTGTCCTTGGGAAATGAAACCTGTGGAGGTGCTCCAGCAGCACGATGGATGGGCTGTCCACAGGGTGAGTGGTTGGGAGCTGCCAGAGACAAGGAGCTGTGGGACTGGTGGCCCCAGCCCTGCCCACGCTGAAGGCTGTGTCAGCATGCAGATGCAGATGTTGCCAGCTGAAGAGAATTTATAAACAAGGAAATTATCTCATGACAGAGAGTGTGCTTCTGGCTGCAGCATTACTTGATGGATGTCTCTTTAATATTCTGTTGGCTGTGGCTGTGCTGGGTCTATGCGGACCTGCAATGTGGCAGGCATTCCAGGATGGCATGTTACCTTTTTCTCAGTATCTGACCCAACATCTCAAGGACAAGCCATGAATGGAAATTCTAATGGAAAGTCATTTAGTCCTTTAAGTCTGTGCTGATCAGGAATTCCTGTGGAAACCTCCTGCAGTGCACTTCTGTTCCAAGTTTGCTGCTTCTAAACTAAGACATCTGTGCTGGCCAGGCTAGCTCCAGAGCATGTCCAAAGTTTATTTCATTATTCACTCCACACATGACGAAATCTTTTTTTTTTTAAAGTTATTGCAAATTAATATTTTTTAAGTTTCTCCTCCCCATGCCCAAAATTAAAATTCTCAATTTATAATTCCATTTGTAGATTGTTGTAGATTGCAATTTTTTGAAAGTGTGAGCTAGTAAAATTTATGTCTTTGGGTGTGACATATTAAGTGTCTAAAGTTTTCATATCAGACAAATGTGAATTTCCATCAAGCTATTTATTACCTTGGACTGGAATAAAACACCTTGTAGGGAATAAAATGAAACATAGCTTTCAGCTGATAAATATTTAGTCTTTGTATTAAATCTTAGCATAGAAATTTTAATAAGTAGCAAATGTAATAAATCTGTAATCCTTAAATCACTTAGTATTGCTTCTTAGTTTAATTATTCATTTATTTGGAACTCAGAAGAAACAGAATGTTTTTAATATTGACTGTATGTCCTGATACCTTAAAGGAATGAAAGTAATTGGATGTCTGAAAGACATGAAAGCAGTAAGTCTGCTTTTTTGTTTATAGAGAGCTACAAAACTGAGTACAGTGACTCCTTTTCATCCAGCTTTTAAAAATTCCTTACAAATGTACATATTCATATTCAGTCCTGTTACTCTTCTCTGTGTTGTGCTTAAACTGGGGTATGTTCTTTGGGGTATCTCTGTTGGTTACCCATTGATAAGTCAATTCCCATTTTCTTTCCCTGTTGACCTATGGATGGTTGAATGTCTGTGCATTACTGTGTGTTCCTTATACTATGTATTTGTGTATTCACTCTTAAGATCCTACTGGAAGAAAATTTGCAGACTAGCATAAACTTTTTGTAGCAATTTGTGGCAGTCCATGTGAGAGGACGAGTCCTGAATAGAAGCACCAGCAACACATAAAGGTGACGTACCTGCTTCATCCTTGTACAGGTGTGGGACTAATTATTACCTGTTCAATGTGAACAAATATGTTTAAGACAGCTGAGCAGCTGTTCAGACATTTTCTTGGGAGGAAGAGCACATTTTACATGGGGCTGACAGATGCTGATGACAAATTTTGGTGCCTCTGAGGGCTGACTTATGGTTGTGTCAGGAGGTCTGCAATGGACACACATGTTGTTGGAGGATTTGCTGCAGTGGTGGCCTGATCATCAGAAGGGTGGCCACCTTCAAGCTGGGGAGAGCAAGCATTCACTGCTGGATATGCCTGATTCAGAGAATTTACTTGAGTATCTGCAAGCAAAGCTTAGGGTGGGCTGGTAGCAACGTGTGTGCTCGATGTACATAAGGAGGCTGGCAGCTGTTGCTGGTTGACTGATCCCAAGCAGCAGGCAGGTTGCAAAGGTGATATCTATGAAATGCGTTCTATGATTTGTTTATGAGCTTGCCCAAAGAGAATCCCCATGAGAAGTAACATGGCTTTTCAACTGGAGCTCAGGAAGGGTGATAGTCAGCCTTTATATTTCTTGACTTCATTTTTCTGTGTGTTTGGTGTTTATTTCATTTTCTTTATGCTGTGGCATTTAGTTTGACTGACATTTTCAAATGTACAATAATTGAGATCTGTGCTCTTTAACCTTAAAGAAAAAGCTGTAAGATATTTCAATTAAATTCCTATTCTTTGGAACAGGTGTTGGATCAGACCGGAGTGGGGGGGAAATAAGCTCCATTTAAAACTCCAGTCAAAAGACAACTGAGGAGTCTGTGACCAGGGGTTGCTTAAAGGTTTTCTCTGGCTTCAAGCTGATGCAATAGCTGGTTCCTGTGGCTATGTGCACTTTGGATCTTCTTTTTCCTCTTTTTTTTTTTGGCTACTACATCTTTTACATCATTAATATTTCTTATGTTGCCATGTGTACATTTTATTCTGTTGTACTGGGCAGCTTAGCTTTTCCTCCCCCATAACATTGTTTGTACACATTTTTGGGGGTTTGAGTAATATTGTTCTTAAAAGCTCTGATTATCTTCTGAGTTTGATGTTTTATGCAAATATGATTACTAACTCAATGTCACTGGGTGATTCTGCATAACCACTTAGAAAATGAAGAAAACTTACAAAATTTTGAGGGATGTTTTAGAAATCAGAGGGTAGCAAGTACAGGTGTTGGCAACTTGGTGATTTATAATATACTGCTCTGGCTTTTTTAAGTGTCCTATACAGCTCTGAACCCTTTTAAAACATGTCCATGCTGTCCCTAGCTGGGGCCAGGTCTGTGTGGTGCATTTATCTTTATTTATTCAGTGGCAATATTTATCTGCTCAGTGGCAGGCACTGCCAAGTTCCTCTGTGGTATTTTGTGGTGGTGTTATAGGAGAGTTTTTATCCTTACACTTTGTGAGAAGTTTCTCCTTTATTTTATACTGTAGATCTGTCTTAATCTAAAACAGTCCTATACAGACCCAATCACCTTATTTGTCTCAGTAAATTTAGTTTCTGTGGTGGCAGCTGTGATGATGTCTGTAGCAAGAAGGAACAGAATACAGAATACAGTACAGAATAATACAGAATATAGAAGGAGTTTTGCAGGAACACACATTTTGCATTATTAATTGCTCTTGGGATTCTACTTGTGGTGCCAGCCATGAGTGCTTGAAAAGTAATGAAAAGCCAATCCATATTTTTCCTTTTCCGAGTGCTACTGGATCATGAGTGATACTAAAAGTTTGGTTAGCAGAGTAAGTCCTTACCCGTCTTGAAATTTTTGCTCTGTGAGAGAGCAAGTACTGAAGATGACTGTGATCTTTCTAGGATCAACCAAATAAAATCGTGAAGCACTATAATTTTTCCTGGTTTGGGACAAAATTTCATTCAAACTAGGGGAGTTTGGTCTCTCTTACTAAGGTAATCTGTTAAAAGGAACTTTCCATCTGTTACAATGGTTTATTTGTGTCTGGAGGTTTTTCCTTTGTTGTTTTTTAGTTTGTTGTTTTGTTTTGATTTTTTGTGAATTGATCTGGGGGGAAAAAATAGCCCAAAAATACATATGTCTTAATCTCAACAAGACTAAAGTGGACTCACAGCTTTTCTGTTACTCTTAATGAGAGGTTTTTTCCTCTACAGCCAGCCAGATGCAAATAACCAAGAAGGCAGGGGGTGTTTTCTGAACTTCATCAGTCTCAACTTTTCAGAATGGATTTATGGGATATTCCACAAGACAGAGAGTACACCCTTGGTAATTTAAATCCCTTCAATATAAAGCAAAGGAAAAGAATTATTATATGGATTTCTGTACTGCCCTACCTGATGACATTTGCAGTTATGTAGACTCAAGGCACTTTGTACTTCTCTGGAGTTGAAATTCTTGAACCATATTTATGACAGGTAAACAAGGTTTGAGCACTTAAATTTTGCTTCTGTTGATTTAAAATTGAAGGCTGTGATGAAAACTAGCAATTAGCTCTGTCATCCTAATGTCAAATATAGAAGTCTCTCAGACCTATCTCCAAACTGGGATTTGATTCATGCTTTGTCTTTCACAAATATGAGAGCACATATTTGGGGTTTTTTTTGCACTGGGGTAGATGCCCAGAGTAGAAATAATACTAAGTGATTTTCTTTGGTGTAGGTACACATCATTGAAACTTTGGAAAGTATGTAAACAAACAAGATAAATTATATAAGTTAAGCATTTAACATGGAGTTCTGGATACAGCTGCGTTGTGTTATCACCATCCCTTTATCCAGGCTCACATTTTTAAGATACTGTGAGGACCACCTGTTTCACCTTGCTTCAATTCACTTACAGACTGTTTTCACCACAGATATTGTCATTCCCATTAACAGCTACTAGACGGGGTTCAGAAGCAAATTCCAAATAGAGACACTTGTAAACTCTTACAAATTTTTGACTAGAGGCTTCAAGCCTGTCTCATCATGGAACAGTCATATTTGAACAGGGATCTTGAACAAGTGGCAAGAAATGCTCTGGTCTTCACAAAAGTGAAATGATTATATGAAAGACTTCAGCTTCTCGTTTGCCATTATGACTCCTTTTTCATAGACTTTCTGTGCCTTTGTTTTTCCAACTGGTCTTGTCTTTTTAAACTGGTCTTATCACCAGTGCTTCCATTTTGACCTGTTGCAACTAGAGATCATGTCTTGCTCTCTTACTTGTAGTTTTGGGCATCATTTGTGCTGTCTACCCTAAATTCATATGTAAAACTCCTGATACCTGAAATTGTCAGATTTAGTAGAATGTACACTTGTGTCTTTTAAAAGCAATGCTTTTTAAGAATCACTGTGTTCTTTTGGATACCTATTCCACTGCCAGGATCTACAAACATGACATGTAAAAATTTGCTGGTCTGTATAAAATAAGGAGCTTTTGTGGGTTGGGGAATGTTAAAATAATGTGATGGTGGTGGTTAGTAGAAAAGCAGAGATCCAATTTAAAGGAATAGGTTAATATACTGACCATGGTGTGATAGGTTCATCTTGGCCAACCACTAACTCACTCACCCTCTTCAACAGGACAGGGCAGAAAATACAATGCCAAGGCCTGGCTGTCGAGGAAAGTCAGGGAGACTGGCCACCAGTTACCATCACAGTAAAAAGCAGACTTGGCAGGGGGAAAATTATTTTAATTTCCTGCCTGTTAAAGTAGATGTGTGTGGTGAGAAGCAAAGGCAAATTAAAATAAGATGTTCCACCATCCTCTTCCCAGGTTCATCTCCCATTCTTCCTTCCTGACTCATCTACCTCACTCCCCACCCCAAGCAACACAGCAGGATGGGGATGGGAGGTTTTAGTCAGTCCATAGCACATCCTCTCTGCCCTTCCTTCCTCCTCACACTTTTTCCTTCCTGCAGCTTGGGTCCTGCCCATGGGCTGCAGTGCAGAATCTTTATTTATTTGTATGTTCCTGTGCTCTCTGCTTTGGGCCTTATATTTTAATTGCTTTGTAAAAGAACCTGAAATCCAACAATGGATGAGATATTATGTTAGGCCATTTAACAGATGGAAGTTGTGCTATTATCATCAAAACTGTAACAATTTGAACATAGCTGAGTTGCCTCTTTCTACCCATTTTCAGCTATAAAAGCAATAGTGCATTAGACTTCCTGCCTAGTTTAATCTACTTTGTGCTTTGTTACTTTAATTTTCTTGCAAATTAAAATTGGTAATTTAGCCAAACAATTCTCTAAAGGTCCCTCATCTCATTTTAAAGTAAAATGAAATATTTACCCCAGAAATATTTTACATGTGAATATTTAAATATAGTTTGTTATTCTTGATGTTGAGTTTTTTTTGGTGTGGGCTTTTTGCTGTTTATTTTTTGA
>NW_005054307.1:6350870-6362845 GCF_000277835.1 Geospiza fortis | reverse complement strand
TTTTTTTGAGAAAGGGGGGGGGGGGGGGGGTTGTATATTTGTAAAGCGATCAAGTCTGGAATTTATTTGGTTTCTTTCACTATGGATTTTCACCAAAAATGTCACCAAAATTTTTCACTCCTATGTTAGGCATGGTGTTTGCTCTTCTGAATTAAAATTTAATTGACCTATTAGCATTACATCATAGTACAGATACTTCCAGGAAGTGGTGTTTGTCGATGAGACTGGCAAATACAAACGTACCACCACGAGCATTTTGCCTTTTTTTGCAAATAAGAGTTATTCCGAAAAAGAGTAAGTTCTGTTCCAATTAAAAATTGCACATTAATTTCATAAAAATTTACCATCATCACTGAAGTGGATGGAAATAAGAATGGCTTGGTGGTTTTGTCACAGATTGAGAGCTGAGTCCCATGACATGGAGGGAAATGTGCTCTAAGCAGTCCCAAAATCGCTGTCTGGAGTGCTGGCAGTGGGTCTGCGAGCACCAGGCTGCCACTAGGAACTGAGGAAAAAAGGGAATTTCTTTGGTGCTTGTAGCCAGCACTGCCTGCTAATGCTGTGTGTGACACCACTGGCAGCCTGGCTCATTGTAGAGGGCCAGTTCTCCAAAGAGGGGACATACCTGTGTTTAGCCATGGCCTAAGTTACCTGGATTACCAGGGTAATAATGGCACAGACTGCACTGACAAATCAATCTCGACCTTGATAAAGTATTTGGGGCTCAAAAAGACATTCCCTATCATTGTCCATCAAATCACTCACATTTCTCCATGAAACTTTAACTTCTTGGCTCCTGGAGCAGAACTGATGAAAGCTTAGGTGTGGTCTGATTAATGGTTTTACCATTTGCCTCTGCCCTTCGTGCCTGCATCTGTGGTTGTCTCTTGTGTTATCTATCCTCAGATTATAAAGTCTTGGGATTTTATAATCTCTTTGCCCAGCAGGACTTCCCTCTCCACCTTCAGCTCCCAAAGCTTCATTCTGCTCCTTTACTCCCTTTGGTCAGAAATTCTTTCATTCTTATCCTTTTAAAAGTTGGCCTTTTTCAGTATTTTGTTTTTAAAGTGTATTGCTTAGTAATTTATCTCAAATGAGAGCAAGAAGAGTCTGTTATGTGGTCGTATACAATGGATTGTGGTATGGACAAAGAACGTCTCTAAGCTGGATACTAGGATAAAGCAGCCTTCTTTGGGTCAGTTTTGTGCATAACATTCCTCCTGGGAAGTTACTTTGGATAAATCAAAAGAAACTAAGGTTTTGATCTGTGAAATTTAAGTGAAAGATGGGAATATAACTGCCTGGTAGATGCAACTAAAGATAAAATCAGTAATAACAGTAGTCTGACAATAAAAGCATTGACTGATTTAAAATAAAATTTAAAAAATCTAATGAAAAGGATTTGTGAGGTGCCAGAACTGAGGTTTTCTATTATAATTCTGCTATAGATCCATTCCAGATTAACAAAATCTCTCTCATGCCAGATATCTTTAAATAGTCTTGCCTTTACAGGCACATACATTACTGCTCCTCAAAGCATTTATTTCTTGATGGGGGCTATGTAAAGGCAAGAAAATGAGATTATCTGTTATGTTAAACACATTTCCATATTGCTGATGTTTCATTGTACTGCTTAAGCTCCCAGTAGGAACTTTAATTTTGTATTTTTAAGAAACATTATTTTCAAGCAAAAGGTTGGAAAAGTAGCAGTTTTTTTAATTCTGACAGTCTAGACTATTCAATATGACCTAAAGATAAATGTTTTTTGGAAACCAAACTTTATGCTTTGCCTTTCCTATTGTGTTTTTCCTTTCAGCAAAGAAAGGATGAACAAAGATAGGTTTTTTGGGTTTAGGAAACAGATGATGGCATGCAAAGCCCCATGTTTCTATGCACTTTGGTGTTTTGACCTTTATTTAATGGTGTTTTTTGAAAACTTCAGAGCAGGTCAGTGAAGGGTGTGCTCAGTGTTTGAGGTCAGCAAGTGAAAACAGGCGAGGGTCATCTGCCCCTTATTGTGTGTGTGAGGGGTGAGGGTTTGTATCTATTTATTTGAAATTTTCTTAGCTGGTCTTCAAAGGAGCTAAAAGAAAAAAAAAGAGGCAGCATTATCTAATCAAAGCTGCTCAGTCAACTAATGACGTCAAGTAGTAACCTTAACCTTCACTTTCTCACCGTATTTCCTTTGGACTATAAGCTATTTAACACAGCTAAAAAATTACCTCATCCATCATAGCAATGTAGCCTTTTTCTGTGCTTCACTATGTAGTGGATTTATCAGCACTGGGCATGGGAATGAGGTGAAGAATAATTTCTTCTTTAATTGAATTTTCAGACTGGAATGCTGGGGGGAGAGGGGCAGCAATGGGCTGTGCTGGCACCAGGCCAGCACCCCAGCTTGTCAGCTCCCTGTGAACAAGAGTGCTTTAATCACTGCACAGACTGGATGCAGGGTGTGGAATAAACTGTACTGCAGTTGTGTCTAACATGAATTTTGAGCTACAGCAGTACTTCAGAGTAGAAACACGACCTGCGTGTGGTCGCGCTCCATGCTGACTTGGCTGCTGTGTCTGAGAAAGAGGATTGCATTGTGTGATGAGAGCGGGTGTCAGGTGTTATCATGGGGAAATAGAATCACTTATTACCTTGTGGTGTGATTTGTTCATATGACCTTGCTGTTGGAAAGAATAATTTTGCCTTCTGGTATCATTTACAATAGCATGTCACTTCTTCCTGCTGTTTCCAGTAAAAGTAATGAGGCTACTTAGGATACTGAGCTGGTGTGACGTGCACATAGATAATTAGAGCAGGTGTCATTCTCAATTCAATTCTCAGTATTGTAGAGAATAGTGTGGTATTGCTTTTGTGAAAGGGAAGCTGGTAATTGTCAAATACTTAAAAATTAGCTGATAAATGGCAGTTGGCAAATCTTTGCAGTAACAACATCATTTTTTTGCTGTTTTTCTTGTTGCTTATGCCAGTCTAGAATATGAGAATCACAGATTTGTTTTTTCCTCAGAATATGGCGGCATGGGTTTGGACTTCTCCTATAATATTGCAGTGGCAGAAGAGCTGGGAAATATCCGTTGTGGAGGTGTTCCCATGGCCATTGGAGTGCAAACTGGCATGGCTACCCCTGCTCTTACAAGGTAATTTTCAGAAAGTTTGGTTTAGCCTAAAACACAATTGTCACGAGTAGAAAAAACAATACTGTGTAGATTTACTGCTACTCAGTAATGCCTGAGGAAAGAACCTACTCTCTACTTCTTCCAGTTTGCTTTAGGGGAGGATTTACTTCCTCTTTTTTTTTTTTTTTTTTAAATGCTAGAGTTATATTGGTTATATGTTAGAACATAAACCTTGTTGAGTAGTAGATGATATGTTTACAAACATGAAATATTGGTACCACAGCCAATTAAAAAATTTGAATTCCAGAATCCAATTTGTTCATGTTTGTCTTTTTTCTTATATACCAGTGCAGTAATACTAAGGATGCATTTAGTTGTAAGGATTAGGATCAGTCTAATTCTGTTTTATAATTTACTTGCTCTTTTTCCAGCTTTGCAAGGTGTCAGTCCTAAAGTTGTAGCACATATATCATGCTTCCTAAATATGCCTAAATTCTAGGCAATTAATAATTTTTATTTTTATCATCAGCTATGTCAGTGTTCCCATTTAAATCACTTACAATCATTTAGGCTCCTGCATTTTTTTAATCTGATTTCTTGTGGCTTTTTCCTCCCTCAAAAAAAGTTACCACCTTCTTCATGTAGGAGTTTTGCAGATATTCTGTGTCAGAACATCAGTTCTTAAAACTAGAGTAGGGCAAATGGCTGATCCAGCAGTTTGCCCCTGGAATATGGATACATCTAAAATTCTGGAGGATAAGGGTGGGAATTAAATTCTAATAATTATGTTGAAATTGGGAATTTCTCTGCACTAAACAGATATACAAGAAGGGAAGTTTCACTCAGAAGAACATTTTAGGGATTTTTTGATAATTTTTAGGGAGTTGTTGACTTTTTTTCCCCATTCTGAATGGAAATGCCTGTAAATCTACTGAAGAGTCTGAAATATAAGCTCTATTCCCTTGACATTTGCTTATCCTGCTGTATGTGTGACTTTGCAGGTCTCATCTACAACAGATTTTTCTTAAAGTTTTCTTCTCCTTTGTGTAATGCAACAAAACCTTGCTAAATGCATGGAGTTCAGTGTGTCTCTTGCAACAGTGGCTTAGCTATAGTCCAACTGAGTATAAGAATAGTATTTTAGAAGACTTCAGACAGTACTACCTTGACCCCATGACAACCTTTTATTCAAGGAAATAAAGCAAATCTCTGGGCAAAAGAAAATGGGATTTTGTTCCAATGCAGTTTTTTGGCCTTCTGTTACTCTGTTCTGCTGTAGTAAAACAGTGAAATTATGCATATTTGTGCTAGTGAAATCCGAAAGTGGAAGTTCTTGGAAAATAACAGTGAAATTGTTGTTAACTTGATGAATTCTTTAATTGAGTTTGTATCTGCATTACTGAATTTTTCCCCCACTGCTGAGCCAATTCCACTGGCTATTTATACAGTACAATGTGTGTGCCCCACACACACATGTAAAAGTGAGACTTGGTGATGAAAAGAGAAAGCTGGTCGCTACAGGAAATTTTGCCTGTATGCCTCTTTACCTCATGCTGTGTAGTGGGAAGACCAACTGCTTGTCCTGGGTCATGGATTCAAATGGCACCCATGTCCTGGATGGTTTCTCTAAAAGTATCTGTGTACCATGGAGATTCTAAACACGTTCGTAGAGATAAGTCAGATTTTGCATCTTGGCTGTGCATTGTTGCACAAATCAAATAATGATGTGGGAATCAACCATCAACCCCTAAAAAAGCCTCTGTAGCTCTTTGTTGGCTTTCATAACCTTGGACTTTGTTCAGCATTCATCCAGCACATATTGAGTGTACCTACAAACTAACTCCATGAATGTGATTCCTGTAATTCCCAGAATCCCCTGCTTAGGGGATTCTGGGAATTACAGGAATTTCTAAATCTTTCTATGGGATATAGATATATAATATATAATACAGGAATCTCTAAATTTAAGAACTAAATAGAAAATGCTTTGTCTGCAGTGATCTGGCCTTTGGTGGTTTGGAGCATAACTTTCTGCCAGGGCTTTCAAATGCATTCAGATATAATACTGCCCTTCTTGCCCGCAAATAGAGTGGAGAAAGCAGCTCCTAGCTGAGGCAGTGAATTATAGACATTTCCCAGAGTTTATGGACATGCCTGTAGGATGTCACATCTGCAGTCATACCAAATCAATGTAGAGCTGCTTATCTCAGCAGTAGGCACTAAACTTCACTTTTTTTTTTCTCTGTTGTTCATAGGCAAATAGTAAGCAGATTTAAGATGGGTAGAATTTTACAAAAGCGACATATTTTTTAACACAAAAGCTAGCAGCTGAGCAAGAAGCTAGCTGTCTCCTGCAAGGCATAGAGACCCACCATCTTCTGAATATGGTGCTGCCCAGCTTTTTTTTTTTTTTTTAAACTGCAAAATAACATCTTCTATAACCACATTTTTGGAAAGAACTCAACTGTTTTCTGGAACTCAAAACAAAGAAACACATCAAACTAAAAATATTATTCTAAGCAGAGTCTTGCTGTGAAAATCCTCTGTTGAAATGCTAAAGGTTAGGAAAGTTTCAAGCATTAGAAAGCATTGCCAAAAATCACCACTATCTGCTCTCATAATCTGATTTTCCATGTTGTTGGTTGGGCTGTTCAGGGTTTTTTTTTTGACTGGTGAATGTGCAGCTAACCATACTTGATCAAGCCCCATGGAAAATTAAAAAACAAAGTTTTCTGGCTAACAGACATGGGTACTTTGTTCCAGTATGCTAGAGGAAAGAGTAGGCACTCCAAAGTTGCTTCTTTTATTTATTTGGGATTGCTGCTGTGATTTTCAGCAGGGACAGGACTAGGAATTAAGTTCCTTGTGTGCACCAAATGGAAGTGTCTGCCAGATCCCAGTCTGTTCTCTGGGTGTCCCATGTCCTTTGTGCCCGGGCTGGTTGGAGGGGGTGACTTAGTCTTAGCTTGAATGGCACCACTCCTTTGGAAGTACTGGGACAATGTTTTAGAAGGAAGCCCCAGGAGCCTAAGGAGATGAGTGGTGATGATGAGCTGAGAAGCCTCACAACAAAGAGGAGGCTGAGGAGGAACCTGAATTTATGGATTCGTGGACACATAAGATATTTCATGACCCAAGGAATTTTTCAGTCACACAAGAAAGGTCTGAGAACTAGACCATGAACTCACCATTCACACTGCAAGAAGAAATTAGTGAATCTTAATTAGGACAAAATCAAGCATGAAATGAGATGTAGCATATCTTGAATGGATACAGTCTTCTAAACAGCAGGAAAACAGCGTGTGCCTCTTAACTGAATTTAAATACAGCCAAGTGAAATTTTTGTGTTAAAATACCATCCACAGTTTGCTGTTTTCCCTTTTATTTTTGTGGAGATAAAAGAACAGCTGGAAGGAGCATTAATGGATTTTACTGTGTGATTTAAATGTAGATATGAAATATAATTAATTTAAATACAGGTCTTTGCAGATAGTGGCCATTTCATGTCAAAAGTTTTCAGTCACCACTAAAACCTGCAAAGAGGTGCTGCAAAAAAAAGGAGACCAGGTCCTCCATCCTGGTGGTTGCAGAATAGTGCAGGAGCATTGAGAGGAATCCTCAGGGGTTATGTTTATTTAGATCTGGAACTTTTAAACAACAGTCATGAAGATAAATTTTGGCCATCTAGACACATATTTCTGTGGGAGTAAGATGCCTGAACACTTTTTAAAACGACTTTGAAATGATTGTGACTGCACTTCTGGTGAAGACTCTGAATCACAGCTTTGGAGGGTATTTATTCTATCTTTTGGCTCTGGGACAGCTTTTACCCAGTCATAGGAAAACTTGTGGGTAGAACAAAATTTGTAACTAACTTCTAATAAAATTTACCTTCATAGGGTTTTAATATCATATTTTTTTGTTATGTCGTTGCAGGTTTGGTTCTGAGGAGTTGAAAAAACAGTTCCTCGTACCAACTATAGTTGGTGATTTTGTGGCTTGCTTGGGAATCAGTGAAGCTGGAGCTGGGTCAGATGTTGCAAGTAAGTTAACCTAGCAAACTGTCAGTTTTAGACAGCCTGATGTTTTAATGGAAAGGATCTGTTTTTCCTGACCTTTCACTTTGCCTCCATCCTTTGTAAGAAACAAAAGGAAGGAAAGTCTGGTGTGGTGAGGGCAAAAAGTAGCATTCTAGGAATACAACACATCCTTCTCATGCATCCAAAAGCAATCAATTTTGACGTATTTGTCAGGTGAATCAATGGAGTAATCTTGTATAGGCTGAGCACAACAGATTTTATGCTGGCCCCAGTTTTCTTCTAGTGCTGTCCTGCTCTGTCCAGGCTCACTGCTGGCAGGAGCACTCCAGCACCTCGTCGTCTGCACAGCCACGTTCAGTGGTGCAACTCTAGATGTCCTGACAGAGAACAGAACCTGTTCAGCTGCACTAGAACTGGGGCTGCCTTGACAAAGACCTCTCCGCTGAATGGGGGGAAACTACAGAGCCTCTCTGTTCTGAAAATGATGGCATCACTTTCAGAATGATTTCCTCTTGTTCATCCTTCACCTAGGCCCCTTCTGTCATTCCTGTGAAGTAAAAATATCTCTCAATTGGTGATTGCTTTATTTAGAGCTAATGAAGAATTTGCAATGTCAAATCTATTATCTTTATGATTTAGTTACTTTACATGCAACTGTTTTTTTTTTTTTAGTGCGAGAATATGTTTAGAAACCACGAGAAATGAAACTATTATTCTGAAGTGCCTGAGGCAGTAGAAAATTTGAAAAATTAAATCAAAGAAGATACAGTAGAAAAAGAAAATATGTCTCCTCTGCTGATGAATCATGGAATTCACAGAAAAGGGACTCATAAGTGAACAGTTTTAGAGGTTTAGTTGTTGGACAAAGCATGGCCAAATTGACCATATTGTGTTCTTACGAATTACTGAGACATCTTCCTGCAGACAAGCTTGCCAATGTATGACAGACATTTTTTTTTATCCGAGGAATCCTATATCCATCTCCATGAGCAAACTCCTGTTGTTTTTTCAAGGCAAACAGATAAACATCCAGTGCTCGAGCAAGGTTGCAGCAGGTAGATTTCAAGAACGTTAATGTGGATAATGAAATAATGGCACTAAATCTTCCTGCATATTTTATTGCTGTTTTCCTTTCTGGGTTAATTGAATTTATTCATAAGAAGAATTCCATAACTTTAGTGTTTATTAAATAGTACTTACTAATAATACTTACTAATTATAAATAATAAATGCAAAATATTAAATTTCAATATTATTTAAACTGCATTATTGCTTGTTATAGTTTAAATATTATTAGGATTTAATTAATAAATCTTATAATAGCACTTAATAATTTATTTATTAAAGTAATTATGAATTTGAATTTTGCTAATATAAGAAATACAACATCATTTATTTTAATAAATGCCTCTCTAGTTTAATTAGATGATCATCAGAAAATTCTAAATAGGAATTTAATTTTTTTGATGCAGGGTTCCAGATAATAAGTAACATAAATATTCCTTGAACAGCATCTTGTTTATCATCTAGTTAAAGTGGTATGATGCACTTAGATGAATGCAGTTAAAAACCAATTTGGAATCAAAGAGGATTATCTACTGAACCTATGCTGCAGCTTGGAGACACACTGCAGGATAAAATGAAAATACTTTTTCCCCTGTCCTGGAAGAGTAGATCTCTGATATTAATGCCAAATCCAGTTTACAGTGCTTCTGAATGGCAATTAAATAGACAATTTAGGTATGATGAACAATAGCTTGTGTTCTGAGTTGCACCAGTCTGCACCATCTCCAGATGGCCCAGCTCTAAAGCAGACTGAGGTGTGTGAAACTGCACTTGGTGCTTCCTTTTGTTGCTCGTGCTATTGGGATGTTTGTGTCCCTAAGAGAAGTGAAGGGACATGGCAGCTGTTCACATGTGAAGGTTGGGGACGTGCTTCTGCCATGTGAGCCAGTATATTTTAACCTGAAGAATGGCACAGAGTAAGGTATCTCCAACATTTTTTCCTGCAGTTCCAAAATTACTGAAGGTGATACGAACACAGAAAACAAAAATGATGTTAACATGAGAACTGAAATGTGCCTCAAACTAATTTATTCAGAATTCAACAGAACAAAAAGGACTATGTATATTAGTCTGATACAAAATTCATGTCAATTTGAAGGAACACCTGTCTGCTTTCAAGTGTATTTATTCTATATTGTCCATAGTAGTGACCATGTGCACCAAAACTAGCGCAGAGTTGGCTTGAGAGGAAAAACAGAACAGTACAGATGGTACAAAAACTGTCTTTAATTTCAGGATTCTGGTGCTACAAAGCATAAACATTTGTGTCAGTTTGAATGGTATTGTCACATTCTATCTCACTCCGTTTCCACAATTTATAGAATGTAGTCTGTGGGTATATGCAAGACCACATCATGGAAAACACTTTTCTCACACACATCCTCTATCTTCCAGTTGTGTTCAGGTATCTGCAGCTAGTGACACTGTTCATATCTACCTCTTCAACATAAATATCTTGCTCCATTTTGTCTCAGTGGAATCCAGCCTTTCTGCTTTTCAGGATTGAGTTTGTCTTTTCTGAGCATAAAACCCCAGAATTCCACGTGGTGTCTCTAATGGCACAAATACATTTCCAACCCTGGCAGAAGTATTACTTTCCAATACATGATGTTACACAACAGCTTGCAGACTTGTGAATCCTGTGATTAACTGTGGATCATCCTCATTACCAGTTTGCTATTGAAACATTGCAGGATTTAGCAATCACTTTTACTGCTTTGTGTCTGAGTACTCGTACTTGCCATGTTGAATTTGAAAACTCAAGATCATTCCTTTCTTGCTGGGCCATACTTCAGTTGTCTGTGTTGGTGATGTCTCCCAAGTTTATGTCACAGACAAATTTCATTAGTGTATTCCTGTCCTTTTAAAGATCATTAATACAAATATTCAGTAGGTTTTGTCTAGAGGCTGATATCCAGGGAGGGGCTTAACTATTACTCTCCCTGCACATCAGAACTTCTTGTTTTAATGTAACCTGATGCAATTTCTGCTTTGCCAAGTTCCTTATGCACATTTCCAGTTTTGACCTAATTCTTACATTTTCAAATTTTAACTCATAGTTACCTAGTAGTGTTAATTTCACTTGCTTGGGTCCAATAGGATTTTTCTCTAGAAAATCCTATTTCATAATAAATCAGGTTGGGTTTAAATTAATGGGTAAATTGAATTCTCTTTTCTTTCCAAATGTATTTTGAGGCTGTGCAGATTGCCAAAACCAACAACCTCTGTTTTCACTAATTTCAGACTTTCTTGTATGTGTTGTCAACCATATTTGAATCTGTCTATAATCTCCGGTGATTTTTTTTTTTAAGTATCCTCTATATGCCTCAATTTTTTCCCATTCTCTTTTCATTTCTGTGGCTGAAACAGTTTTGTTTCCCACCACAATATTCTTTGATTTTGTTGGTTTTCATCTGCAAGATTTAACTTAGTTCAACCTGTTGCAATACTTATATTCTAAACTCCAAATTGTAGCTTACTTTCATGATTAATCCTGTTCATTTCCTGCAAGTCATTTCCTGGTTTTTGAAGTGATTATTCATTCAGTTACACTTGAAGGTATTTCTTTAAAGTTTTGTGTTGTTTTTTTTTTCCTGTGTTGATGATGTAAATTTAAGATATATGTTCTTCACATTTTACTTTAAGGATGTGTGTTGCCTATCTTTGACTGTAATACTGACCTTAAAAGTTGAAGCCAACCTTACCTTTAGTCAGGTCTGTTTAAGTGCATGGCTGGACTCGAGTGCAGTGGAGAAGAAAATTGAGGCTTGAGTAAGTGTGATTTGAACAGTGATGTGACCAGCCCTGGTTGCTTTTATGGCACCAGCTGTATCATTCAACTCTGGTGATGCCTTGTACTCTTTCCTAGAAGGGCTCATCAGAGAATGCTGTGTAAGAGGTTGTGAGAGTCAGTGGTGTGTGCCTGCAAAAAGTTATGGAGCTCCCACTGAAGTAGCCTTTTCCCAGAGATATGGTCTGTCAGGCAAAATAATTAATCAAATATTCCAAATTATCTTCATAGCCATATTCCTGAGTCTACTTGACCATAGTAAATTGTTTAAGTAGGTTTTCAAAGCCTGCTATATTTTAAACATAAAATTTGTATTAAACATAATTTTTAAACATAAAATTTGATGTATTGATTTGATCATCTTTCTTAATCATCTCTAATTAAGAGATGATTAAGAGAATCAGTTCTTCACAAGATCATTTGAAATAGTTGTTTCTCAAGTGTTTGAAGCAATCTGTGAACAATTGAGTCTGGAGTACCTGAACATTCTCATTAGTAAGGTATTTGTTCTTTAATCTGTATTTGGGTGGTTAGGCCCCTGTGACGCCATGCCTACAAGAGCTATTTACATTTGTGGTAACATCACAGTGCTCATTGTTCCTTTGCAGACCTTCTATGGGACTTCTATCTAATCTCCTCAGTAGCTGTTCTACAACAAAGGGATGTGTGATGTAAATCACTGTGTATGCTCCCATCCTTGTCACACCATTTCAGTACAATCATATTTCTTATTCCAGCTCTTGTGTGTCCTTCCATTATTATTTAGTCTCCATATATCTGAGTGTCCAATGTCTGTGTCCATGTATTTTGAGTGCCAGTACTTTAGATTACTTAAGCTTCTTGGCATTCATTATTATACAGATTTCATATCAAGTCCCTTGGACAATTTGCCACAGTCTTTTTATTGGATAAATTCCTCTGTCTGCTGGTTTTATTCACATGATTACCGTC